>NC_041383.1:453849664-453894493 GCF_002162155.2 Triticum dicoccoides
TGAATTTTTTTGAAGTATTCTATATATAATTTAAATATCAATGGGCCTTAAAAGGCCAAGAGGTGGAAGGCAACTTGGGCCAAAAAGGCCCAAGTGGGAAAGTGCCCCCCTTCCCTAAGGAAGGGGAACGAATTGGACTAGGGTGGGAGTCCTACTCCCACCCCCTTGGTCGGCGCACCAAGGGAGGCTTTCCTCCCTTGGTGGCTGCCCTCTCCTCCCCCCTAAACCTATATATACTAGATGTTTTTACCCTTTTGAGACACAAGTTTTGGGTGCCTCTTCTAGTTGATCTAGTTCTAGTTCTAGTTCTAGTTGGTCCTAGACTAATTAGAGCCAGCCCTTTCCACCTCTAATCCTCATAATTAGAAGCCCAATGTGGTTCTAATCTCCCCCCTCTAATTCTCCGGCGATGATTAGTTCTGGATGGCGAAGCGCTGCCGGATCGTGAAGACCATACGCTTGCAACCAAGTAGAGAGGCTGTGCTTTTGGTCTTTGGTGCGAGGGATCATTCGATGGCGGTCCGCGAGATCGTCATCAACGTTCGAGGGACTTCGAGCACGATCTACACCAACTCTTCTTCTTCCGCTGCACTCCAGAGTTGGTAATGATCGTTGATCCCAACCCGTTATGCATCTTCATATTGATCATGGTGATCGTAGGTGTGATTTTGTTTTCGTTTTTGACTACGTTTCCAACAGTGGCATCAGAGCTGGTTTATGAGTAGATGCAGGTTGCGATCTAGATCACATCTGATGTGTGAGGGTTGATGTTCTTGCTATGCTTCCCATGAGTGTTGCTTCGGTTCAGTTCATCGGCAAAATGATGTAGTTTTGCTACAAGGTTCTGATAATCGTTTGACTCTGGCTGTCGATATCTGCTAACAGTTCCTTGGGCTACATCATAGTCGAGAATAGTGAAACATCGCGTACACAAGAGGGTGCCGAAGATGGATGATCTTCTAGGGGGTCACGCGTATTAACGAAGTTTAGTGTGGGGGACGAGACTTTTAATTAAGTCTCTCTTTCAAACGCCCCAAAACTTAATCTAGCATCAAGAACATTGCCTTGTTGTGCTTACCTAGCTAGGTAGCTAGTCTTAATTTTTTTAAACTGGTTAACTGTGTAACTAGAATTTTGCTAAAACCGATTAGAGGACGTCTAACTTGGTTTTGCAGGGTTTGCATATGATGTGGTATAGCCTTCGTCATGATAATGAGTTTATGTATGAGATAGTTATATGTTGTAATGTTAAGTGGCCTGTGCGTCATGGCATGATGGTTGGAGCCAAGGGATTGCCACCTTAATGTAAATATCGTAGAGATAGGTTACATGTGATGGTGGCAAAACGTACACGGAGGACCCCGACGAGGAGAAGGTGTACCAGGCGCGGGACAAGGAGCTATAATTTCGTGCCATGACAGAATTTCAGACTTTGGTGTCACATCAACATTTTTTGAAACGGTCGCAATAGCAACGTTTTCTAAGACTGTCGCCACGACAATGTTTTTGGAACAATTGCCTCGATAACAAAATATGGGCCGTCATGTCGCTTCAACTGGAGATTGAAGACGATCATAGAGGACTCCCAGCGCCCAGGGCTATACCATATCATGATATTATGAATTGCCTGAGATGTTTATCCCTTTGTTGTTTGCACCCTTTGATTGTGTTGTAGTCAATTATTAGGGTGATCTCTCACAGTAAATATCATGCTAAAAGGTGCTCTTCCCAGTGTTGCAATCGTCTTTCGGAGTGCGACATGCACACATGACCACAAACAAACCGTGAGGTGTAAGGTGTGGGTGGTCAGACCATGCATGCAGATAACACTGGGTTGTCTTGAAGTTCTGGCAGAATAGTTCTGACCTCGGAGCACAAAGCATCCAAAGATGAAAAAGAGTCATATGGAGATATGATCGGCAAAAGATTGCCCACCGGTCAAAATTCTCGTCATCAGTGATGCACATATCAACTAGACTTGGATCTTGAATCACTCACAATTAATTACGAGAGATATTAATTTGGGTGGGAGTGCACTTTATACTAAAACTTGTTTAGACAATAAGTGCTATAAATTAATTATGAACTATGTCTAAAATTATTTGTGTGTTTGTCGTTGTAGATGGCTCACAGTATGTTCAACTTAGCCCCTATGCTTGAGAAAGAAAAGTTGACTCCAAATGGTGGATACTATGCGGATTGGATCCGAAACCTGAGATTTGTTCTCACGAGTGTCGGTGCCAAAACCGGCGGATCTCGGGTAGGGGGTCCCGAACTGTGCGTCTAAGGCTAATGGTAACAGGAGGCGGGGGACACAATGTTTTACCCAGGTTCGGGCCCTCTCTATGGAGGTAATACCCTACTTCCTGCTTGATTGATCTTGATGACATGATTATTACAAGAGTTGATCTACCACGAGATCATAGAGGCTAAACCCTAGAAGCTAGCCTATTATTATGATTGTTGTTGTCCTACAGACTAAACCCTCCGGTTTATATAGACATAAGAGGGGGCTAGGGTTACAAAGAGTCGGTTACAAAGAAGGAAATCTACATATCCGAATTGCCAGGCTTGCCTTCCACGCAAAGGAGAGTCCCACCCGGACACGGGACGAAGTCTTCAATCTTGTATCTTCATAGTCCAACAGTCTGGCATAAGCATATAGTCCGGCTGTCCGAGGACCCCCTAATCCAGGACTCCCTCAGTAGCCCCTAAACCAGGCTTCAATGATAATGAGTCCGGCGCGCAGATTGTCTTTGACATTGCAAGGCGGGTTCTTCTCCAAATCCCAGAGTTCCTGTTGTAACGAGCAGTGTCCGGCTTCCCATTAATGTTGCACTCCTCGGCTTCTGTACCTTAATAATGGCAGTCTCCACGTGTCGAGCGAATGTGAGAAGTTGGGGCATTTTTACAGTTGCCACCCTGACCATGTAAGTAAATCGTCTATTAAAGAGACGGGGATGCTCAGATCCAAATCACACCATCTTCCCCAAACGAGGATTCCTCAGAGCGCGCCTGTAAAAACCATCCCATCATGGCCGACCACCGCAGCTCCTCCTCTCGCTCCCATAGCGCTAAGCCAGGCGATTGGGTGAAGTGCACCGTATCCCACGGCCGGTTGGTGGAGTTGCAGACCCAGGGGTTTCTCCCGCCTGCATATCTTGTCCCTGTCCGAGCCAGACTAGCCACTTACGATGGCGGGGAGAAAGCAGAGAGTTTCCTGAACCCATCCAGGGGGAGCGAGTATGCCTTGTCCCTTACTTGCTGAGGGGCCTTGGATTCCTGATCCATGTGTTCCTCCACGGGCTCCTGGAGTATTACGGCCTCCAGCTGCATAACTTCACTCCCACCTCCATACCACACATCGCAGGTTATGTCGCCCTTTGTGAGCTATTTCTGGGCTGTGAAGCTCATTTCGAGCTATGGAAGAGGATGTTCTGCCTCGTCCCTCACAATCAGGAGGGATCAATATACCAAGTGGGCGGAGCCGAAATATGGCGCATCGCCGAGACCGGATACTTGTCCGGCACTCCGAAGAAGACATCCGAAGACTGGCCTTCGGAGTGGTTTTATATAGAGGACGTCCCCCTTCCGGACCCTATCCGGGTGGGTCTTCTTGAGTTTAACAATGCCCCATTGAAGAAACGCCGCAGCTGGTGTCCCCGAAGCCCCCAGGAGAAAGATAACAGAGAGGTCCTTTATCTGATGGGCAGGATAAAAACGCCGGCCAAATCTAGATTGACAATAATCGAGGTTATGTCAATATGCATAATGCGGGGGGTGCAGCCACTCCAGTATCGGGGGTGTCCCATGTGGCACTTCAATGGAGAGGACGATGCCACCCGCTGCGGTCGGAAAGGTCTGGACTCCGCCACCGCCCTAGCGAAAATATTGTCCGATTTGTATAAAGGAGAAGAAGAGGAGTTCATCTGTATTAAGCCACGGGATGGATTTTCCATGTACAACCCCCCTAGCTGGGTGAGCTGCTACCTTTTACTCTACTCTATTCATTCCCGCAGCCTTTCATCACAAATATTTACCTTGCTAGTTCATAGCAGGAACTGCGAAAAGCTGTGAGGGAGGTCCATAGCCCGCCTCCACAGCCAGAGGAACACAACCGGGCCCTCGACCCCGGACTTGAAGAAGATCCGGACATATCTGTGGAGCTCGTTGACAAGATGTTTTACCAGGCAAGCTGTGACGGCGCCTTGGTGGCCATCATTGCCGACTATCCTGGCCTACTCCCCGCATCGTATGTAAGTAAAACCGGAGTCCTAACTTCCAAGAAGGATCCCTTCTTTACGCCTTACTTACCGCACACATACTGCACTTTATAGGGAATGCCATTGGGGCGCCGTGCCGAACCTGCGGCGACTCACCAACAAGGGGTGCCCAAGCCGGGTAGGCTTAAAAGGAAGGCGGTCAGGACCGAGACGCCATCGCAGAGGGATGATTTAAAACCTGCTCCATGGTTATCGTCTTTGAAATGTAACAATGTCCATTTTGCCCTGGCAGAAAGAGTACTTGTCGGACTGTGTCCGGAGATCCTGCCGGCCACGCCTCCACCAGCAGGACTCCAGAACCAGCCTCAAGGGTGGATGCTAACGTGGGGACAATGCCGAATGGTCCTCCTATAGAGGATGCAGATAGAATATCCGCTACGAATCCCGAAGTGGAGAGCGCTATGAATCACCGGCGTCGACGAGCCATACTCCGCGATGCTAATTTCTCTGAAGAGGCGTTCAATGCCTTCAACTCGCGAGACGTGTACATCCGAGCTACGCAAGGTGGGCTTGCTAGAGCCACAGACCAGTATTTAAAGGATATACAGGTAAGATTTTTTTTGATAATTATGTATATTAGTAGCCCCTGAGACTTGAAACAGCTGGCACAACTGATTTAAGGATCATTGTATGAATAGGTTCTTATAGAGAAGAACACCCATTTGTCTCAAGAGCTGGAGGAGTGCAAAGCCCACCTAAGGGCTGCAGTTGCCGGAATGGAGGAATCCAAGATGGCGTCATATGGTAATACTTGTCTCGATCAAAGAGAATGTAAGTACGTGTGCCAGTTAGTATTCGGCATGCTTGCAGATCTAACAATAGATTCTGTAGACAATCCCAGAGTGAATCCGGAGATCATACAAGAGGATGAGCAACTAGCTCAACGACGGCTAAAGGATGGCGAGCGCGTGCTTACACGGGTTAGGCGAGAGAAAAACGATCTCCAAGATGCTAATACCCGGCTGGGTGTTGAATTGGAAGATGTTCGGGCCCAGCTTATTGACTCCGTGAAGGATAATAAGAGGCTTCAACGCGACATTTTTAGTAAGTGCTCAAGCGAACCTTTATACAGTTCGTCGAATAAACAGGCTAACAGAGTTATGTCTGTAGGTATGCTGATAGGCCGTCCTGAAGAGGAGATGCCCGGATCCGCAGACGATCTTCTGCAAGAACTTTCAGAACTGCACGAACAAGTTTGGCAGGTGATGCAGGGTATTGCCCAGGCCTTGTGGCCGTCTGCCTCCCTGCCAGGAAGCATGGGGGAGCTTGTAGAGCTGCTCAAGGGAGCGCGGCGGCTCTTCCGATTATGGAAGATATCGGCCTACCGATAAGGTGCGAGGGAAGCCTAGGCCATTGTAAAGACGCGGTACACCAAGGTTGATCCGAATCACATGGCCCTGGTCGGTCCTGTAGGGTCACATGGGAAAGAAATTCCCGTTAGTCTGGTATATGACCAGGTAGAATTAGCCGTAAAGTATTACCAACAGGATTGTAGGCTAGACAACCTATTGGACGGTATAGAAGAAGGATTTAGCTAGTCTAAGTGACTATGTACTTCAGTGGACGTATTTTGTCCCTAGCCGGATTGTAAATCATTTGTCATGGTGGACCTTTTCGCTTCAGCCTCCGGACCCGACAGCCTGTGTATCCGAATACCCGCTCAGTTATGTAAACCGGGGTACGCGTGGAAACCAGGCGTAGGGGTCATAAGTGCTTGAACAGACAAGTACCCAACTAGCTATGCTATATTACATGGATAGTAAGAAACATCTTCCAGGGAGAATAGTTGCGTTAAGGGTTCCTTTCCCTGGGTACGCATGCATTAATGTGCATGTCCGAACTGCAAAAAAAGACGCAGGATACAAAACATCTGGGGATTTATATTGTAATAGGTAAGAAACATCTTTTGTTCACTGACCGAATATTCCATTAAGAACACTAGCTTTCGGGTTCACCCAGTGTGAGGTACACGTCCAGCTGACCTGGCAGTAACAATCGCAGAGGTGCTCCCACTATAAAAAAATACACTTCCGTGATGATACATGTTTGTCATAGTAGGTCGCGTTTTCTGTCATGCATGTACATCCATGACGATTTTATGATAGAATCAAGATAGTCATACCTGTGCTGTCGTAGAAGTGTTCCATGACATTACCAAAATTATCATCACGGAAGTGTCCACTTCCATTATGATAAATCATGCGTCACAGAAGTGCTTTCGTCAAGGGTGACCGACACATGGCATCCACCATAACGGAACGCCGTTAAGCTATCGGGTCGGATTTTGGATCCGATAACCCGTTAACAGCCACGACCAATGCTGATTTTCCACATGTAAAATTCTCATTGGCTGACGGATCCACGCGTCAGCTCCGCGTTGGCACAGGTGTCACTCATCCAACGGTCGAGATGGGCCTATGATATGTTGACACGTGGACCAGCCCAAAAGTGGCCCACAAAGTTTAAATGGGCTGGCCCAACCGAAGGCCCATAAGATTTAGCGGCCATAATGGGCCGGCCCAGCTAAAGGCCCACAAAATTTAGCGGACCATAATGGGCCAGCCCAGCTAAAGGCCCACACGATTTTGCAGACCATAATGGGCCGGCCTAGCTAAAGGCCCACAAGATTTTGCAGACCACAATGGGCCGGCCCAGCTAAAGGCCCACAAGATTCTGCAGACCATAATGGGCCGGCCTAGCTAAAGGCCCAACATTCTCTGTCAAATCGGCCCGTCAACGGCCTGCCCTAAACTTGTCATCAACGCGGCCCATGGTCACTTTTGGCCCGTTAACAGTCCGCTAAGTAATTGGGCCGAATTACGGCCCAGTGTATTTACGGCCTCTTAAAGGTCCGGCTTTATTTGGGCCCATTTACAGGCCATCAAAACTTTCGGCCCATAAACGACCTTGAAGGATTTGGATCATATTCGGCCATGTCTGACATTCGGCCTGTTAGAGGCCCACTATAGATTTGGGCCACTTTCGGCCTGTTGTCATTTTCGGCCTGTTAACGCCGGACGTAAACCATGGGCCATATGTGGCCCAACTTCATATCGGGCCCATAAACGGCCCATATAAAAATGACGATAATCTAGCCCGACCGAAGTTCCGTCCTGTTAAAGGCCCGTGTATTAGGTCGGCGCATTTACGTCCCGTCCGAATTTCGGCCTGTCAAAGATCCGCATCGTAAATGGGCCACCATTTCGGCCTGCTAAGTCCAGTGGGTTATTTGGCACAATCAGGGCCCAATCTCACTTTCGGTCTATTAAAGGCCCATGTTTTTATGGGCTCGAGATATTTACACCTGTAAATGGCCTATTTTTACTGAGGGCCCAAATTATGTTTAGGCCTGTTAAAGGCCCACTATGGGCACAGGCCTACCAGAAAAATATGAAAGCTTATGCTGATTTAGGCCCAGATATTTTTAGTGGGCTACATGCCAATTTCGGCCCGTAATCATTTTTAGCCCAATTGGAATGGGCCCGACGAATGTTGGCATGTTGGGCTCCTATGAAGCTTTCGGTCGAATACATTACTAAGATAAACCTACACTATACAAAAATAGCGTCGTAATTACTGCAGCCTGTGGCAGCATCATAAATGTTGTATCACAACAAAATAAATTCCAACCATACAACAAAAGGCTTGTTGGCATAAAGTTTACAGTCCTTCCAGATAAAAGCACCATCAGATGTATAGAAGCACATATCATTTGACCTGAGTGCTAATGTTTCAGGCTGTAGAATCTGATGGAGCAGCACGATCTCCACCTTTTTTCGCCATTGCTCTTGAACAATGAAGTGAAAGTCTGATAGTCTGGTTTCAAAACCATTCATATCTTGACGACATTTCTCAACCACTATTCTTGTTTCCGAAACAACGTCCATTAGGGATTGGACTTGTGTCTGGAGCACAGATATATCAGTCTGTCTAGCAGGAAGATTTTGTTCAGTAGGCGATTTGGACGAGGTTACCTTGACAACCAACCCAGAATTACGCAGGAAGGTGATTTTTGCACTGTTAGTGGAGAGATACTGACGCACTGCAGCAAGAGGTGACATTGTGCCTGTAGTAGCCTCGTCACCTTTAGGTGGTTGTGGCTGTTCAATCATTTGTTCCATAGCTTCCTGAAAGTTTGAACTTGTAGATTAGTGTACCAGATAAGTTACTGATGAGACAAAAACAAACAAAGTAGGTTAAACGTTTATACATAACTTATTTTGGTGAACTACTGTAATACATTAGCATGCATTATAGTGTCAACTACATAATAAAATCACTTCCGGAACATATGTCCATGTAGCATGCCTACTGTATTGTCTATTTCCTCACAATCGTTGACATCTAAGGATAAAGAGACATGGTTTAAAGTAGGATGAACATAGTATGACATCGTTCATATCATGGGCAAACAGATATAAAACAAACATGCTATTTTATCATTGTGTGCGCACGTGAACATAACAACTAGATTACAGATCAAGACCAAAAGAATATCCTTCATCTCTTTTAAACCATGTAAGGTGAAATGATACGTTAAGACAACTGTGTATAAAAGTGAACAGAGTAACCGACATTGGCTGCAAACCAAGTAGTTAAATGAACACATCACAGTACCAATCAGTTCAAGGCAAGAGGAGTAAGGACATACAACAGCGGCTTGAACTGGTGTGCTCATGCCCTTCATCTTGCTGGTGTGGCAATCCTTGAAGATTTGCACTGCATTCGGTTCAGGTTCTTTTTGGTCTGCACGGGCTTTCCTCTGTATTTGGAACAAGTCAATATAGATATGATAATATGGCACAAAAAGAAGAAGGAAGTAGCAACAATTTACAAGAGCCTCACAGTGTGCAATATAGCTACGAGATCCTGTTGTCTGTTGGAATTTCACTTTAGAACGGTTGGTTTTGTTCTTCAAACAGTTAGCCTAGAAGAAGATACACTTGTAAGGCACATACATAAATACAAGTTCAATATGTGGTCTGATCAAATACATATAGCCTACCTAATACTTTGGATCAGACCAGTGTTTAACGAGGGCTGTCCAATCTTCATCTGTAATATATTCCACTGGAGATGTTTGGGCGATTTCATTGTTAGCCTTGCCTTCAAAGTGAGATTTTCTAAGGTGGTACCGATACTACCGCAGAGCAGACTGAAAAACATGAGTGCATGCTTGTTTAGTTGCATCATCTTTCAGATCCAACTTGAACCTCATCTGTTGAAAAAAGAATGTGAGTCTTATTAGGAGGAAGCTAGAAAGTATGGGACAGAGCAAGACAATATTACTAATTATGATGAATAACATTACTTACGAATAAATGGTAAAGGAAGGTGTTAAACTGGGTATTGTCTTTCTCATTCGTGTACTGGATCCACGTTGGGAGGATACGTGCAAGGCACCTAATGGCAACGGCTGCCTCTGATACTAACTTGGCTGACTCTGTAGCATCACGTGGCCTTTTTAAACCTGCCTCAAAATGGATCTCCAGTCTTTCTCCTTTAGATTTTGTTAATCTGTCAAGCATTATCCCTGATGTCTGTTTCCGCTTGAGCCGTGGTGCTAGTTCAACAAAGAATATGGAAAGTGTTAGTGTACACCAAACTGTGAGAGTACATAGAGAGGAGCATGCAACTGCAACTTGACTTGGTCAGGTACCGTCTTGGTGTTGATGCTCATGAGGTTCATTTGATCTTGCCAAGTCCTGTTGTGTCAGCAGTGCTTCGGAAGTAGTGTTAGGTGTGAAGGCAGCTTGGGAACTGGCCAGTTCCGACGAACTAGTAATTGGTTGAGATGCTGGTACAGTTGAAGCGGATGCTGCAGCTGGTGGAGTAGGTGATACTGTGTTTGTAGATTTAGCCGGTGGACTTGGACCTTCTACTGCACTATAAGTACCAGCAGAATCTCGACGGCAGATCCTTTTCTGTTTCACCCGACGAGTAACAACACTCCCTACTATATTATTTTCCTTGCTCTTTTTTGACTTTGCCATGTCAAGCTATACCCACAATACAAAAGAATAAAATCACTCTTCAGAACTCATTGATGCATGATACAGACAAGCAATACTTTGATGTAAGACAACTGTATGAGGATGGAATATGTAAGAAAAATAGGACGGCATGACATATTCACAACTATGATGTGCAAACTAAGCAGAAGGATTTTCAAGAAAATAGAAGTAATGCAAGCTAGACACCATATGAAAGATGCAACCAATTACTCTGCCAAGTTAAAAGTGTCCTGTCATAAGTGGCAATTCGAAATATTAGAAGCAGTACAAGGTAGAAATCAATGCAAGATGCAACCACTATCAAACTGCCATGTTAAAAGTGTCCAATCATGAGTGACTGATGCGGGATACACAACAGCAGTACTTTGATGTAAGAACATGGTATGATAGATAGATGCAGTGTATTCTAGACACAGAAAGCCATGTCATATACACATGTATAACGTATAAACTCAGCAGGTGCAATTTAATCAAAATAGAAGAAATACAGGCTAGACAACATATGCAACATGAAACCAATTATCACACTGTCAACTTAGAGCAAGCACCTGTGATGGTGGAGTACGGGAGATGAACTCATCATGTAGACTTGGGACTTCAACTTCATTAGCAGTAGCAGTGGCAAATCTTGAGAGTCTCTGTTTGCGTCGGTGCGGAGGACCACCAACATCCCCTAACTTACTCTTTTCCTTCCTATTTTCTGATATTGCCTTATGAAGTCAAAACCACAAGAAGATGAATAAAATTAGCTCTGCATAACTGGTTGATGCATGATACAAACGAACACTACTTTGATGTAAGGCAAGCACAGGATAGGAGGATGGAATATATACAAAAAAGACAACATTTCATATTCACACGTATGATAGGAGGATGGAATATGTATGAAAAAACAGTAAGCGGAAGGCATTTCAACAAAATTAGAACAAATGAAAGCTAGGCACCATATGAACATGCAACCAATATCACTCTATCAGGTAAAAAGTGTCTCGTCGTAAGTGCAGTTTCAAGAAATTAGAAGCAGTACAAGCTAGGAGACAATGCAAGTTGCAACCTACATCACAATCCCAAGTTAAATGTGTCTTATGGGTAAGTGATCGTTGCAGGTATAAGTTGTAAGCTACGCAGATGCAATTCAACATAATCAAAAGCAATACAAACTAGACATCATACGGAAAACGCAACCACATATAACAGTTCAAAGTAAGAGCAAGCACTTGTGATGGTGGAGTAGGGGAGATGTGCTCATCATGTACACGTATGTTCTAGAAACAGGAATACGTGTCATATTCACAGACATTATGTGTAAAGTTAGCAGATGCAATTCAAGTTAGAAGCAATACAAGCTAGACATCATACGCAACATGCAACCACATATAATAGTGCCAAGTTAGAGCAAGCACCTGTGATGGTGGAGTAGGGGAGATGTGCTCATCATCTACACAACTACGTTGACTGTCCAGCCTTGTGTTGTCTTGCGAATCTTGTTGGGAGGATGGCGGAGTAGAATCTATAGAGACCCCATGTTTGAGTTGCTTCGAAGGACCACCATCATCCACTTCCGGACTAATTTCCTTCAGCTATAATAATTTTGCATTGTGAAGTCAAACCGATAAGAAAAAGGAATAAAATTCGCTCTTCAGAACTCATTCATGCATGATACTGACGAACACTACTCGGATGAAAGGCAAACACATGATGCGAGGATGGAATATGTATGAAAAACAGGATGGTGTGACATATTCACACCTATGATGTGGTAACTAAGCAGAAGGCATTTCAACAAATTAGAAGCACTGCAAGCTAGACACCATATGAAAGATGCAAACAATATCACTCTGCCAACTTCAAACTGTATGGCGTTTCAACATATTAGAAGCAGTACATTCTAGAAATCATATGCAAGACACAACCAATATCACAGTGGCGACTTGAAGGTGCCTTATCATAAGTGACTGATGCGGGATATGCAAGAATAGTAGTCTGATGTAGAGTCAGGAACACATGTCATATTCACATGCATTATGTGTAAAGTAAGCAGATGCAATTCAACAAAGTTAGAAGCAATACAAGCTAGACATCATACGCAACATGCAACCACATATAATAGTGCCAAGTTAGAGCAAGCACCTATGATGGTCGAGTAGGGGAGATGTGCTCATCATCTACACAACTACGTTGACTATCTAGCCTTGCGTTGTCTTGCGAATCTTGTTGGGAGGATGGCGGAGTAGAATCTGTAGAGAACCTCCGTTTCAGTTGCTCGGAAGGACCACCATCATCCAATGCCTTGCCAATTTCCTTCAGCTTTATTGATTTTACATTGTGAGGTCATACCGACAAGAAAAAGGAATATCATTCGCTCTTCAGAACTCATTCATGCATGATACTGATGAACACTACTCTGATAAAAGGCAAAGTCGTGATTCGAGAATGGAATATGTACGAAAAAATGGACGGCTTGACATATTCACACCTATGATGTGGTAACTAAGCAGAAGGCACTTCAACAAATTAGAAACACTGCAAGACACCATATGGAAGGTGCAATCAATATCACTCTGCCAAGTTAAAACTGTCTCATCATAGGTGGCGTTCATCAAACTAGAAGCAATACATGCTAGAAATCATATTCAATACACAAACCAATATCACACTGCCAACATAAAGGCGTCCCATCATAAGTGACTGATGCAGGATACACAAGAAGAGTAGTTTCATGTAAGAACATGGTGTGATAGACAGATATAGTATGTACCAAAAACAGGAAAGCGTGTCATATTCACATGTATCATGTGTAAGCTAAGCAGATGCAGTTTACACTAATTAGGAGCAATACGAGCTAGACACCATATGCAACATGCAACCAGATATCACACTGCCAAGTTAGAGCAAGCACCTTGGATGGCGGAGTAGGGGAGCGGAGACTTGGACCTTGTAATGCACTAATAGTACAAGGAGAATCGGTACAGATGCTCCGTTTACGTTGCTGCAGAGGACCACCATCATCGCCTTCCTTACTCTTTTCCTTCCTCTTTCTTGATTTTGCCTTGTCAAGTCAAACCCACAAGAAAAAGGAATAAAATTTGCTCTTCAGAACTCATTGATGCATGATACTGACGAACACTACTTTCATGTAAGGCAGCCGCATGATAGGAGGATGGAATATGTATGAAAAACAGGACAGCGTGACATATTGACATGTATGATGTATAAAGTGTAAACTAAGCACAAGGTGCTTGAACTTGTTAGAATCGATGCAAGCTAGAAACCATATGAAAGATGAAACCAATATCACTCTGCCAAATTAAAAGTGTGCCCTAACAAATGTATTTGACCAAATTAGAAGCAATACATGGCAACAGGCTAGAAATAGTATGCAATATGCAACGAATATAGGTGACTCATCGTAAGTGATTGATGCAGGATACAGAAGAGAGGTAGTTTCATGTAAGAACAAGGTTAACACATAGATGTAGTGTGTACCAAAAATAGGAAGGCATGTCATATTCGCAGGTATAGTTTGTAAACTAAGCAGATGCAATTTACCCTAATTAGAAGCATTACAAGCTAGAAACCATATGCAACATGCAACCACATATCACACTGCAAAGTTAGATCAAGCACCTGTGATGGTGGTGTAGGGGAAGTGCGGTCTTCAGGTACAGAGCTACGTTCAATATCTTCATTTAGGCTTGCTGTTTCTTGAGAATCATGTGGAGAGGATGAAATTGCATTCTTTATAAGAGTATTGCATCTCATACTAACTCACGCGCGTGACTGTCTCATCATAAGCGATAGATGCAGGATACACAAGAACAGTAGTTTGATATAAGAACATGGTGTGATAGGCAGATGTAGTATGTACCAAAAACAGGAAGGCGTGTCATATTTACATGTATAATGTGTAAGCTAGGGAGATGCAATTTAACAAATTAGGAGCATTTATGAGGGATACACAAGAAAAGTAGTTTGATGTAAGAACATGGTTAATAGAAAGACATAGTATGTACCAAAAACAGGAAGGCATGTCATATTCACAGGTATAATGTGTTAACTAAGCAGATGCAATTTACCTTAATTAGAAGCATTACAAGGTAGACACCATATGCAACATGCAACCACATATCACACTGCCAAGTAAGAGCAAGCACCTGCGATGGTGGTGTGGGAGAATTGGGGTGATCAACTAGAGAGCTACGTTGACTATCTTCATTTAGCCTTGCTGTTTCTTGAGAATCATGTGGGGAGGATGACACTGTACTCTTTAAACGAGTAGGGCGTCTCACAGTAACCCACTGGGGTGACTGTCTCATCATAAGTGATGGACGAGGGATACAAAAGAGCATTACTTTGATGTACGAACATGGTTAATAGACATATGTAATGTATCAAAAACAGGAAGGCATGTCATTATCAAAGGTATAATGTGTAAAGTAAGCAGATGCAATTTAACCAAATTGGAAACAATACAAGCTAGACACCATATGCAACATGCAACCACATTTGACAGCGCGAAGTTAAAGCAAGCACCTGGGATGGTTGTCTGTGGCAATTGAGATCATCAACTGCAGAGCTACATTTACTGTCTCCAACTGCTGACACTGCACCCATTAGAGCGCTGAAACACTTAGTGCTTTTCTTCGAATTACACTGGAGCGACTTCTGTCTTTTCTTTTCTGCATTCATCAACACTGCATCAGAGTCTGAAATACCCATGCATAAAAAAATAATAGTGTGAGTATGGGTGAAGTGTGTGCACAATTAGTATAGTGTAAAGGTAGCAGATAGCAGGTCGGTGAGAAATAAATGATGGGAGACATATGATAGCTTTACAACATGCATGGCACACTAAATTACTAGAGGATTCTATGAAAATAATAGTCAACTGAAAGCAAATAGGTCAGTCCATTTTTTCTGCACCGTCCGATGTACAAAGAACGGGCAGATCGCCTTCATCTACCTCCAGCCAGCCAGTCTTGACGATCTTCCTCGAAACGGCAGCGACCACCGGCCCAGTATTCCTCCCCTGCCTGCGCCCTCCCCTTGACCTCACCGCACCGCCCCCTGGCCATCCATTCAAGCCCCGCCGACCTCCAGATCGGGCGCAAGCAGCTCCTGCGCCCCACACCCCTATGATAGACACCGATGCGCCGCTTCCCCGGGGAACAGGCGGACTAGGTGCTCCACGCGCCTAAGCGGGTGCTGCTTCTTTTGATTGCGGTTTGACTGACACTGAATTGAAATCCAGGCGGGCTACTGACCTCTAGCAAAGGTGAAATAGTAAAATGGAGGAAACCTTCACTACAAAAAAATACACTTCCGTGATGATACGTGTTTGTCACAGTAGGTCGCGTTTTCTGTCATGCATGTACATCCATGACGATTTTATGACAGAATCAAGATAGTCATACCTGTGCTGTCGTAGAAGTGTTCCATGACATTACCAAAATTATCATCATGGAAGTGTCCACTTCCATGATGATAAATCGCGCGTCATAGAAGTGCTTTCGTCAAGGGTGACCGACACGTGGCATCCATCGTAACGAAACACCGTTAAGCTATTGGGTCGGGTTTTGCATACGATAACCCGTTAACAGCCCCGACCAATGGGGGTTTTCCACGTGTAAAATCATCATTGGTTGGAGGAGACACGTGTTAGGTCCGCGCTGGCACAGGTGTCACTCATCCAATGGGCGAGATGCGCCTATGATATGTTGACACGCGGACCGGCCCATCAAGTTTAAATGGGCGGACCCAACTAAAGGCCCACAAGATTTTGTAGACCATGATGGGCTGGCCCAGCTAAAGGCCCACGAGATTTTGCAGACCATAATGGGCTGGCCCAGTTAAAGGCCCACAAGATTTTGCGGGCCATAGTGGGCCGGCCCAGGTAAAGGCCCACAAGATTTTTGTGTGCCATAATGGCCCGACCCAGGTAAAGGCCCACAAGATTCGGATCATAATGGGCCGGCCCAACTAAAGGCCCATGAGATTTCGCCGACATTAATGGGTCGGCCCAGCTATAGGCCAACAAGATTTTGAGGACCCTAGTAGGCCGGCCCATTAACTGGCTGCCATGTTTTGGGCCAAATGCCGGGCCATATTTGATCAGATCCATTAATGGCCTGCCACGTTCCGGGCCTAACAGTGGCCCATATGAGATCCGGCCCGTTAAAAGCCTACCACATTCTGGGACAAATTACGGCCTAGAGCAGGTCCGACCCTTTAAGAGGCTTTGGGCTCAATTATGGCCCATATCAAATACGGCTCGTCAGCTGGAC
Organism: Triticum dicoccoides; assembly: GCF_002162155.2. NCBI lineage: Eukaryota > Viridiplantae > Streptophyta > Magnoliopsida > Poales > Poaceae > Triticum > Triticum dicoccoides. The sequence goes on from NC_041383.1 coordinate 453,866,246, forward strand.
ACTATGCTTTTGGGCCCACTTGCTAAAGGCCCACTTAGTAATTCAGCGTGATATTAGTTTTGGCCTGTTAAGGGCTCATTTAACTTTTCGGCCATATATTAATTTCGGACTGTTAAAAGCCCATCATATAGTTGGGCCTAACTACGGCCCGGTTTGCATCGGGCCTGCTCGCAGCCGATATCTGATTGGGCCAAACAAGGACCGAGACAATTTTGGCCTGTTAAAAGCCCGTGATTTGATTCGCACAATCATGGGCCGGGGTTCATTTCGGGTTGCTGCCGGCCCGTTAGCTGTTCGGCACGTTTCAGGCCCAACCTACATCTTGATTGCATGACGGCCCGATTATGTACCATAATTTTACGGTTTGGCTGGTTTACTGCGAAGACATGATATATATACAGTAAAATAACTACAGCATTGTGAATAAGAAAAAACCTAGAGCATCAAAGTTCGCCACTATGATAATAAAGCACAAGCAGACAGCAGATTACATACACTGGGCATCAAAGATCGCCACCAGTGTAAATAAACACGCCGACAAAATAATATACAAAACCGACAACACTTCAATAGAGTTTAAGAAAGGTTAGCCCTGCTGGGGAGCTGCAGCGCAAGCAGCTGAGCAAGATGATGAGACTGTGTTTGTTCAACACTTATATTTTCCTCACTCTGAAAGATAAACAAGCAGACAGATGACAGGTTTTGCACATAAATGTATCAGTGCTGACAATTCATCACATTTCTTACTGACGAAAAAAGTGACACAGTTTAAAATTGCATTAACACAATATGGTATTGTTCAGGTCAAGACATGGCAGGAAATGACATTGTGAAGGAGTTGGCAGCTTCATGACACCACTGGATTACAGATCAAGAACTCATAAGTATCAATGGTTAGTGTGCTGTCAATTTATCCTATTTCAGTTGGCAAATAAAGAGATGGTTTAAATAATACTCCCTCCATCCGGAATTACTTGTCATCAAAATGGATGTGTCTAGAACTAAAATACATCTAGATACATCCATTTCAATGACAAGTATTTTCGGACGGAGGGAGTAGTAGAATGATATGACATTGTTCATAGTTAAGACATTGCAAAATATGACATTGTGCTGCAGTGGGTAGGTTCACCACACCACTGGATTACGGATGAAGAACAGAAGCATACATGCAGTGCAAAAGAAGATCACTTGCTCTGTATAGTTTAATTTACATGGTATGAAGAAGGAACTTGGTTGTACAACTGAAAACTTAAATTGAGAAAGGACAAACTTTTGTTTATGAACTACATAATAAACTTTAAACATGCAATTTGATGCAAACACCAAAAATAAACAGCTATTGCAGTCATGCCTAACCAAATATATACAACAAAGTTTGAAGGCTTGAGATGAAAAAACTTACATTATTGGTGAAGACAGACTCTATAAAGGCCTTGTCCATGCTGATGGGGGGGGGGCAATTCAAGAAGTTTACCACAGAATCTTCTTCATAAGCATTGCCTTTATTCTACATTTTGTTAAGAGTAAATATAGATGTGATAATATACGAAAAATGGAGAATATTTAAGATAAGATGAAGAGTGATGCTACATAACCAAGTAGCTATAAATGTAAGTGCAGCGATACAGGAAAAAGGTACAGCCAAGAGCAATGCACAACTAAACTTCTTCAGTACCAACCTTATGGTAAGAGTAAATATAGATCTGATGTGTAGAAAATGGAGGGCAAAGGAAAATAAGCTACAGAGTGATGGTACATGAACAACTACCTGTCATTATAAGTACACTGATAAAGGATAGCATGTACTTACAAGAACAATGCAGAGCTAAAATAACATTGGCATTGGATATATTCTACACTAATGTAACCATTCATACAGATCAGATAATTTGGAGCGAACAATTGATAAGCAAGCTATCATGCATACTGCTGTCACATAATGAACCAGGTATGTATGCAAGTACAGTGATACAGGACAACAGGTACTAACAAGAGCAAAGCAGCGGGCAGCATATTTGCGATATCGTGTCGTTCTTTTCAAATCGGAATTCTTCTTCGAGCAGATTTCCTGCAAAAAAGATCCGTAAGGCACATGCCGAAAAGTAGAAGTTCAAATTGTCATGTGATTTCATAGACAGTACCTCATCCTGGGAACGAGACCAGTGCATAACAAGGTTTTTCCATTCAATGTCTTCTAAATTTAGCACAGGAGACTTCACCGGAAATTCGTTTATAGACTTGCCATCAAAGTGTGATTTCCTCAGGTAACATCGATACTGCTGCAATGCTTCCTTGAAAAGCACAAGCAAGCTTTGCTCGTCATGACTATCCAGATTGATCCTCGCCTAGTTACAACAATGTAATTTAAATCATTGATGTGTTCAATCAGCAGAAAATAGGAAAATAATAACCATGAATAATAGCACTTACACGTAAGTTGGACAGGAAGATGTAAAAATGGTGTTTGTCTTCACAATAATCTTCCCATGATGGGAATATATGCACATAGTCCCTAACAACATGGAAAGCATTGTCTTTTAAACTGGGAATAAATGGAATGGGGTTCCAATCTGCAGGAATTGGCTGTCTCTGCAGTTGGGATAGGTCTTCGACCGGTGGACTTGTTGTACTTTTTGCTGGAGTGGGATTTTTCTGTGGTACAGCTGGTGCTATGGCAAATGAAATCGATATACCTTTTGTTGGAGTGCAGGTCCTGTGTGGTGGGGCTAGTGGTGTGTCCAGTGAAGTATGGGTACAGTCTGCTGGAGTCAGTCCTACGTTTTGTGTTACTGGTTGTACAACCAATATAAGTGGGGTGCTGTCTGATTTCTCCGGCACCACCATGTTTTTCAAGGACTTTGCTGGTGCTCCTTCAGGTTCGGCAATCACCCTCTTCCTTTTTGATGTCTGATGCACAAAAACAACATTTGAGTGGAAAAACATGGTATGATGACAGATGGAATATGTATTGATAATGGATGGGCATGACATCTCGACATATATGATGAGTAAACTAAGCAGATGGTGGTGCAACAAAGTAGAAGAAATGCAAGACAACATATGCAAGATACCCGCAATCAATAAAATATTGCCAAATTAGAACATGCACCTTGATGGGTGAACAGGATAGGCCATCTGCCTTTGACTCCTCGAGGTTAGAATAGTCATTAGGATCATATTCTGAACAAGAGTCAACAAGTGGGGAGCGTATGAGTTTCATTGCATCCAGAATGGCACTCAATTCCTTGGTGCCAATTTTGTAAGTCATTGCAGTGTTTAGCTTCAAGAGTGGACTGCTGCTAGTGTGACACAAAGCAGCTACACAAATCATAGTGTAGATATAACAGGAAAACCTTAAGCATGAGAGTAAAATCAGCAAAGTGGAACTTGCTGGAATATATGTGCTAGTATTGCCGGTACAGCTAGAAAGGCTTCGGATACCACCTCTCGTCAAGTGAAGGTGCGGTACTATTAATATCAGTGTAACTCTGAAAGGCGACACAACTCCCCGCATTTCCTTGCTATTCTTATAGGATTCAAGTGGGCAGGCCACTACAAATTCTATTCCTATGTTTACAAGATCCTACGAATCAAAGAGGCTCAAAGTGTCCATCACAATCGACCGTATAGACCTCTACACTGCATATGTGCCTGCTCATCTTCAGTACAAGGAACATACTGTACTACTATCATACTCCCTCCATTCGAAAATATAAGTATTGGTAGAGATTTCCACTATGGATCACATACATATGTATCCAGATACATTTTAGAGTGTAGATTCACTCATTTTGCTCCATATGTAGACCATGGTGGAATCTATACAAAGACTTGTATTAGGAACAGAGAGAGTACATATTAAAGAAGAACGGAAGAGGAACATGGTAAAGAAGAGCAAGAAGATTTTGGATAATAAAATGTTCGTTGCGCAGTGCCCACACATGATGAACCAGAGCGCATTAAGAATGCAACTCCCAGCTGTCTCTCGACCATTTCAGGTGGTTGGATGAAGATCCTATGTCTCCTAACCCTTCTTCTTCCTCGTCTCCGATTCTTCCCATACAGAACACCGCACGGGCCGCCGGCAGGACCACCGGCCCCCACCGCCTGTGTTCCTCCGCCACCCCACCCCCACCCCCGCCCCAACCCCCACCCGCGTCGAGTTTTCTTCGTTCGGCAAGGTCCCACAACCACCCGAGCCCCTTTGATCGCACCGGCGAACTCCAGCGAGCTCTGAAAAATCGACTGACCCAATTTTGAAATTTAGTCTACTGTGATTTAACTAGTGTGGAATATAAAAGGGGAAAACCATAAGCATTGGGAGTATAGTGTTGATCGCGCCATGGCGGATCTGAAGGTGCAAACCGAACAAAGGCAACTTCGCAACCAAGATAAGAAATCAGAGTAAAGCAGTGGCGATCTATTTTCTTGTTGCGATAAATAAGTTGACCAGATACGAAAGAGTACCGCCTCTGGTGCGGCGCCGTGTACGCATCTGCTGAGAATTTGACGGTGCTGCAGTAGAGATGGCTGTCGGCGGCGTGGAAGCAGATCTAGAAGGGTAGACGGTGGCGGTGGGGCGCGGTGGATGAGACGGTCGTAGGAGCGGCGCCGGCAAGGTGGACAATGGCGGGGATGAAGCGAGAGGACGGGATGCAAGGATCCCGGTCCGAAGGCATGGATGAGAGAGGTCGATCTCTTGTAATGGACGACGGCGGCGGGGTATCAGCTCCGGCATGGTGGAGGAGGACGGCGGTGGATGGGGCGGAGGACGGCAGCGGATGGAGGAGGGTGGGGTGGAGAGGGTGTTTTGGCGCCCATGGAGTACGAATGGGGAAAAGGGAGGTAGAGAGGAAGGGGGGAACCATGTATTCAGGGTGCGCTTGTCTCAAATGCAAGGTAATTTACAAACTTAGCCCCCGTTTCAAATTTCTACTACATCACAGCAACATTAGTCGGTTGGGGATAGGATGGTAATCTCGCATACACCGAATATTTGCTGACGAGAGTTTGTTTTTGGCGCCCACCGTGTATGAATATGAATCGGGGAGGGAGTCGATTTCGGCCAAGGACACACTGTGTTTTGGCGCCCACCGTGTATGAATCCGGGTGAGAGGCGGTTATGTCACGTTTTGGTGAAATTACAAACCTACCCCTATCGAAACCTATAGAAATCCAGTAGATAGGCTTTGCGTGGCAGGGATATGCAGTAGTGATTTCCATCTCGCAGATTTTGGTTTCGGGCGGTTGCTGTGACTTTCCCCGCTTCGTTCGAATTTTGCAGAGTGCACGTTTACCGTGCCAACTCAATTTGAATCCCGTTTGTATTCTATTTTTTTGGGCGGGATCCATTTTCAATTGGAATTACATTCTATATACATCATTTTTATATATACTTTCGAAAGCACAACAACGAATTCTGCTCCTTTATATGTATAATATGATTTACAAATACAACGATCTCGAAATCTTAAGGTTGAATTCAAAAAAAATAACCAAATTATGTTCTACTAAAATGTATGGATCAGTAATATCTACATATTAAATAACGTAGATGTGCGTGAGTTCATATGAGTATGCATGTTTGATAGATCAAATTTGGTTAGAGTATTGATTACATGTATCATCATCTCGAATTCAAATATTTGAATCCTTTTTTTGTTCACTCCTTTCACACCCATCTCTCTCGCATGCATGCTCCTTCAAGTAGCTATCACTCTCTTTTCTCCAGCTTACTCGCACGCTCACTTCATGTTTCTCCTATCCTCGCAAACATGGTCTCTCGTCGTCTCCCTTGAGAAGTGTCACACTCTCCCTATCATTATACATTACACGGTTTTCATTATCTCTCACATCTCTACTGTTCTCTAGTATCACTCGGTACCTAAGCTTTCTTTTTCACCGCCACACACACAGTCTCCACTTGTCTTTCAATTTGTCTTTCTCTCTATGGGATTCTCTCACACACCCTATATGTCTCTACATATGACTCATACCACTAAAATTACTCTCTCTCTCCTGTAGACACAACATTTGTTGCGGTCTCCTTTTCGTCTCCATCCCAGACTGACATTATTCATTTGTTTACCGATCAAACAACCCCGACTACTGTCTCCTCTCTCTCTCTCTCACACACACACAACTCCTTCTTCCACTCCCCTTCCCGACTACCGTCTCTCTCTCTCACACACAAAACTCTCGCTTTCGCACCCCGACTCGTATTTCTCTCACAAACATTTATCGACTAGCTAGCCTCTAGATAGGTTTATACACCCGCACACTCGTGCTTCCACCGTCGCATACATGTCTCTCTCGCGCTCCTTGTATCTATGTAGCTTTTTCTTCCCTTCTTGAGACACGCCCTCTCGATCGTGCACACACACACTATCGCCTCATTTTAAGCTGATACCTATCGCGCACACACTCCTTGTGTCTTTGTCACACATGCACTCCGTCCTCCTCCACTCTCCCTCTCTCTCACACACACATGGGCTTTTTGCAACAACTAGCAAGATGCCCATGCGTTGCACGGAACATCAAGATGCATTTGTATGAGTAGTTTATCTTGTGGGGGAAAAGGATGAACGAGGGAAGGCCTTATTTGCAAATGTGGAGAGGGGTGTGGGTATCTTTTTGCAAAATTGCCATAGTTTCCTTCCTATCCGTCAGATATAGATTGGACGGCCTATATTGCAGGATGGCAGGCACACGATCATCACCGACAATGCTTTTTATAAGAGTAGGGATAAAAAATAGAGTTGGTGATGATGGTGGGCCTGCCATCCTGCAATGTAGGTCGTCCGATTTATATCTGACGGATAGGAAGGAAAATATGGCAATTTACCCGCACTCTTCACCACATTTGCAGATAAGGCCTTCCCTCGTTCATCCTTTTCTCCCACAAGATCTTGATGTTCCGTGCAACGCACGGGCATCTTGCTAGTAAGAGTAGAAATTAGACATATACCACTTCTCGAATCTTGAAACCAACAACATTCCTCCCTTATCTCATCAAAACCGCCAAAGGAATATATTTTGAGTGAAACATAACATATTTTTAGTGATATACGTATTACAAAACTAGACTTTTTTTCTATCAAATCGGTGAATATGTATTAATCTACTTTGATCGTGTGGCAATGCATTGGCACATTGTTAGTAGTTATTATAATTTTTTGGACACCAGACAAACGGTGGAGTACATATACGAAGAGAAGAGGCGCACGCACGCAGTCGGCCTCTCGCTGTCTCGCACACATGGGTGTTACGTAAAGGCGACGTTAACAAATAAACCCTAAAACCCTAGGTGCACGATTGCTGCATTTGCGGGTACCGGGTACGTGGTGGAGCACCTTTGTAGGAATAGTCAGCTCGTGTGATAATTTGATCCATAGGAGTTGATGGTCGGGACCACAGGTGAACGACTTGGAGCGCGGTGGCTCGCCAGTTGCCACAGATCGAGTAGCCACATTTAAAATATCGTTTTTAGCGGGGTTAAGAGTTCCGATTTTCAATGGCACGTTATAAGTAGTAAGTAGTTTTTAGAACGATTGGTATGGAGCGAAAATGGAATTCATAGTACTACGTACCTCCTTGGCGTATGGTTGTATGGGTTTATGTTTCGAGATGTTGAACCTGGTAGTTCTAGGGCAAATACTATGGTTTAGATTTAGATGCTGGTTTTCAGTAATCGGAAGGGGAAACCCTTCTTTATTAAAAAAAACTACTACCTCCATTCTGGTTTACTAGTCCCCATCGTACTTTGGGTCAAAGTTTGTCCAAGAATTTTACTTGTAAAATGTGAATGGAAAACGAGATTTTGTTATACCCAAACAGAAAAGGACTGGAGGGAGTGATTGCTCTGACACTCACTGCAGGCCAGGCTGAGCACGCCTCCTCGCCGCGTGCAACCAGCTTAAGACTGCCCCGCCTGCCTTCATTGAATCCGCGCGTGTGTCGGCAACACGTCCTTCCCCGAGCCGGCAGGAATTTTAGAACACAAAAAATGACTAAAATATAATTAATTTACGCATGGTCTTGACTTGTTGTGCTCGCACTGGTAGCAGGAACTAGTAGAGGTTTTTCTTTATTTATAACTCTCCTCACATTTTTTTGGCTTTGAAGTGAATCATGGTTGTCGACATTATGTATGAATGTGCCAATATCTGTGAACATGAGTTTGATGTGGAAGTTGAACTTGGAATGTCAGGCTTGCGCGTGAACTATACCATGTCCAATGCTTCGTCTGTTATTGTTTGGAAAGTAATCGCTGTTATTACATGACCCAAAAAAACATTTTGTGCCACATCAATAGATGCACAGACATCACAACATGCATGCTGACTGGATAAACATTTGAACCTAGCTATTATGAAGGAAATTTTGTATTGACAACAGTTTTAGAGAGCAGGAGACGCCTAGCCTGCTCTGCCTCTGCTAGCTTATTTCTGGCTTCTTCCATCTCTTCTTTGGCTTGGGTGAAGAGAGCATCTGATTGCTCTTTTCACTTCTTCAGGAACTCAGCTACATTCTCAAGGGCTGCTGCATGCTTTCTTTCAGCCTTTACTAATGCCACAAGGACACGAACAGCTGACGACTCCACCTGGCTTGTGTGTAATCCAGCATCATCTGGGAATTTGCACCTTGTGTCTAATCCAGCATCATTAGGGAACTGGCACCTTGTGTGTAATCCAGCCTCATTTTGGAAACATGATCTCGAGGTTGACCATGCTTCCCTCCTTGCAGGAACTCCATCCTGACATGAAGTTACTTCTTTTTTAGATCAATACTCAGAGAAACCTAGATCCATTTAGTAGAAGCCAGATAAACAGAACTCGGAGAAGTGAATTCAAAAGGAAAACAAATATAAAAACAGACTTCAAGGTGAGAACACCCACTTCCTACATCAAGCTAAAAACGAAAGCATTAGGACGATTAAGACTCTTCTTATTACACATCGAAGAACACCAAGCTTAAGAGAAACAGAAACTACAACATATACACATCGAAGAACACGAGGCTAAACGAAAGTAATTGAAAGGGTGTTACTTACCAAAGCTCGTTTTACAGGTTCGGTGCAGCTCCTCTTTAACTTGCCACGCTCCTTGAAGATGTCCCGAATATCCCGTATTTGGTCCTCATTGCTCCTCTGCATGTTCACACTCGTGGTTTTAAAATATCAACATGGGAAGAAAAATACTACTAGTAATACTCGCGCATCTTGTGGGCAACATTAAAGCACTCGTCTGCCATGTTAGAGCATCTCCAACAGAATCGCAACGCGCGGCGCTTTAAAAATCCGTTTACAGTGTTGAGATCTAGAAGTAGATACTAGAGAGTAGAGGATAGTTCTCAGCATAGATAGATAAAAAACGATAATTCAACTACTCCTTGTCGTCCGACTCCTCCTCGGTGATGTCCTCCTCCAACGTCTGACTGTAGGCGTGAAGATACCGATCGTCGTCGGATTCCCAGGGCGACGCTGCTCCTAGCCTCATGTTGAATTGAGCGTCCGCTTTTCGCCTACGCTTGTCCTCGCGATAGGCGGCTCGCTCCGCCCTCCTCTTATCCCTCTCCGCCCTCCTTTGCGCGTAGAACTCGCGCTCGTTGATGATGTCCCGCGGGAAGTGTTGGCGCCACAGCGCCATGGCTTCCTCGTCCATCTCGGCGATGCCGAGATGGTGCTCCCGCCTCCGGTTGTCGCGATGATCCTCGTCGGTGCTAAGCCGCGGCAGAGGCGCGAGCTCCTGCGCCCGCTCCCGCGTCAGCACGTTAGTGAAGTTCAATGTTCTATGAGGCCACCGGAGGCGCCACGCCACCGCGTCGTATGCCCGGGCAGCCTCGTTGGCGGTGTCGAAATTGCCGAGGCCGAGGCGCATCCCGCGAAACCGGATCTCGACGGAGAAGCCGCCGGAGGGGCGCGCACAGACGCCGCGGTATCCCCAAGTTTCCCGGCGACGCGGCGGCATGGTGGCGCGGCGGCGGCGAGGCGAAAAAGAGCGGGGAGAGAGCGGTGGCGAGGCACAGAGCGGTGGCAAGGAACAGAGCGGTTGGAGGGCGTTGGATTTTGTAAAGCGCGCAGGACGCCGCGCGCCAAAACTAGCACACGCCCGACCGCTTTTTCCCCCGCGCGCGCGATCCTTTCCCGACGTCTCTGCTATCTTTACTCTCTTCTCTACAGTTATATTTAATTAATATTTAATACTTAATATTTATCTCTACTTCCTTTACTGTCTACTTTTTTTTCTCTATACTTTTTTAATTGCAATATAGGCCGTTCGATTTATATCTGACAGATAGGAAGGAAACAAATGGGAATTTTGCAAAGAGATACCCATACCCCTCTCCAGATTTGCAAATAAGGCCTTCCCTCGTTCATCCTTTTACCCCACAAGATTAACTACTCATACAAATGCATCTGGATGCGTGCAACGCATGGGCATCTTGCTAGTTCTAAAAACCTTTTCATCATTTGCCACACTACTGGTTGTAGATGAAAAACCTACCCAAGCACAGTGTGATACAGGAGCGACGCACAATTACAAGCTGATATTCTGTTGGACAATGGAGGCTATAACCAATTACTTTTACGGCAACAATAGCACCCAGGAAATTTGAAGGGTAGGTATGAGCAAAATTGGAACTACACATGTACTGCTAAGTGATTCAATACACACATTACCAATCGAGGAGGAGAACGATGGTCGCTGCAGCCTCTGTGAGTCATGGTCGGCAACGGGAGTCAGTTCATTGTCCACGACGGTGGTACTTCTGCGCTTGGCGTCGGCTTCCGGGAAGCAGATCCGAGACCGTGGAAGACGATGCCGGGGAAGAGGTTGCGTGTACAAGATGACGGTGGACCGGTTCCAGTGCGGCGTACGAGGTCGTCGATGAGGCAGATGCGCTGCGGTGGACGAGTGCGCCGATGTAAAGGGGAGGAGCACGAAGGCTGCGGTGCCGTGGAGAAGTCTATTTTGCGGTGGGGATAGAAAATGGGGAGTATTCAGGTGTACTACTCTGGGTGCCGGGGTGGGGTTGGCTGGGTAGGGTGAACCTAAAGTTACGAAAACAGCCCCCTACGGAGTGTCATCCGTAGGCCTGTTCCAAAGGCTATGATGGTAACTTCCCATTGCTCGAATCAGGGTCGCGGGAGATTTTCCCGCCGACCTCAAAATTTTGTGACATTGGACTCCCCGTGTGGCGTGTTGAGTGATTCGGCTAAGCAACTAGCGAGTAGTAGTAGTAAACTCTGCATATTAGGTTTGACCGAAGTCAAACTTCCTAAAGTTTGACCAAGTTTATATAAAAATATAAACATTTACCATAACAAATTTGTATGATGTGAAAGTACATTCAATAATGAATCTAATGGTATTTATTTGTTATTGTAGATGTTAATATTTTTTGTTATAAGCTTTCTGAGAGTTTACAAAACTTGACTTTGACCAATGCTAATACGCAGACTTAAATAAAAACGGAGGGAGTACACATTTGTTTTCTTAGTTTGTAGTGAACTAATCATTTGTTGAAATTGTGAAATAAATATATTAGGCTATTGACTTCGAATGTAATGGTCTATACAATTCAATAGTTACAATCATTGTCGAATCCCAAGATGTATACAAGGTCTATAGTACTTCACAACATGCTCAAACTCACATAATCCCAGTCAAATGAGAATCTAAATGCATTTCATAGTTATTACTTTGTAGGATGCAACAAAAACAACCAAAACTCTACATCAGCCATTATAGAAGCAACATTTTGACATATCCCAATGTGTGAATGAAACGTGCAGAGAGAGCTTTTGAAGATGGAGCAGATAGGGCGGGAAAGATTGTATGTATGTGGACGAGAGAGTAGGAGACAAACCTAATGAGACACACACACACATACACACACACACACACACAGAGAGAGAGAGAGAGAGAGAGAGAGAGAGAAAGAGAGAGAGAGAGATGAAGAGAGAGGAAGAAGTTAGGTCTGTGAGAAAGATGGAGACATGTAATATACGTGAGATGCATGTGCATCCGGATTCTGTATACGTGGAAGGAGAAGAGACAACATGTTTGATGAGAGAGCTAGAAAAACATGACGAGAGGGGAAGGATCTCATGGGTTGAGGGATTGACAATTTTGTGAGGGGAAGGATCCCACGACCAAATTTATACTAAAAATATCAATATCTACAATATTGATAATAATGAGTATAAGAACTACGTTTTATAATGAGTGTAAAAATATTGATTTCACATTGTGAATGTTGATACTCCCTCCGTCTAGGTGAGTAAGTCATCTTAGAGCATGGTTAATAGTATAGCTAACTGCTGGCTATAAGCCATTGCCATGTCATCTATAGCCCATCTTATAGCCAATATGTACAATAGTTGATTAGAAGAGTGTATTACTTTTTTATTATATGGCCCACCTTTCACTATCACAAAGTGCCTAGGGGCACGTGCTAGGGCTGGCTCTTCACCAAGAGCCCGCTTATCTTCTCTCTCCTCTTCTCTTTCCTCCAACTAAGTAAGAATATACTAGTTTATTTTTTATAGCCAGCTGACTCAGCTCTATTGTACTTGCTCTTAGGCTGTGCACCGTGACCAAGGAGGAGGGGAAAACGAGAGACATTAATGTTTATTTGCTAATTAAATAGTATTGCATGCAATGAACTAACCACTGCATGTCATGTTTGATAGTCTCAGGTCATTAAAAGCATGCACACCCTCATCTCTTATTGGTTGATATGTCAAGAAACAAGAAATGAGGTAGAAGTTAATGCACCGCGCCTACGTGTTTTGGGATTATTTGGTTTTCGTAAGATGACTTACACACCTAGCTATTAGAGTACCACTACCTCCCTTCTAGTTTAAAGGGCTCGATTGAAAAATTTCACATACTCTTAGCAAGATAGCAGAGGCGGTGGAATAGTTTTTGAAGTCTGCAAAAGTACTCAACTAATGTTGTCGTTCTTCACAAAAAAATGTGTTTACCAATGCATGCATGAACACTAGTTACTCTAACCCCCTCTCTTCTTTAATTCTTTGCCACATCAGCATGTTTGTTATTCCCGTGTGCATGATACTAGCTAAGATACCACCATTATGGCCAGCCTTAATCGTCGCATGCAATAATTTAGTGCACCTTGAAATATGAACATGTGTGGGGCGTGTATATTTTTAATGACTTGTGACTATACCTAGCCCGGCATGCAAGATGACTTTATTATGCATCGTTCCCCATACCTACAGGAAGCCCGTTCGTCTCCAAATCTTTTCCTCTCCATGTGTGGAAACAATATGCCTGCCAAACTCTCCTTCTCCCTCCGGCGGTCCCACCACTCCACCCCGTGTGAAAAAAATCTGCATGCATGACTCTCCTCCCCCCACGCTCGTCCAATCCGTTGTGACCAGCAATATTTCCACCCCTTCGCTCCCCCGTAATTTACTCCAGCAAATATGCCCATGTAGCTTTTACTTAACTTCAGGTGCATTGGGTCATTGACATATGGGCCCAACAGGGGACTGGCCCACATGTCACTGACGCAACTGGACCTGCAGTTAAGTCAGTGCAGCTCAGTCCATATCTTACGTAGGTGTGCCATTGCTCACTATAAATACTGCACCTCCCATGACATCGCTATCTCCTCCCCCTCACGTTCACGTTCATCGCTATCTCCTCCCCCTCCCTATCACGTCGACCACCATGGCATCGCCCCTCCTAAGCCCTAGGAGCCCCTCGCTGCACCGCGCGGACGGTCACGCGTCGCCATTCTGTTCCTCGCCGCCACTAGTCGAGGAGGACGCGTCGGTGTTCCGCTCACCGCCGCTATGCGACGCGTCGCCGTTCCATTCCTCGCCGCCACTAGTGGAGGAGGACGCGTCGGTGTTCCGCTCCTCGCCGTGACGCGACGCGTCGCCGTTCCGTTCCTCGCCGCCACTAGTCGAGGAGGACGCGTCGGTGTTCCTCTCCTCGCCGCGACGCGTCGAGGTGGACGCGTCGGCGTTCCCAATCTCGCAAGCACGCACGTCGGAGGACGCGTCGGCTCCCCGCTACGAGGAGAATGCCGTGTCGCCCGCCGAGCCCCCCCAGCCTTGAGTTGCTTTGGAAAGAAATGGATGTCGCCTTGTGGGAGGCTTTGCCTCCAGCAGAGCACGCCAAAATAGAGGCGGAGAAGAAGGCCGAGGAAGAGAAGCGCACTGCGCAACAAGCTGCATGGGAGGCCTATATTGCGTCCGAGAGAGTCAGGCAATTGGCTCTTTGGCAGAAGGCTCGTGCGAGGGCCGTGAGGGTGTCGGAGGACGCCCATGCCGACGCCCTGAGTGCAGTCGGGCCCAAGCGCCTCATCTACGCTTGGCGGTACATGGACCGGGTGCACGCTTCCAGCCAGGCGGAGTACCTGTTGGCGCCGGATCACCACACCGATGAGATCGCGCTCGCCCACCGGCAAGCCGCCAATCAGCACCTAGCGAGTTGCGAGGCTGAGGAAGAGGCATTCTGTCGGCGCGCTGGGACACGACCGCGCACCAGGGCACTCGTGGCGCGCCGCAAGCGCTCCTGCGAGCGCCATGGCTTTTAGGAGGAGCATAATTTTTGTTTCGTAAGGTAATCTCATTAGTTTTGGGACGCAAATGATAAATCCCGAACGTTTAGGAATTTTTAGCGTCCTTAATTAAGTATGTAAAAGGGAAAGTTTGGAAATGTTGTGTATTATTACGCATTTTGCAAGTACGTGCATATAGCACAAACTTTACTATATACTATCGGACTACACGTCTCTCTCAATATATGCTTGTAGACTGTGCTACTCCCTCCGTCCAGGTCAATAAGTCATCTTTGGTTGTTCACGGTGACCAAGAAGGAGGGAAGACTTGTACACCTAGACGGAGGGAGTACTACTATTACTTATGTACGTGCAAATGCACGTTTTAACATTACGATGCGGTTTTTGTAAAAGTAGAAAAACAGCACTAGTCAACTTGTGAAACGATTCAATGCAAAACAAATGCAAAAATGCTTGTTTGATTGTTAAATGTTTGGTCAAAATTTAGCACAAATTACAATGGCGAGGAATAAACCAGGACTAAGTAGTAGTTTAGAAGCCCAAATAAATGAGTGAGGCGCCTTATTGTTACTCTCCACTGTGACTAGTCTTGTGGGAAAAGCCGGGGAAGCCGCCAAAAGAACTGGCCCTAGGAGTAGTAGCTAGGGATCGAGTGTGCGAGATGAACTGGAGAAAGTAAATGTAGAGAAATGAAATGCAAAAAAGACGGAGGGATGTGATGTTTGCTTGTCTGTTTATTTTACCAGGCCACTTATTACTGGGAGTGGTTGGGTTTTGTGATATGACGGCTTTACTGCCGCGCCATGAGCGGGGTGAGAGGTGAGACTCCCGTGCAGCGTCGCCCTCTACATTTGTACTACATCAGTCGTGGTTTATTAGTCCCCCATTGAATTTGACTGAAGATTTAACTGACAAAATGTTAGTGCATGTCAACAAAAACTATATCGTTGGATTCGTATTTGAACATAGTTTTGAATGATATAATTTTAGGTGACATGCATCAGCATTTATCGTACTATATATAATGTTAGTTCAATTTTTGGTCGTACTAATCTATAGTAGTAAGGTGCCCGTGCATTGCACCGAAGAGTGAAATGCATTGATCGGGGAGTTGTTTATTTTGACAAAGGATGTGGGGGTCATCTCATGTGTAATGGGTATCAATAGGTTTCTTCAGATATTATTTCATCTCTAGAGCTCACAAACATCTGGGTGAAATAGATAAAAAGGTATCTTTTGCAAACAAAAGTGTTCAACTGTTCAACCTGCATCCAAAACTTGTGAAGAAATAACACTTATTGTGCTTTGCAAGAAATGATCTTTAAGAATTAGTTTTGGAGTATCGATTGTTATACATGTTGGCTACCGATGATATGGCACTTTCTTATAGTCAATAGTTGGCTATACAATTAAGTAATATTAACCATGCCCTTATACACCTAGACGGAGGGATTAAATCAGGATGACTTGCCAGGGGGCAGAGGAGATGTAAGAAATGGTTCATCGTATGACTTTCACCAGTACTGTAGTAAAAATTCATACATGGAAGATTATAGACTAAACCATAAACGGATAAACTTTTATTCATGTGCGATACTCCAATAGAGAAAGATCCTGCATGGAAGTCTCCACATGCTTAGACATCGGATTACATTGGGCGAAGACTAATGATCAACATTTAACTTGATAATGCGCATGTCCACGTGAACCTCCTTGGAGTCCCCGTGCACCGCGTCGGCGGGTAAAGGATGGAACGGATGCCATGGGTTTTCCAAGTCCACATTGGCGGGATAGTCCTAGCTCCCTAGAGTCCAAGTCCGTCCGATGAGGCCGGTGTCGCCGCCCACGCGACCCGGAGGGGTAGTAACACTGACCACGCACCCATACATCGGCCTCGTGTCAGTGTCAGCGTCAGCAGCGTTGCCCCTGACGCACATTATAGAGACGGGGCGGCGGCCCGCGCAGGCCTCACCGGTGCCCACGATCAAGAGAAAGATGATGCCGTCCTCCTCCGAGACTAGCAGGCGGCGGTGATCCTCCAGCGACTCCGACATGGTGAATGGGTAGCACGTCTCGTACTTGATGTTCTCTGCCAAGGGCCAGCAGTGACCGCTGCACGCATCCGTGAGGTGATGCACCATGTCCGCCGGCGAGCCACAAAACGGCATCGGGCACTCATAGCAGTGGACGAAGGGCTCCTTGGAGGCATCGACCAGGCCGTCCAAGAAATGGGAGTGCCTATAGGGTACGTTGTGCCAGTTGAATATATGAGCAAGTTACTATGAGATTTAATCTGAATAAGCACAAAATAAATCATGACGGCTATAACAGAGATGAAACTAATCATGTGGACTAGCATAGTAGTAGGATACAAAGTAGAAACATGAATTCTACCACGATTTCAAACAGGAAGGACAGAAACACATACGGTGCAACGAGAGCAGCACCGTTGGCGTTGAGGTTGTCGCCCATGTCGTTGAGGAAGAGGTTGCCGAGGTCGGGGAAGAAGTCGTCGTCGGTGAACTCGTGGCTGCCAGCAGTCGTGAGAGTGCGCTCCCCAAATTTCGACAGCGCCCGCCGAATGTAGCGCAGGAGGGAGTGCGTGTAGGGGACGTTGCGGCCGCCGAATGGAGCGCAGGAGTAGTACACGAAGCAGTAGATGGCGTCCTTACTAGTACTCCCTAGTCTCTATCTATCTATATCTACTCTTATAGAAAACCGAGTTGGTGATGATGGTATGCCTGCCATCTTGTAATATAGACCATCCGATCTATATCTGACGGATAGAAAGCCAACTATGACAATTTTACAAAAGATACCCGCA
The DNA here is from genome assembly GCF_002162155.2 of Triticum dicoccoides. Lineage (NCBI taxonomy): Eukaryota > Viridiplantae > Streptophyta > Magnoliopsida > Poales > Poaceae > Triticum > Triticum dicoccoides. The sequence goes on from NC_041383.1 coordinate 453,883,635, forward strand.
CCTCTCTCCACATTTACAGATAAGGCCTTGCCTCGTTCATCCTTATCTCCCACGACCTCGTGCTCCTCTTTATGTCTCTATCTCTACTACTCTTCTTTGTTTTTTATAACAAATCGAATAGTGTTGCACCGTCTGCTGCACGCCCGGCTGAACACGCCTCCTCGCCTCCATCATCACCAACTGAGTCTTTTGTTGGAGTAGGAGTAGAGAAAAAACCGAGTTGGTGATGATGGTGTGTCGTGCAATGCACGGGTATCTTGCTATTTTTTTGCATATAAGTCCAAACACCACGTAGACACGGTCTTTGAGCACGATTCGTAGTCGTTCACGCTCGGGCATTGAAGTTTGTAACTATTTTAGATTAGAATATACTACCCCTCCGATGCTAGTAGTAGAGCAGAGTCCTACTCTACTACTCTACTCAAGCAAGTTAGGGCATAGCACTGTAGGGAGTACCAGTACTGTGATCACTCAAGCAAGTTGTCTGGCATCGACATGACCCTACGCTGCTGGTATGTGTCTCGTAAGTCAAGCGGCATGCTGTAGTCATCATCACCTGTCCACTTCCCGCAGCACATATTCGCTTCTCCATCTTTGTCCGCACATAATCTCGTCCAATATTCCATCCCCGCTAAGGCGCCTCCCCCCTCGTCCGAAACTCAAGCACTAACAATGGCAGAACCGAGCAGCGTCCGCCGAAAGAGTGGCTGGAATTCGCTCCCCACAAAGGTAATAAAGCTCATTGTTTCGCGTGTGGACAATCTCAGTACCATGTCGCTCGCCGCGTGCTCGTCGGGGCTGTACTGTTTACTCAAAGCCCTCAGGCCGGAGCTTTTTAAGCCAGCTCCTTGCTTGCTGATGCCACCTGATCTTCAGAAACGGCATGTCATGCAGCATAACGATCGTAGGGTGGCGAGCATCAACCCCCTTGACTGCGATCCGATCCCCGTCAGCCTCAACTACATTAAAGGTATGTACCGGGTCGGCATGAACACGTCTTGGATGGTGCTCGTCGATGGTCGCGGCAGCTGGATGCTCGTGGAGGTCTACACCTGGCGATTGATCCCCCTTTCTTCGATTAACACTGTACTGCTTTGGCACCGCGGCCCAGAATACTCGGAATCTTATAGTAGCCAACATGGTACCAAGTTTGATTTGCTCAAGGTTGTAATCTGCCAAGTGCCCACAAGAGCTGCGAATTATAAAGACTTCAGGCTAATTGCGTTCTTCAACCGCGGTCTCGCCTATCTGATAGGTCACTGCGTAAGTGGATAAATCTGCACGTCCATCACAGGATCATACATCCTCCATGGCTCTCTGATGCCATTGAACACAAGGGCTTCATTTACGCTGTCGACTCCTTCTATGGTTGGACGTATTGCTGGCCTACTCCAGTCATCGCTACAAACGGCTGTTACAGCAGTATATTACTTTCCTATGATATCATGATGGCTTTCTTATATTACTGTCAACATTTACTGAAAAAGTATTCATGCTCATAACATGATGTTCTTAAGATTGACTAAATAAAGGGCCCTTTTTTATCTCACTCCAACTTGATATGATGTTGTAGGCCGCCTGGTGTCCCTACCCTTCCTAATCCTAGAACCTTTCAAAGAAAAGCGGCATGGCAGTTGCAGGTGGTTCCTGGCTCGATCAGACGATGGTGAAAGATTGATGATCGTTCGCACGTACCGGACGTGTTGTTTCACGGAATACAATCACAGTCACTGCAAGGTCTTTGAGCAGGATCCCAGCTTCTCTGGGCCTTCATGAATTTTTGATTGGAGGCTGGTAAGTAGCCTTCTCTGTTTGTCAGACTGAATTATCCGATTAACCAGGAGATAACCGACGGCAAGGATCATGATGGCAGCACGGTTTTCTTCATCAGGCAAAACTGTGTGTACACAGCGTACCATGCGTCTCTGCATGCACCATACCCTGATATGTATCGCCACGCTCTGTAGCCCAAAGTAGGAGAGAGGGTCGCAAGTATCAGACTTCGACCTGCTGGCTGGAGTTTCCCCCGTCAGGCACCCATCTGGTTCAAGCCGTCAGCCAATCTCCACAACTTAAGAAATAGTAACGTCTAACTGAGCCAGTTAGTTAGATGCGTATACTTGTTGTAGTAGGATCTTTATTTAGTTTGATGCATACACTTGTTCTTTTTTGGTAGCCCTTTTGTAATGATGGCTGATGTTTGGTTTGGAAGAGAGAGCTGCGTCTTCAGTCTTCTGGCCTGTTTACTGCTTCTGTTGCACCCCCAACCCTGGTTGTTACTGCTGCTGTTTTCAATGTACAATCAGTAGTATATTTCGTCTGTTGGTTGAATAAATGTGTTGTTAGAACGACAAACACAATGTTTTGGAAGTCGTTGCACGGTTCGATCCTTTAGTGCCCCGTACCGTACATAGCCCATACTATTTTTCGTACGGAACACATTTTCCACTTGTTGATAACATGCAGCCCAGTGATGAAGGCCCAATAGAGAAGTCCATAATTAACTGGAAGGGAGGCTCTCACATGAATCAGGCCCAGGTACATGCTCATGGTCCCCTAAACATAAATAAGTAAATAAATAAATAAAGCTAAATGCTCATGCACCAGTTCTTTGGGAAAATAGGTAGCCCAGTATTTCTTTTTGAAGAATACCCAAGCTAGGCCTATTTGTTTTCTCCGAATTACTGGGCTGCAAATCTTTCAAGACGAGGAGGGGTGCATTCCGTCCTGGCCAAAGAGTATGGTCAATGTCTGTTAAAAGTAATATCAAAAGGGGTTGAAAATTCCAAAAAAATTATAGCAAATGGGATATTAGTTTCTTTTTTTGTTTTTGTTCTTCACTGATATCTTATACGTATTTGATTGGATTTAACATGACATAGTACTAATTTATTTTAGTTTGGCTATTAATTTTTGTATTAAGAATATTTTGTTCCCCAGCAAAAATTTGCGAATTTTCAAAATTTCCCACATATTTAGTTAATTTTTTTACCCTGGTACTGACCAGAAAATGGCCAGCAATTCTAAAAATGGAAAACGGGCTGCAATAAGTTTCATATGAATTAGAAAATGAGTAAAAATTATTAAAATAATAGGAAATGGGCTGTACACGCCACAAATTTCGAGGCTGACTTGTTTACGCAAGGGTTTGTCAGTGAACACACGATTCTAGCAGCAGTGACTGTTGGATGTCCATCCAACGGCCGACGTGCTTGTTCAATCTCTGATCTTCCTGCTCCAGCCGCCTAAACTAGCGCCGGCGGGACTGCTTGCTCCCTCCTCTTGTGGCCCGCTGTGCTGCCGCGCAGGCTTCCCCGGCCCACCCTACTCCCTCCGCTGGCCTGGCCGCAAGCAATCAACTGCCTCCTTATTACGCAAAAAAAATGATTCCTCCCACTGACATCTGGGGCGCACCGGTTGGGAGGCTAACCTACGGGCCTACTAAGTTGACGCGTAAGCATGGCTTGTCAACTTAGTCAACAAACAATTCTAGCAGCAGTAACCGTTGGATTTGCATCGAACGGTCCTGCTGCTTCTTCAATCGCTGCTCTTCTTGCACCAGCCGCCCAAACCAGCGCCGGGGAGACCGCCTGCTCCTGCCTCTAGTGGCCGGCTATGCTGCCGTTGAGTCCTCATCACCCCCTACTACTCCCACCGCTAGCCAGGCCCTGCGGCGACGGCAGCCTCACACCGCAGCCGAACCAGTGAACCCTCATACTCCTCTCCGCGTGGGCATCCACGCCGCGTCTTCCCCGGCTCTGCATCGTCCCCTTCCTAGGCCTCGCAGTCATCCACCGCCTTGGTGCTCTCGGCGCGGCGTGGTCAATGTGGTCAACGATATTCCATCAGAAGAGTACTGTACATGGAGAGGCTAACAGCTGGGTCCATGGCCACAACCCAAATTTTTTGTCATTTGCCAAGTAAGTCGCTTTGTCAGGCCTATCGGGCTGCAAATCTTTCAAGACGAGGAGAGCTTTCATTCGGCTGCCCGAGAAAATGGCCCATCAGTAATGAGAAATGGGCTGTACATTTTTAAAACACATCAAACCGACAATTAGTTTCAAATATCTTTTTTTTCATTTCGAGATTTTAAATTACATTAATTTTTATGCATGGAGAATTTGTTGGATTTTATATTGATATACATTTATTTTTAAAATCAGTTTGAATGTGAGTCGAAATTTCGGGATTAAAAATAGTTCGAACCGCACCGAAATATGCACAATTTCCTATAATTTTTTAACTGTGGCCACAATATGGGATGTAATGCTAACAAAAAGAATATGGCTCCAAAAAAACCTTAAGAATTAGCAAATGGGCTGTAAATTATTAGAAATAATGGCAGATGGGTTGTATGTTGTTTTCCACATATTTGAGGCTTTCCTAAAAAAAGGTTGGCGCACAAGCAGTGACTGTTGGATGGCCATCCAACGCCCGTCGTGCTTCTTCAATCTCTGCTCTTCCTGCTCCAGCTGCTCAAACAAGCGCCGGCCGGACTGCCTGCTCTCTCCTCCCCGCGGCCGGCTCTGCTGCCGCGCACACCTCACCGCCCCACCGTACTCCCATCGCTGGCCTAGCCATCCCTCTACTCACCCACACCTGCTGTTATTCTCCGGCGACGGCAGACGAACCAGTAAACACTCATACAGTCATACTCCCCTCCGCATGGGAAAGAACTGTCGAGTCTTCCCTGCCTCCGTGTCGTTCCCTTCCTAGGCCTCGCCGTCGTCCACCGCCCTGGTGCTCTCGGCGCGGCCTGGTCAACATGGTCAATGACCGACATGCATCTGAATTGGACTGTACGTGGAGAGGCCGACAGCTGGGTCCATGGCCGCACGCAAGGAAATGCCTCCTTATTACGCGCAAAATAATGATTCCTCCACCTGACATCAGGGACCCACCAAAAGGGCCTCTATATTTCGCGATTAAAATGTTACCGCCGCTGACAGCTCGGACCCACCAGCTATATCTTCGCACGCAAGGAAGTGCCTCCTTATTACGCACAAAAAAATGAATATGCCCCCTGTTAGCTGGGACCCAGTATAGTGGCAAGCTGACTTGTGGGCCTACTAAGTTGACGGGGACGGAGGGCTTTGTCAACTTAGTCAATATAAACGATTATAGCTCCAGTGACCATACGATGTCCATCCAACGGTCGTAGTGCTTCTTCAATCTCTGGTCCTCTTGCTCCAGCCGCCCAAAGCAGCGTCGGTCGTGCCGCATGCTCCTGCTTCCCGTGGCCGGATGTGCTGCCGCGGAGGCCTCACCGCCCCCTACTATTCCCACCACTGTCCAGGCCCTACGGCGACGGCAGCCTCACACCGCAGCCAAACCAGTGAACCCTCGTACTCCTCTCCGCGCGGGCTTCCACTGCCGCGTCTTCCCTGGCTCCACATCGTCCCCTTCCTAGGCCTCGCCGTCGTCCACCGCCCTGGTGCTCTCGGCGCGGAGTGGTCAACGTGGTCAAGGAACGACTTCCATCGGACGTGGAGTGTACGTGGAGAGGCTGACAGCTGGGTCAACGGCCGCAGCAAGGAAGTGCCTCCTAATTATGCGGAAAATAATTATTCCTCCACCTGACAGCGGGGACCCATCGGACGGGCCACCGAATTTTACGAAAAAAAACGTTTCCCCCTGACTACTGGGACCCACCAGCTACATCTTCGCACGCAAGGAAGTGCGTCCGGGCAAAAAAAAATGATTCACCCCCTGACTACTGGGACCCACCAGCTACATCTTCGCAGGCAAGGAAGTGCCAGACAGTCGAGACCCACGTGGTCGAAGCGTATGTAGCGTTGTCATTCTGGTCGCGAACGTGTATGTACATATATACTTATGGATGTAGAGGCGCGCACGTGTCGTAGTAGAGGTGCACACGTAGCATGTACACGTACGTCAACGGCCAGGGTGCAAGAAAGAAAATACGGTCACGTACGTACATACGGGCAGGGTCTCGAACGCCTACTCGCGCATACATAAATGGCTGGGTCGGAACAGAGAAACAGCGTCGTCGTCGTGTTCATGGGGAGGCAACGGAATGCGTCGTGTTCATGGGAAGGCAACGGAATGCGTCGTGTTCATGGGGAGGCAACGGAATGCGTCGTGTTCATCGGGAGGCAACGGAATGCGTCATGTTCATCGGGAGGCAACGAAACGCGTGGGAGCCAACCAGTTGGGTCGGAATGGAATGCGTCGTCGTGTTGATCGGGAGGGCTTGCACAGAACAGGCGATGGAAACGAGGCTTGGCGTACCGCAGAATGGAGGAAACGGACCTCCTACGGTCGAAACGGGGGTCCTGTTGATCGGGAGGGGTGTGGCGTACCGCAAAACGGATGAAACGGACCTCCTACGGTCGAAACGGGGGTCATGTTGATCGGGAGCATTGTGGCGTACCGCAAAACGGACGAAATGGACCTCCTATGGTCGAAACGGGGGTCCTGTTCATCGGGAGGGGTGTGGCGTACCGCAAAACAGGACTCCACGAGATACTGTTCATCTCCACCGTCGACCTCCTCCAGCCTCCACGGGCTACCATCGACCTCCTCCAGCCTCCACGGGCTCCTGTTCATCCAGCCTCCACCGCACGCTACTCCACCGGCTACTGTTCAACCACCCCTCCACCGTCTACTGTTCATCCAGCCCTCCACACCACGGGGTCCTGTTCAACCACCCCTCCATGGGCACCCCTCCACCGTCTACTATTCATCCAGCCCTCCACCACACCACGGGGTCCTGTTCATCCAGAGGCAACGCCACCGCTCACTGTTCATCCAAACCCCCCGGCAACACGCACTGTTCATCCCAGAGGCAGCATCGATCGACTTCAGTTAGTAGCAGTAGCGAAGGAATTGCTCGACCAGGTTCAGTTAACAGCCATCGATCGATCGCTCGGCTTCAGTAACGCGTAGCCTGCAGTGCAATCGCTCGGGTTCAGTTAGAGCCCAATGCCTCGCTCGGGCTCAGTTAGAGCCAACGCCTCGCACACGCGCGCGTACGTATACGAGAGAAACGCGCATCGCTCGGCCCCCAACCTCCCATCGTAACCGGCAACTCCCCGAAATTTTCCTTCCCCTCGCTTCTACCACGGTTTTTTCCATCATGGACGGCCCAAAGAATGTCATGCAGCTGCGTCTCCGGCCCGCCTAGGACAAAAAGCCCATTTTCTGTCATGATTTTTTGTCATAGAAGTAGGAGCCCACCACATCGATGACGATACCGGGTTTTGTCACAATTATCTTCATAGAAGTGTCATTTGTATGACAGAATTTTTTTTCGTTCGGCCCAAAATGTCACAGATGTGTGTTTTTTTGTAGTGCTTGTGCATTTAGTATCACGAAGAAGATGCAGTAAGAAGCGCTCAACTAGTTTCTTTCGTGGGATGAATACAGTGTGAGCGGAGACGTAAGATTTGCACGAATAACGGAAGAGGAGTACCTCTTTCTGCTGGCAGTGCTGTGTCCTCCTTCTGTTTTTCCGACGATCTTCTTGTTGTTCGCTGGAAACCAGAAGTTGTGGAGGATGGTTCAGCCTTGGATGAACCCATGACCAAGTTGTTGAGTGTGGTGCGATGGCCCTCTATCGGCGGCAGGGAAGCAGATCCGAGGTAGCGAACGACAGCGTAGCGGGAACAGCTCCGGTGCGGTGGACGGTTGCGACAGTGGAGCCGCAACAGTGAGGCACAAGACGACGTGGTCAGAGTGGTTCTGGTACGGCGCACATTGGCGTCGGTGTCATGGAGGCAGCTCTGCCTCGGCTTCAGCTGCTAAGAACTTGGGGGCGTCGCGGTTGCGGTTGCATTGGACGACGACGTCGGGGTACCGGCTCCGGCGTGATGGAGGAGGGCGGCGGTGAATTGGCCGCTATGGGGTGGAGGACGGAGGAGGCTGGGGTTTCGCGGCTGGTGGAGAGGGCGTTTTTGCGCCCATGGAGTATGAATGGGGAAACGGAGGGAGGCGGGGAAATAAGGGGGAACAATGTTTCGGTTTGAGACGCGCTTGTTTGAAATTTGGGGAAAGTTACCAACTTTGCCCCCATCTAAAATTTCAGACATATCGCGGGTTGGGGGTATGACAGTCATGTCAGGTGTCCCAAATGTGGGCGGGATAGATTTCGGCCGAGCGCATGGGTGTTTAGGTGCCCAAGGCATATGAATGCTTCTCGGAGGCGGTTGAGACTGGCGTCTTGGTGAAGTTACAAACCTACCCCGGTTTAGACCTTTGGACATCGGGCCAATAGGCTACATGGGCCAGAGTCAGGACAATAATTTCCTACCACCAAAACATTAGTCTCGCGTGGTTTCAGGTGACCAGAGGCCTATTTGGCGCTTCGTTCAATATTTGGGAGCAGAAGCATTAACGTTTTCGGTTCTCTTGAATTGAACTTTCAGGATTTGTCAAACTTCACAAATCTTTACTCTTGAAAATCCTAAAGCTACGATTATTTTGGAATGGAGGGGGTACATTGGATTATACATTGTACACGAGTATATATTAAAAAAATATGCAACTTACCTTAGTTCATGCATGGTTCTAGATATAATCTCCTTGGTTGCAAAAAAAGTTAGATATGCGTATGAATATATATAGCATGTTCAAACTCACAACAAAGATTGATGCCCCCTTTTACATCTGATTTACAAATGCCATTATCTCGGGTTCAAATATATGAATGCACTTCCTTTGTATTCGAATCATCGAAACCCCCTTTATGTTGAATTTGACATGTATTCTATTTTGTAGCTAGCAATTTGGAATGTATCCATGCAAGTGACAAATGTATAAAGTGCTTCACACTAAAAACATGGAGTGCACTAATTAATGTTTATATATGAATTGCAAAAGCATCCATTGCCTGTATTTCAAACCGCTCTCACTCTATGGATCGATAATATGAAATAAACACATGCACATGCTAGAATTCAATAGAGTATGGGTGTCTGATAGACCGATTTTCGTCCATACGCAATTTGCACAATTCATGATCTCATCCAAAAATAATAATGCCATTTATATTTTAATTTAATGTGTAGAACCACCTTTTACACGTAGATGCACTATGCCTCGCCCCATTCTCACAAACGCGTTATATATCTCTCTATCTAACGCATAAGTGCACACACTTTATATGCATCGGCATTTCTCTTTCACACATGCTCACAATCTCTCTCAGGGTGTCGGGGTGTCTCACGCACATGCTCTCTCTGTTTCTCTCTCTCTCTCTCTCTCTTTCTGACTACTATGTACCACTCTTTTCACTAATCTCAGTTGGAAAACACTATTTCTCTCACATGCATATATACACATGCATGGTCTCTACTAGCCCTCTATACGCACATATATGTGCCTACGCGTCTCCCGCATGCACATTATCTTTGGGCCTCTCTCGCACACATTACCCCCGACACACCTCTCTCTTAGTAGTTGGCAGATATGATTTCGTCATATCATTCGGTAGGATATCCCTGGCTGTTAGGCTGGATGGTAATACGAGGCAAAGTTTTACCCTAGTTAGAATCGGACCCTTGCAGTTGAAGAAAGAGCCTACTCCTGGTACTGTATATTAGTGATAGGGGTGTGTACAAAGTACACGTGAATAAACAGGCATTGTGTGTGTGTGTGTGTGTATACTATCGACGAACTAGCCCCCAAGTTTGTATAACACACTAAGGGCCTAGGGTTACAAATCATATATAGTCGGCTTATCACGAGTGGGGATAGAGTCCTCCGTGACTCTGGTAGCTTCGTGTTGTAAGCCAGAGTCCTCCACATGGGTCTCCTTATAACACGTCTCGGTCCAACCTATATGTGGTGCAGGATGGAACTGACCCATGAGTCTTCATGTTGACCCACCACAACTAGAAATGATGTGCCCACCACACCACACACGCAATCGGCCACTAAGAAAATAATCATATACAATAGTACAACGATATCTAGCTCATGATACGTCTCCATATTTTGTTGATGACACTGACAGACTTTGCATTTGATGCGTGCTCCATATTTTGTTGACGACACTTACGGTCATTGTATTTGAAGCGAAAGCATGATATGGTCACTGGACTTCAGAATAAGCTCATCACGGTCACCACATACATTTTGTCGTGCTAACCAACATGTGGTTGGATGGTTAGGAGGACAGTGGTTTCTCGAGCCCACCAAGGTTAAAGTCCCGGTGCTCGCATTTATCTTGTGTTAATTTCAGTATTTTCCGGTGATGTACGTTCAGTGGGAGGAGACATTCCACTCAACTACGAGGCACCTATGGTGACTTCGTAAAATCTCAAGATCATATATGCTAGCCCACTCTCCCGAAGGTGCTCATAGGGGTAGGGTTCGCGTGTGTGCGCTTATAGCGATGAGTGCTTGCCCGTATATATGAGCCCTTGCGTGTGTACCGTGTTAAACAAATACATGTCATGATTATATGGTCACTGGCTCACCCGTACAACTCCGTATTTTGTTGATGACACAATCAATTGACCAGTCAAACATTCCACGCGGTGCAACTAGTGTTGCACCATCGGGGCACGTAACCATGGGGCCCACCTGTCAGCCCGTATATGAAAGAAAGAAATGGTAGTTTGAGTCTGTATTGTGTTAATAAAATAGGAGTACATTTTAGGGTGATCATACGGTCACTAGCTCACCATACAGCTCCATAATTTGTTGATAACACGATCAATTGACTAGTCAAACGGTCCACATTCAGCAGCGCACATTACCATAGGGCCCACCCGTCAGCGCGTATATGAAGGACAGAAATGGTAATAAATTAGTGGTCGGTGGGTATTCGAAGTTGTGAGACCTCTGGTTGGCAGTCACCGGCGGTTGGGGGGGGGCGTTCATTGGGCGGTGGG
>NC_041383.1:453894677-453906725 GCF_002162155.2 Triticum dicoccoides
GCCGGTGCGTTTGATGATAAACTAGAGGCCCTTGATTTCATATCCAACGGCTGGAAAATCTAATGACCAGAGATGAAAAAGTCAGTCGACTGACATGTAGCCTCACCCCACACGTACACATGCACGCACGCAAGACACACACGCATGCAGGCGTGCAACACTGACATGTACACACGCACGCATGCTGGCGTGCAACACTGACACGTACACATGCACTCACGAACACACGCACGTACGCATCCATGCATGCAACACTGAAACGTACCCTTGGACGCACGCAACACTCGCACGCTTGCATGCACACATCACACGATGCAAGACACACGCTCAACCTATATGTGCATGCACCCTTTGTTAAGGACATGGATTGCTACGGGTATTAATCAATCTTATCTGTGATAAGCAGAACATTGATGTTTGCAGCGGTCTTTATGAATCACAACGTATCAAACTGGCTATCAACATAGTAGGCTTATCTACATGAAAAAGATTACGTCACACTCAATGAACAATCATCGGTGTATGAAATGCCCGCTTCTGACCGCCCTGGCCCACCAAAGGTTCCTCTGCTGTGCGCTGCCTGCGTTGGGTCACTGACATTCAGGCAGTGCACCCAAAGAGCCCACACGTCAGTGGAAGAATGGTGCGGTGTCCTAGGTCAGAGTCGAGGGAGCCACTCGCGACACGCTAGGCTGAACACGCCTCCGTGCCGCATTCAAACGCCTCCATGAAACCCGCCCGTGTGGAAGCCGAGAAACCCACTCTGGACACATGTCCATTCATGACCGGGCCGGCGTTAAACGCAACGCCGGCCGAGCTCCTCCCGTCCGCCGTCTATTTAATCTCCTATCTAAACGAGGCCAAACACCGGCCAAGAATAGCACACCTCCGCCGCTCTCCTGTCTCCTCCACCATTTTGTCCACTCTTACAATGGCTTATGAAGAGTAGTTATTCCGCATTCAAGCCGGCTGGGTAGCCCGCCAGATACGAGCTATGCAGCTCGCTGATCCACCTCCCTCCCCTCGCCCGACGGAGCGAGTTGCCGCCCCAAGACGGCGCGTGGTTCAGCAACTCGCCGCTCCAGGCCAGCTCGACGAGGAGCCGCGCACGGGCGTCATTGCTGCCGTCCACGCCGCCGCCTCGTACCGCGTCTCCCATTTCTGTGGCCAAGACTCCCATGCCGGCGGTCGCGCCATGCAAGCAGTGACAGAGGCCGGTTGCGCAGAGAGCGACGAGTCGGTGGCCAGTGCCTCCACGTCCGCCGCCATCATCGAGGAGAAGTAGAACACGGGAGGCCGCTGCCGCTTCGGTCCCATGAAGGCCACCGTGGAGGCGACACCAGCGTACACAGCAGGTGTCTTCCTGGATCCTTTTGTTGCGAGGACCTTTGTCGATCCCGCATGGGCTCCACGGAAGAGGGGAATGTTAGGATGAACTCGAGCCGGTGCCGGCCATGGTGAAGTAGTGGTCGGTGATGAACTCGAACCGGTGCTGGCCACCATCATCTTCGGCACTAGCCAATGATATCAGTTGGGCAATGGGGAAGCGAGCCGTCCTTTGCGCTGAAGCATATAGCTCCGGGGCTCCCGGCAGTCCGGTGATCGTGCTGCCGGACACGAGGAACACAAATCGATCGACGGGCGACCATTTAGGCCAGGTATTATATACCTGTGCTATCCAGAACTAGCACCTTGTAGTTCATTTGAATGTAATGAAATCCATCATGTTTGTATGAAAATCCGATATTTTATATGATTTCCGTCGTTGTTTATATGAAATATCAGTTTGTCTACGTGTTTGCGTGAATTTCGTCCGGTTGGTTGAGTTGCTGTCATAATGTGTGCGGCTACGGTTGGATGGCGTAATTTGTGGGTCGCCGGCCTGCGGGCGGCGTTGTGGGACAAAAAAACACAGCTCGTGCGATCTCGTCTCCAACGTGCGCGCTGGAGGTTGCATGACAGCATGAGCACCCGAGCCATTCCTCGTTCATCGGTGGCAAAGGCACCGGTGGACAAAAGGGTCGCCAATATTTTGGCTACCCCGGGCAAGATCCAAACAGCCCCTCCCAATAGATTCAAATCCCTCATTCGTCGTGGAATTTTGCCATGTGTTGTTTTCATGGACTAGCAAGATGCCCGTGCATTGCACGGAACATCAAGATGCATTTTTTTACAAACTCCCGCATGCATGCAAGGGATAATTAATGTCCTCCTTTGCTAGTACCACGAGGCAAAAACCATTAATATTGCATCCATTAGTGTTAGTGGCCTTGTATATATGCAAATTTTAACTTTTATAGTGGCACCTTGTAGTATATAAAAATGGAGGGAGAAAAATGAGAGACAAGGTGAGGAGGAGTGGGGCGTGGTGGTGGCTGGTGGTCGGACTGGGCGGAGGCATGGGGATGGACGACGCTTTATGTCTAGGTTTGTATCTCTCTCACACACACCCACATAGGTGGGGGACGTGCACGAAGAGAAGAGGTGCACGCACGGCGCACGTACTCCCGTCTCTATCCCAGCCACACCCGCACGGGTACACGGTGGAGCTCATTTCTATACGAAAAAGGCAGCCCACGTGGTAATTTGACACGTGTACTGGTTGTCCACTTGGTGGAGGGAGGATCGTCTACCACGGGTGAACAAACAAATTGCGACTTGACGTGTTATGTTAAAAAAAATAGGCAAACCATGTGGGGCCTACCTTAGAGGCAAGGCTCTATACACTTGAGTACTTTTGAGGTGTCCCATCAACTCGCAGAACGAGGAGAAGCTTGCTTAGTATGCCGTCTCCCCCGCCCACGGGCGCGGTGGCTCAAAGGATGAGGTGAATCTTGCTTAGGCTGCTCATAGTGGGAGTAATATAGGTAGTAACATGATTGCCACATAGGCAAGAAATATGATGTGGCAAGTAGTTAATGAGGAGAGATGCAAATGGAGTAACATAATATGTTACCATCACATAGCGGTGCCCAATGTAAAATGAGTCTACAAAGTTATAAATGAAGCCATTTATGTTACCACATCTATGACACAACCCACTATGGAGGTAGTAACATAGACTAGTAACATATGCATGTTACTAGTCTGTGTTACTCCCCACTATGACTAGCCTTACGAGCAGTAGTAGTAGTACTCCTACTACTATACGCCTTACACCCGCTCCCTTGCCCACGCGCGTGGTGGCTCGCAGCACGAGGAGAAATTTTTACTACTCCCTCCGTTTAGTCCTCGTCCCTACTACGTACCTTGGTTAGTACTTCCTCCATTTACTTATACGCCACTATAAAAAAATTCATTTTGCATCTATGCAAGGCCACAAATAGTAATTGAGACAAAAGTTACTACTCCCTCCTTTCCAGTTTATGGCTCAATTTCAAAATCTCTCCAACCAAGGTAGATGGTGAGTGGTCGAATTAATTTCATAGTTTGCACAAGTAATTAGTACGCTCGTTTTTCTCAAGAAGTTATGTTTACCGAGGTATTAATTAGAACGAATGCATTAATGACCACTAGATTTCCATGAACTTGTACATGCATTGGTTAGTTTCCTCTTGACACTGCTTGCGTCGGGTGATCTAACACACCTCGAAATCCAACATGTAATGGTACTACTACTAGTATAGTAGAATTGAGACTTATCAAACGGGAAAACGAATGTTTTTTAGATGAGCCCTATAAACCCTAGTGGGTACGTACTCCGTAAAAACAGATTTTTCAAAAACTAAGTCGCTCCCTTTCATGAATTCTGTAGTATACTCCTCCGTCGATGCTCCCTTTCATGAATTCTATACTTCTTGTCGCTGACATGTGGGACATATAGCAACCGGGTCGACGTGTCAAGCACCAAATAACAGTGTAGAACAGCACGGGGGACGCACCCCACTTGTACCGGCCCAATAGTAGTAAAGAGCAATGAGACGTCAAATCACAATGCCGCACCTTCCCAGACGGACGAAGCAACCATATTATTTCACACTTCGGTTCGCCATCATCTCAAACCACGTAGTATTGCTTCTGCCTCAAGAGGGACACGCGCATCGCCTTGGTACATCATGACACGTGGGACCGCATGACAGGCCATGCTCCCCGGTCAATCGCTCGGTAAAATCACCTCATTTTTACTATACTTCGTCCGTATCGGTTTACTACATGGCATGCACATCGTTCTAGGTTGAGAATTTAACTGGCTATATATGTGATGAACAGTACTCTAGCCTTTTAAAAAATGTATACTTTTGTACAGTAGTACTATCGATGGATTGCGCCATGGAGCAAAAATTGAAATTAAAAAAGGTGGTGCATATAGAGAGCGCTCGTCTCCAAATTATTCATATAGTACTATTAAAAAAGCTAGTACGTGCTTAATTTGGGTGCTAAATTCTATTAAAGAAATACTAGTAGTATGTACATACTGAAGAGTTAAAGTAACAAGAAGAAACATAACATAGTTCTGCTGGGGGCTCAGCGCAACACACCCCTCAAATTAAACTAAGCACACATGAAATTAAACTATGCAACTAATCTGGTAGACATTGCATTAGAAGTTTAGAACCACCATGATCAACGACACTGCCACCTTACTCGGAGTCCTTGTCCACGTACTCGACTTCGTCCTTGTCCCTCTTCCTCTTGGCCGATACTTCTTTGCTTGAACTGCACACTTGACTGTTGCTCTTCATCCAACCCTTGTAGATATTGAAACAAAGGTAGCCATCCATTGCAGCATAGTGTATGTGGTCTATATCTAGTACATTCCGCTGCCATGCATGACGATGAAATGTGTCATGAGGTTTCTCCAGTTTACGGTACAAAGGATGAACCATGGCTCCTGCCAGGGTCAGCATTGAAGGCTGACGAGAGGGCAGCAGCCGATTCTTCTAGAGGTCGAAGGGGTTGCCTACAACAAGGCCTATCCGACCCATGACTTCTTTGTCATTCTTAAAGTCTAAAGTAACGAATTTCATTGTTTTGTCCTTGAGGAAGTTCTTAAAATCCTGGCACTCAACATCGGCATGGCATATGTGGTAGACCAAGCAAACGTTATGTACGCAAACCTGGATCACGGCGTCCTTCTTCCTCTCTTTGTCCGTTAGATCCTTCTCTCGTCCCAGGACTATGGGGTACTCAACATCTAGCCCAGCGACCCACTCATCATCTGAGTTTTCGAACACGCGTCTGAAGCGAGAAAGGCATCCTTTCACCGTCGCGGAAGAACGGGTGTAGATGACGTCGAACTCATCACCGGTGATGGTTCTAACCTTGTACTCACCACCGATCGTGGAGATTTGGGACGCCATGGATTTGGGAGGAGGGTTAGGATTAGTGGAACTGCCGTAATGTGAATGGACGGGACGACTAGGAGCGAACTGCCGTAGTATTAAAGGACGTGCGGGGACGAGTAGGAGCGAACTGCCAGCATGCAAACGGCAGGGTAGTGGCTTTCCATTCTCCCATGATACGGGCTTCCGAGAGCCCTTGGATATGAGATCGAACGGTTGCATGGCGTGATTCTAGACCTATGGGTGAATATCCTATATTGGAGGGTTATTCTGCAAATTTTCAGCAACTTAGCATGCGACCGTTTGATCTCAGATCCAAGGGCTGCCAGCAGCCCGTATCATGGTCGCGCCTACCACGACCGTCGCGTCGCTCGCGCGGTCGCACCCTTGGAGATTTAACACGGTGCGTTAGGCTATCTGATGTTGGCATGTCATACATAGTCATCACTTAGTCACTCATACTACAACAAGGTTGGCTATAAGTGTATTTTTTTACTTTTGTCTATCTCATTCTTCATACTCCCTCCGTCCCATAATATAAGAACGTTTTTGACACTAGTGTATTGCCAAAAACGTTCTTATATTATGGGACACAGGGAGTACTAGTATTTATTGCATTTGCCAAGGCGTGACCTCTTCCAATGAAATGGTGTTGCTAAGTTTGCTTCATTTAATTAGCTATAGACTCAAAATTGTCTTTTCACCTAGGTACACGCGCTTAGCACCGTTTCTTCCTTGGGTCACCAAACTAGTCTCTCTCTTCTTGATTAACTTGCCACATCAGACTTTATGCCTATGTGGCAAGCTTAGCACTTGTAGGAGCAAGTAAAAGTAAGTACAGTAGTGCGCTTTACATGGCATTTTTGCATATGTGGAGGAAAGAGAGGCAAGGAAAAAGTGGAGAAGTGGGCTCTCATGCAAGAGCTAGCCTCTGCTACATGGTGGAGCATTGGGAGAGGCACCTGTATGGAGGTGATCAGGAATCAGGAGACTCACGCCGGTCGTAGCGCCGCAGTTAAAATGATAATGGCAAGTCAAATCACGAGGCCCCACCTGTCCAGCAGTAACTCGCTCTCAAATCACACAGCCCTACGTTTGCAGTAGCCTACTCCCTCGTCTTCTCGCGTCTCTGTTGAACCGACTAGGCGGAACTGCCCCGCCTACCGCGCAGGAAAAGCCTCGCCCTCGACTTTTAAATACAACTACACCCGCTTAAGAATCCAATGATATACTTTTTGTGACATAGTAACTCATATTTAGTTAGTCAAATGGATGACCTAGTACTACATGCAGGCCCTATAAACCAAGACGCCTAAAAATAAAAAACTGAGACGGAGAGGATAGTTCGACACATATCTTTTTAGATCAATATAGTCGGGATTCACCAAGGAGCAAAACCAAGTGGTAGGCTGCTCCTGTCGTGTTGGCATAGCAACTCAAGGAGGGTCAGTCCGCACACGAAATGGCCACACACTTAACAGGACCCCTTTGGCCGACATGTGGCTCATCCACCGTCTTGTTCCATGTGCGATGCACCAAATTATAGTTCGGAGCAGCGGTTGGAATTGGAGGCACCCCGGTCGTAGCACTGCAGTAGTAGAAAATGAGCAATGAGGGGTCAAATCACAAAGCCCCACCTTTCCCGCATTAAGCTAGACGGACGAAGCAACCATCATCTCACTCTAGGGCGCAAGATCATAAAGAAAAGAGAAAACAATGATGCGTGCGCAGCTACCTAGGGCACCCTAGGGTAGGGGTCTCCACTACAGATCCTTTTCTTTTTTTTGAAAGCGCCTCCACTACAAATCGGCTTCTCCCTCGTCCTCTTCAAGAAAATCGATGATGAGTGCGGCGGTAGGGTTTGTAGGAGTACTACGGCGTGCGGGGCCATGTCGTAGTAAACGGGTTCGAGTCGACGCCTTAAATATGTGTGGGCCGCTTGGTTTTATGGGAACGAGGTAGAATTTTGGGTTCGGGGACCAGTGGAGATATAGTACGTACAAAAAATAGTGGACGTAGGTTCGACCGAAAGGCAATGATGCATGTGCCCGGCATTTTGATATACCTGGTGCCGCGTGAAATTTGCTACTCTACTCAAAACTAGTAAGGTACACATGTATTGAACGCATGAGATTTCGAAACCAAATTATGAATAAATACACACTATAGCATGTAAAGCTTTGAGTCATATATGCATGATGTAGATGTTCGTTTAGTTCTTATAGTTCATTTCATTCAAAATCAATTAGTTTTACAAAAATGTTAAGATTCATGGGGTTGTGCATTGTAAATCATAAAGTAATAAACAAATAATGGCAATTCATTTAGAAAAAAAATAATCAATTGTGATACAGAAGATTCTAGAACAAAGGAGAAGTGCTTGTGTTTTGAGGTTTGTGCATTATGCTTAAGTTCAACCATGGAGTCTTCTAAATTGTACATGTGGCAGATTTGGTGGAATGTTGATGATATCCAACGGCCAGTAGTGCTCGGATTTGCCTATCTCTACACTGTCGGATTAGCTTCATCCAGCGACCATCTTTCAAAGTTATTGGCACACTATATAGTTCTTGTGCCATAGTTGCACGTTTTGGAAAAAAGCTACTAGTGGGTTGTACTAGCTATTTAGGAATAGAGAAGATCTATACATGGAAGTTGTAGGGAAAGAGATGACATGGAGCATCTCAATTCCTATGAGTAGGGATTGGAAAAGAGATGTCATTTGGTTCACATCATAGGAACTTTTCTATTGAATCTAGAGATGACATGTATCTCAATTCCTATGAGGAGGGATTAGAAAAGAGATGTAATTTGGTTCATATCATAGGAACTTTTCTATTGAATATACGCTAATGTTTATTTTCCTTTGAAATTAAGGGAGTATAGGAATCCATTCATATGAACCAAGTGGCTCTAAAGCTATAGAAATGATATCATGTTTATTTCCTTTGAAATGTGGAGTATATGAATCTGTTCCTATGAACCAATTGGCTCTAAAGGAAAAAATCGTATAAAAATCATATCATATAGAGTTCCTATGATATTCCTCGACACTAAAGGATGGTTGAAATTGCTGCATGTGATACGATGGTCTTTCTTTGTAGACTCCTCACCCATCTTTATAGTTACCTCTCGAAGATGAATGAAATGATATATACAGGGTATTCTACATGTGCAATTTGGTACATGAAAACTCGGTAAAAGTTTGCGAGGTTCGAATTTTTAATAAAGATATATGCACTGCATTTCGGAACGGAGGGAGATATGACAGTTGTAACACTCACGTGGAAGATTTGTGTGTAGGAGGAGTGGCTGTTCTGTTAAATGACATGGCAAAACTGACACTATCGTATGCCGATCTAACGGTTCTTACAGCGTTCGTCAGGAAAAGGCTTGTGGCGAACGTTTGTCGGATAATGATTTACGGACACATGCATTGCATTGATACGTGCCCCCCCTCTCTCTCACGCACACGCACCCTCACGAGTCACGACTCTCCCGAGTCCTCTCGCAGACTCGCACGTTGCACCCACCGTCTATCTGCAGGTAGACATCACACACATATGTGATCTTCACACCCTATCCTCAGAACTTCTAAAAAACAAAAGACGGCGCGCACATTTTATTTTAGCTCACACATCACACACTTATACTATTACTCTTGCGGCGAACGTTCTTTGGGCATAGTATATTGTACTCTCACGAAGAGAAGCGATGCACGCACGCACTAGTTCTCTCACACCCACTCGCGGGTACACATAAGAGCACATTTTTTTGAAGCTGGTACAACAAAATCACTCCACTATATATAGAAGTAGGAGCCTTAGCGCTTTCTTTACTAGGGTTCCTCTCGTTCACTCTCTCATGCTCTCCAGATCTAAGCAAGACATAGGTGGCCACACTCTCTCTCAGCTCACGGCTGGTCACAAATCCGACCGGACAACCTCGACCGGGGCAGGGGTGTAGGTGCATCGTTCACGCTATCATCGACAGCGAGGGAGGAGACCAACGGCTGCCCGTGCGTCCCGATTGGCGGCCGTGCCGTTCTCTCCGAGAGAGCGCCAGCTTGGGAGGGCCTTCGACCCCTTCTTCCTCCCTGCGGTATTGTGGCCAAGATGCGGCCTCCCGACACCGTCTTTGCCACATGCCGACGACCCTCAGGTATGTATTCCTTCGAAACCTGCCTTGCTCTACTGCCCAAGCTCCCTTCGTGTGGATCCTTTTCTACTTCCGTCTGCTGTTCCAAAGCCACATAGACTTCTACTATTATTAGAGGTAAAGCTAGTTCATACAGTCGACTCAAAGCGTTGGTTCAAACAGGGAAGAAAGTGGGAAAGCTGTAGCATGGATCTAGGACTTGGTTCTAAGAGGAAACATGGGAAAGTAGTAGATACCTGTTGTCCCTACGCCCATATCGCTACCGTTAATGTAAAATCACATGAAGCATTAAGCAATGCCACCTAATGTCACTATAAGTAATGGTCTAGTGCCGTCGATAAATTGAAGCAATGCCACCACCATTTTATTAAGTGCTTCCGTCTTGCTTTATTTCCCATGAATTGTGTTTTAGCAGTTACACTTAAATCTCACACCACTAACATTGCTTCATCCCAGTGGAACTGTACAAATTTGATTGCACATTTACTGACCATGTGCTACTCTCATGACAGTAATACTAATGCTATTGTTCTGCATGTTAATCTAGTGGCATTGTTGATGTGATGTGATGCTACTTACTTAAGGACTCTTCATACTGTCAATCTAGTGCCAATTATAACACAATAGATGCCGTTGTTAATCATATGCCACTGCAAATATCTGTCACTGTTTAAATAACCGTATTTCGTATTTGCACAAACAGGGATGTCTGTCTCCATATCATTTCGGGATGTCTGTCTCCGTATCGTTTCTATCCGCGCAATCAAAAGCACACACCTCAGTTTTAGTACAACTGTGCAAAATGAGATGGCTATCCCTCGTTGCCATCGTCTAACCTCCCGTCTTCAAGGTATCACTACATTGGTAGTAACTAAGGTAGAATGACCAACGCAATCTAAAAGAAGCTGATTCGTACGTTTTACTTCCAAATTGCAGTGCAGGTACGAGCAAAAACAACTGCATCCTATTTCGGAATGCACTTTCTACCAGTTCATCCATGGACCGAGGACTAGCTGGCACGGCTGCACGGCGGTTTTTTGGTGGAATGTTGAAGAGGCATTGTGGTCTGCTTATTTCTGCAAATAACGGTGCTTAAATTTAGTGGAATGCACAAGCATTTCAACTGGTGAGTACACTGCATGGTTCAATTCAGCATTCCAGCTGAGACCACAATTATAATTGGTTATTCTGGAATGAGAGAACCTAACCCTGGATGGTGGCAACAAGAAAAAACCAGAGTGAACTCCAGGAAATTTAAGCCTGCCGGGAGGCCCTTTGCTCAGAGAAGCCTTGCTTGTTTTTTCCTGATTTGTAAACCTTCTCACAACTTTGTCTTTTGCTGTGAACTAGTATATGTTTGTTATGTTCTATGAATCATTGAGATGTATAAAATTGCTTAACTTATGATTTTCAAGTTTTTTATGAAGACGAGTTTAATGTGAGTGTTCCACATGAGCGCTGGACTAGCGTGTGAACATTTGGAATTTATTACATTGTGGCCTCAATTAACTGCATGAACCACTGTAACAAGATACATAGTTGCTTATATGTCAGACAACAGATTGTTGATTGTTAGCTGGTCGATAGCCTAGTGTTGAAGCGAGCTGAGCCAATGTGCCGTGTTTTGCACAACTACTTACAAGTGCTTACAAGTGGGGTAGCACCAACAGTGTTTACAAGTACTTATGTATACGTCGGCGCACAGTTCTCGAACGAGTGCTCTATTTCATCAAAACACACACTGCTCATATGATAAACCGTGACAACTTATGTCTTACCATGCCATATTCATGAAAAAACTAATGAGGACGCATCTGTTTCGGCAACAATTACGATGGTTCTCACATGATTCATGGGCACACAAAAGTAGCAGCAGTTCCCATAGATGGATTCAAACAGAGAACTAGCCCGAGAGGGGTCGATAACAAGCAAGGTTCAGATAATTAGACAGAATCCAAACTACTATTAAACACTAGCTGGGCAACTATTTCATGCCTCGATCTAATTTGGGCTGGACACAAGACGTACCTTGCCATGAACATCATCGAGGACGCCCCACAGCAGCTCAATCCTGTGAACCTTCATGAAGACAACCTTGTGGCCTTGCCACTGATAAACTTGTTTGTGGAGGCATGCCACGTCATCTTCCTGCGTAAGCTTGACAAGAATAGTATGCCTCACAAACGAAGGAGTAGCTTTGAACTTCTTGTGCTTCAGTACACCCTGGACAACACGCCTGACAACAGTGAGGCTGGAATACAAATTTTCATTGGTATAACCACAATTGGCTTCCAGGATCCAACAACCTAAGAACTCTGTTTTCCCAGTGCGTATATTCAGGTCATCCGCCTCATAGCGGGTGACATGTACAACCACACAATCCTTGTCTGCATCAGGGCTCTAATTGAAACAGAAACAAATTCTGAATTACTTTTCAGTATAAGAAACACAAGTTATTTAAACCACTATGTATAGCATGGCATCGAAGCTAATTTTTTTGCATTATTAATCACCACATACTTCCTTTTCTAAAAAAATCACCACATACTTAGATGAAAAACCACAATCGAGATTGGTAAAGAAGGAAATCACCTTATGCAGCTCATCG
>NC_041383.1:453907011-453915840 GCF_002162155.2 Triticum dicoccoides
AAGGGGGAAAACTGCTCCTGCAGTGCCACGGGGGCTGTAACCTCAAACGGGGTGTTGACCATCTCAGTAGTGGCCGTGAGCGTATTTGGGGTCGACTCGATGGCTGCCTCCATCTTCTTGGAGCTCTCTGTCTCGTGGGGATCAGCCTCCCGCGTTTGCTCCAATATCGACAGATCTTTGCCTGGTTCTCCTTGGTCCATCATGAAACTGACGAATACTAGGAGACCACTGAAAGGAAAACACAATTGCAATGACAATGAAACAAAAAAGAGAGTGATGATCGGTTACTGCTTTGCAAAAGTTTTTTTTCTGTGAATGAAAATATACCAACATCACGGATCCGCTTACCTTCCCTTCGTTGGGGGAGAAGAACAGTGGCAGATGCGAGTGTTGACTTTCTTGAAGACGGTGAGGGAGAAGGGGATTCAACAAAGAGTGAAATGATGGTTGCTTCGTCCGTCAAACTTAGATTGCGGGGAGGTGGGGTTTTCTGATACGACGGCTCGTTACTACCGCGCTACGATCGGGGTGACTCTCTGCCAGCATACTGCCTTCTAATTTGGTGGATGGCACGCATGTCGGTGAACAAAAGTATAACGACATTCAGTAGAGGGAGACGTTTCAATGACCTAGGAGGAGCCAGAATCGGTAGAGTGTCTCCACTGTACCAGTAGTAATTGTTTTTCTGGGTAGCTGTAGAGTGTCTCCACTGTACTTGTAGTAATTGTTTATCTGGGCCCAAGAAAAAACAGCCCATCCACACTAGTAAATAGTAAAATCAATTCAAAGCCCATATATTTACTGAATGAGAGGCGCTACCCACACCCAGCACACCGCCCCTCCCCCCAATAAAAAGCTGGGTGCTCTTCTTCCTCCTCGCTCCCACGCACGTCACGTAAGCTTGCTCCACTCGTACCCCCAAATTCCTCACCTCAATCCTACAGAAAACTCCAGCTCCCCTTCTTCCTCACTCCTACAAAAAACCCCCAGCTCCCCTTCTTCTTCGCTCGCACTACAACTAGGCTCGTCATTCGTTAATCTGCTCAAATCCGTGAGCACGACGCGACGCCCTCGAGGAAAATGGAGTCGGTTGACCCCAGCGCCAAGAAGGTGAGGCTCCCGCCAGCAGCAATGCCTGTTGTAGATCCTGCACCCGACAACGCGGGGAGAAGCGGCGACCCGCCCGCACGGGATCCCAGGAACCCGTAGAATCTCGGGTGGACCGCATCAGCGATCTCCCGGACCCCGTCCTTGGGAAGATCATCTCGCTTCTCCCCACCAAGAATTGCTGGCGCACCCAAGTCCTCTCAATTCGGTGGCGCCCTCTATGGCGCGCCGTGACCCTTAATCTCGACTATCGTCAGCTATCTCTCTTCAATGATTTTGAAATCCCCAGAGCCATCATCTCCTCCCACCAGGGCTCCGTTCAAAGCCTCTGCATCCCGTCATGCTACCTGAGCAAGCATACCATGCCTTGCACGGTGGACGCCTAGCTAAAATCCCCTGAATTCACAAAACTACAGCTGCTTGAGTTCTACTATTCCCATGGAAATCACATACCACATACCGAACGCCATGAACTTGTGCCCTCAGCACCGATGTCCATCTCGCGGTTTTCCTCCTCTCTCCACACCGCCACCTTTGCATTGTGCTACCTACCAGAAAATCTGGTACTAAACCTTCGACTCGCATTTCTCAAGAAACTTTCACTTGTGTGGGTTCGTATATCGGTGGCCTCATTGCACAACATCATCCACTCCAGTTGCCATGCGCTGGAGTGCTTGGTGCTTGTTTTCACAGTTAGAATCGGTTGTTTCCAAATAAACTCGCCTAACCTTGTAAGAATTGGAATTTCTTTTGACGGAAGGCAGCTCATCATCCAAGATGCCCCTTCACTTCAAAGGTTGATCCTTGATTCTAGTTATTCACCGTTGCAAATAACCGTCCTCTCTGCGCCTAAACTGGAGACATTGGGTGTAATACATGATCTCTGTGCTCATTTCAATATGGTGTTTGGCTCCATAGTTCTTCAGGTACTTTATATTATCATCTACACTTGTAACCATAAGTTGCATTTAAATTTCTGTGCATAATTTATATATCATCTTGGAGTACACATTTTGTACTAATATTATGTTCTATGCTCAATGAAGAGTTTCTCCATGGATGGCCTATCAATGGTGCTGGATTCTATCAAGATCTTATATATCCAAATGAATAGTTTTGATCTGAACAAGATTATTGGCTTGCTGCAATGCTTTCCATGTCTGGAGAAGTTGTATACAAAGGTGATAATTTCACGCACATTGGAAGCCCGCATATAGTGTACTAGAATTAACCGTTCAGCTGTTGCTCTTTCGACACTCTTCTTTTAGACCTTAACTGTTTTCAATCTTCATGTCTATTTAGGCAACATGACGGGGTAAGAAAGTTATAACCAATCGGTGGATTCGTAAGCATTGGGATTTTCTCACTTCTCATGAGATTCGATTGAAGACAATAACGCTAGAACGATATGTAGCCAACCGTGCAAACACAAGATTTGTCACATTCTTCCTGCTGAATGCGAGGTTACTATTGTCCATCAGGCTTAAGTTTATCAGCAGCATGGTTTTGACGGATGGGTATGTCGAAGAGAAAAAAAGGAGTTTCAGGTGGGCAAAATAGCTTCTGAACGTGCCGGGCTTCTATCTACAACATATTATGGTCATAATCCAGTAAATTTTACGACCCAGGATGTTCATTCTATGGACCTGACCGATCCATTTGACTATGACTGCCGAAAATAGTGCTGGAGTTAGATGTTGTTGCCCTTTTCAATCTGGGTTTTTTTGTAAACCTGATGAACAATTAACCCTCGTGCTTTTGTACAGTTTGTAAGCTGGAGTTAGATGTTCCTGCCCTTTTCAACTCGGCTGTGACTGTCATATTTTCTTTGAAACAAGGCAAATGGCTTGCCATTCGTTTAATTTAGAGTGAAATATTGTAACAAATCCCAACCAAGGGAAATATCATCACTCTCGCTGGCTGCTTGAGCTCACTGTGCATTACAGAAGCCAAGTGATTAGCCCCCACCAGCACCCACAAACTTATTTCGAACTAGCACATCAAATGGGCAGTAAATTTTCATAGGAAAGGCTGCATGACCGTGACAAATTTGGATTCTGACATTTGGGACCCACGAGGAAATAGCCTATCCAAGGTGGTGTCGACTAACTAGCCAGTCAACAAACGATTCTGCCTACCACCCGTTGGATTGACATCCAACATCTGTCGTGTATCTTCTATCTCTTGTCTTCTTCTTCCTCCAGCCGCCCAAACCAAACCACCCCGTCGGCTCCTATAGGATCGGAAGTATGTCTAGAGGGGGGGGGGGTGATTAGACTACTTGACCAATTAAAAACTTAACCTTTTCCCAATTTTAGTCTTTGGTAGATTTTAGCTATCTTATCACAAGTCAAGCAATCTCCACACAATTTAAGCAAGCATGCAAAGAGTATATGAGCAGCGGAAAGTAAAGCATGCAACTTGCAAGAATGTAAAGGGGAAGGGTTTGGAGAATTCAAACGCAATTGGAGACACGAATGTTTTTGTCGTGGTTCCGATAGGTGGTGCTATCGTACATCCACGTTTATGGAGACTTCAACCCACGAAGGGTAACGGTTGCGCGAGTCCATAGAGGGCTCCACCCACGAAGGGTCCACAAAGAAGCAACCTTGTCTATCCCACCATGGCCGTCGCCCACGAAGGACTTGCCTCACTAGCGGTAGATCTTCACGAAGTAGGAGATCTCCTTGCCCTTACAAACTCCTTGGTTCAACTCCACAATCTTGTCGGAGGCTCCCAAGTGACACCTAGCCAATCTAGGAGACACCACTCTCCAAGAAGTAACAAATGGTGTGTTGATGATGAACTCCTTGCTCTCGTGCTTCAAATGATAGTCTCCCCAACACTCAACTCTCTCTCACAAGATTTGGATTTGGTGGAAAGAATATTTGAGTGGAAAGAAACTTGGGGAAGGCTAGAGATCAAGATTCATATGGTAGGAATGGAATATCTTGGCCTCACACATGAGTAGGTGGTTCTCTCTCAGAAACAGCAAGTTGGAAGTGTAGGCTTGTTCTGATGGCTCTCTCCATGAATGAAGAGCAGGTGGAGGGGTATATATAGCCCCCACACAAAATCTAACCATTACAGACAATTTACCAATCTCGGTGGGACCGAATCAACAAACTCGGTCAGACCGATTTAGTAAACCTAGTGACCGTTAGGATTTTCGGTGGGACCGACATGCAACTCGGTAGGACCGATATGGTTAGGGTTAGGGCATAAGGTAATCTCGGTGAGACTGATTACACAAACTCGGTGAGCCCAATTTTGGTAATAAGCTAACCAGAGAGTTGGTCAGGTAAACTCGGTGGGACCGGTTCGCTCATTTCGGTGGGACCGAAATGTTACGAAGAGGAAACAGAGAGTTTACATTGCAATCTTGGTGGGACCGATCGCTCACTTCGGTTAGACCGAAACATTACGAAGGGAAACAAAGAGATTACAATCCCATCTCGGTGAGACTGAGATCCTTATTGGTGAGACCGATTTGCCTAGGGTTTGTGGCAGTGGCTATGACATCTGAACTCGGTGGCGCCGGATAGAAAGAATCGGTGGGGCCGAGTTTGACTTTAGGTTTAGGTCATGTGTGGATATGAGAAAGTAGTTGAGGGTTTTTGGAGCATATCACTAAGCACTGTGGAGCAAGAAACTCATTAAGCAACACCTCATCCCTCCTTGATAGTATTGACTTTTCCTATAGACTCAATGTGATCTTTCATCACTAAAATATAAGATGTAGAGTCCTGAGCTTTTGAGCTTGAGCCAATCCTTTTATCCTTAGTATTTTGAGGGATCCACTTTCCTCATCCATGCCATGCCATTCCTTGAGCTTTCCTGAAATATTTGTCTTGGAATAGTATTAGACCAATGAGCTATATGTTGTTAGGAATTACCAAAACCACCTAGGGATAGTTGCACTTTCAGCTCCGCCTGCTCCTGCCTCCCATGCTGGCTGCGCCTCCGCTGCCGTACCGTACGTACCCTCCAACGTTGGCCAGTCCCTCCCTCTATTCGCCTACGCGTCCTGTTATTCTCCGGCGACGTCAGCCGCAACACGCACCCGCGCCGAAACCAGTCAACCCTCATACTCCCCTCCGCCTGCGACTGGACCGGTGCATCTTCAACGGCTCCTGTTCATTCCGTCTGAGGCCTCGCCGTCGTCCTCCGCCTTGCGGCCTTGGTTCGCTCGCCATGCGCGGTGCGCTGCCCTCTTGCGTTGTCAACGTCGTCTACAACCGAGAGGAACAAGGAGATGACTGTACGTGGAGAGGATGACAGTAGGGACCCACCAGCGTCATGGCAGTACGCAAGCAAGTGCCTCTATAGTACAAGCCCAAAAATATGGTTCCTACTAATGGTTGGGCATCTGGAGCTCACGCCATTGTCAACGTAGTCAATAAACGAGAGAATTACACTACGAGCGGCTGACACCAGGGACCAAGCAAGTTGCGCAGTTTTTTTTAGGAACAAGCAGTTGTTATTTACACTAGTTTTGCGGGGGCTGTGAGGGGGCTGTGGCCCGTCTAGCCAGGGTTTTATTTATGTTTACCACATCATGAGCCCACTTGTGTTTTTTTCTTGCTGAAAATGGCTAGCCAAGTTCTATTTTTTTATAGAAATACCCAAACAAGGCCTACTTGCTTTATCGGCCCTGCTGGGCTGCAAATCTTTCAAGACGGGGAGAGTTTCATTCGGTTTGCCCAGAAATGGGCTGTACATTTTTAAAACACATCAAACCTGGAATTAGTTTCAACTTTTTTTCATTACAAGATCTTAAATTCCATTGATTTTTATGCGTGGACAATTATTTGGATTTTATATTTATATAAATTATTTTTCAAAATAGTTTGAATGTGAATCGATATTTCTAGATTAAAAAAATGTTCCCCCCGCTGTCAGCTCGGACCCACCGGAAGTGCCTCCTTATTACGCACAAAAAAAATGAATACTCTCCCGGCTAGCTGGGACCCACCTTGGTGGGAGGCTGACTTGTGGGCCTACTAAGTTGACGGGGACGAAGGGCTTTGTCAACTTAGTCAATATGAATGATTCTAGCTCTAGTGACCATAGGATGTCCATCCAACGACTGTAGTGCTTCTTCAACCTCTGGTCTTATTGCTCCAGCCGCCCAAAGCAGCGTCGGTCGTGCCGCATGCTCCTGCCTCCCGTGGCCGGCTGTGCTGCCGCGGAGGCCTCACAGCCCCCTACTATTCCCACTGCTGGCCAGGCTCTGCGGCGACGGCAGCCTCACAACACAGTCGAACTAGTGAACCCTCGTAGTCCTCTCCGCGCGGGCTTCCGCTGCCGCGTCTTCCCCGGCTTCGCGTCGTCCCCTTCCTAGGCCTCGCCGTCGTCCACCGCCGTGATACTCTCCGCATGACGTGGTCAACGTGGTCAAGGAACGACTTCCATCGGAAGAGTACTGTACGTGGAGAGGCTGACAGCTGGGTCCACGGCCACAACCCAGTTTTTTTGTGATTTGCCAAGTAAGTCGCTTTGTCAGGCCTGTTGGGCTGCAAATCTTTCAAGACGAGGAGAGCTTTCATTCGGCTGGCCGAGAAAATGGCCCATCAGTAATGAGAAATGGGTTGTACATGTTTAAAACACATAAAACCGGCAATTAGTTTCAAATACTTTTTTTTCGAGATTTTAAATTACATTAATTTTTATGCGTGGAGAATTTGTTGGATTTTATATTGATATACAGTTGTTTTTAAAATCAGTTTGAATGTGAGTCAAAATTTCGGGATTAAAAACAGTTCAGACTGCACCGAAATATGCAAAATTTCGTATAATTTTTTAACCGTAGCCACAATATGGGCTGTAATGCTAACAAAAAGAATATGAGCTCCAAAAAAACCCTCAAGAATTAGCAAATGGGCTATAAATTATTAGATATAATGGCAGATGGGCTGTATGCTGTTTCCACAGATTTGAGGCTTTCCTAAAAAAAGGTTGACACACAAGCAGTGGCTGTTGGATGTCCATCCAACAGCCGTCGTGCTTCTTCAATCTCTGCTATTCCTGCTCCAGCCGCTCAAACAAGCGCCGACGGGACTGCCTGCTCCCTCCTCCCCGCGGCCGGCTGTGCTGCCGCGCAGGACTCACCGCCCCACCGTACTCCCATCGTTGGCCTGGCCATCCCTCTACTCACCCACACCTGCTGTTATTCTCCGGCGACGGCAGACGAACCAGTAAACCCTCGTACAGTCGTACTCCCCTCCGCGCGGGAAACAACTGTCGCGTCTTCCCCTGCTCCGTGTCGTTCCCTTCCTAGGCCTCGCCGTCATCCACCGCCCTGGTGCTCTCGGTGCGGCCTGGTCAACATGGTCAACGACTGACATGCATCTGAAGTGGACTATACGTGGAGAGGCCGACAGCTGGGTCCACGGCCGCACGCACGGAAATGCCTCCTTATTACTCGCAAAATAATGATTCCTCCACCTAACATCAGGGACCCACCGAAAGGGCCTCTGTATTTCACGAAAAAAACGTTACCGCCACTGACAGCTCGGACCCACCAGCTATATCTTCGCACGCAAGGAAGTGCCTCCTTATTACGCGCAAAAAAAATGAATACCCCCCCTGTTAGCTGGGACCCAGTATAGTGGCAGGTTGACTTGTGGGCCTACTAAGTTGACGGGGACGGGGGGCTTTGTCAACTTAGTCAATATGCACGATTCTGGCTCCAGTGACCGTACGATGTGCATCCAACGGCCGTAGTGCTTCTTCAACCTCTGGTCTTCTTGCTCCAGCCGCCCAAACCAGCGTCGGTCGTGCCTCATGCTCCTGCCTCCCGTGGCCGGCTGCGATGCGGCGGAGGCCTCACCGCCCCCTACTACTCCCACAGCTGGCCAGGGCATCCCTCTACTCACCCACACCCCCTGTTATTCTGCGGCGACGACAACCTCACACCGCAGCGAACCAGTGAACCCTCGTACTCCTCTACGTGTGGGCATCCATTACCGCGTCTTCCCCGGCTCCGCGTCCTCCCCTTCCTAGGCCTCGCCATCGTCCACCGAACTGGTGCTCTCAGCGTGGCGTGGTCAACATGGTCAAGGAACGGCTTCCATCGAACGTGGACTGTACGTGGAGAGGCTGAAAGCTGGGTCCACGGCCGCAGCAATGAAATGCCTCCTTATTACGCGCAAAATAATTATTCCTCCACCTGATAGCGGGGACCCACCGGACGGCCACCGTATTTCGCAAAAAAAATGTTTCCCCCTGACTGCTGGGACACACCAGCGACACCTTCGCACGCAAGGAAGTGCGTCCGGGCTAAAAAAACGATTCGCCCCCTGACTGCAGGGACCCACCAGCTACATCTTCGCACGCAAGGAAGTGCATCCGAAAAAACGATTCGCTCCCGTGACTGCTGGGACCCACCAGCTACATCATCACACGCAAGGAAGTGCCTGACAGTCGGGACCCACCTGGTCGAAGCGTACGTAGCATTGTCATTCTGGTCGCGAACGTGTACGTACATACTGGTGGATGTAGAGGCGTGCACGTGTCGTAGTAGAGGCGCGCACGTAGCATGTACACGTAGTACAGCAGCCAGGGTGCAAGAAAGAAAATACGGCCACATACGTACATACGGGCGGGGTCTCGAACGCCTACTCGCGCATACGTACGGCCAGGGCTCGTGTACATGGCTGGGTCGGAACGGAGAAACAACGTCGTCATCGTGTTCATGGGGAGCCAACCGGCTGGGTCGGA
>NC_041383.1:453916117-453916802 GCF_002162155.2 Triticum dicoccoides
GGAACATGCGATGGAAACGAGGCCTGGCGTATCGCAGAACGGAGGAAACGACCTTGTGTTCGACTGGCCACGTTTGAAATGGGAACATGTTCATTGGGAGGGGTCTAGCGTACCGCAAAACGGATGAAACGGACCTCCTATGGTCGAAACGGGGGTCCTGTTGATCGGGAGGGGTGTGGCGTACCGCAAAACGGACGAAACAGACTTGTGTTGGAGCGCTACGGTCGAAACGGGGGTCCTGTTCATCGGGAGGGGTGTGGCGTACCGCAAAACGGGACTCCACGGGATACTGTTCATCTCCACCGTCGACCTCCTCCAGCCTCCACGGGCTATTATTCATCCACCGTCGACCTCCTCCAGCCTCCACGGGCTCCTGTTCTTCCACAGGCTCCTGTTCATCCACGGGCTCCTGTTCATCCAGCCTCCACCGTGCGCTACTCCACCAGCTACTGTTCAACCACCCCTCTCCACGGGCTCCTGTTCAACCACCCCTCCACGGGCTACTCTTCATCCACCCCTCCACCATCTACTATTCATCCAGCCCTCCACTAGGTCGTCTTGTTAATCCAGCCGTCCACGGGGTCTTGTTCATCCAGCCCCAACTGGCTCGATCGATCGGGGTCCTGTTCATCCAGAGGCAACGCCACGGGTCTTGTTCATCCACTCCCACCGCTCACTGTTCATC
>NC_041383.1:453916938-454104143 GCF_002162155.2 Triticum dicoccoides
TCATCCAATCGATCGGCTTCAGTTAGCAGAAATAGCAAAGGAATCGCTCAATCAGGTTCAGTTAACATCCATCGATCGATCGCTCGGGTTCAGTAACGCATAGCCTGCAGTGCAATCGCTTAGGTTCAGTTAGAGCCCAATGCCTCGCTCGGGTTCAGTTAGAGCCAACGCCTCGCACACACGCGCGTACGTGTATGAGAGAAACATGCATTGCTCGGCCCCCGACCACCCACCGTAACCGGGAACTCCCCGAAATTTTCCTCGCCCTCGCTTCTAACACGGTTTTTTCCATCATGGACGGCCCAAAGAATGTCATGCAGCTGCGTCTCCGGCCCGCCCAGGACGAAAATCCCATTTTCTGTCATGATTTTTTGTCATAGAAGTAAGATCCCACCACATCTATGATGATATCGGGTTTTGTCACAATTATCGTCATAGAAGTGTCATATGTATGACAGAAAAAAAATTCGTTCGGCCCAAAATGTCACGGATGAGTCTTCTTTGTAGTGTCCCCTTATGCCCTAGCCGAACTAACGGGAACGTAGGGAATAAACACAGGAGCCAGGCAACCCAGCATGGCCAAAACTTAAGTCATATCGATGCATATAATGGCGAAGAAAAGGTACATATGGAAAAACGACACATATGCAGTGGGCATGAAGCCCGAAGGATAATTATATTAAGCCTCTATATAAGAAGCCCCCAGGTATGGTTAGCGTGCATAGCGCGTCAAAATTGTGTAGTCGGGTCACACTTGAAGCTTTTTAGGGCTATATATAAAAAAGAAAGAAAGAAAAAGAGAGAGGATATAATTTAAAAAGGCAGAGGTAAGGAAACGAACGCAGAGTTCGGCGCTAGGCGCAGAATATTCGGAGTCTGGCCGCATTCCATGGGTTCGGCTCGAGTCGATTATCTGATGCATCACGTAGGCAGTACGCTCCTCCCGTGAGAACTTTATCAATGTTGAAGGGACCCTCCCACTTGGGCTTGAGCTTGTCCTTTTTCTTCTCTGGTAGGCGTAGAACGAGTTCACCAACATTATAAGTTTTGGCCCGTACTTCTCTGCTTTGATACCTTTGAGTCTGTTGCTGATAGAATGTGGAACAGGCTTTTGCGACGTTGCGCTCCTCCTCCAGGGCATCTAGGTTGTCCTGCCAATCAAGCTCGGCTTCTCTCTCTTCATACATGCGCACTCGAGGTGAGTCATGAACAATATCGCAGTGCAATACCGCCTCTGCGCCGTACACCATGAAGAATGGTGTGTATCCGGTAGTGCGATTCTGCATGGTCCGCAGTCCCCATAGTATGGAGTCGAGCTCCTCGACCCAGTGCGTATCTGACTCCTTCAAGGATCTCACTTGTCTTGGTTAGATTCCGCTCATAATAAGACCATTTGCTCATTCGACTTGACCGTTTGTTTGAGGGTGATAGACAGAGGCGTAGAGCTTAATGCCCATGTTACCGCACCAAGTTTTCACCTCATCGGTTGTGAAGTTTGAGCCATTATCGGTGATGATGTTGTGGGGGACACCGTAACGGTGTACAACCCCTGATATGAAGTCTATCATTGTCCGGATTTGGCCGTTTTAACTGGTTTGGCCTCTATCCATTTGGTGAACTTATCCACCATGACTAGTAGGTATTTTTTCTTATGGCTTCCTCCTTTAAGGGGTCCGACCATATCGAGCCCCCAGACCGCAAAGGGCCAGGTTACGGGGATTGTTTGGAGAGAGATAGGGGCATATGGCTTTGGTTTGAAAAAAGCTGGCAACCGACGCAATGTTGGACGAGGTCCTGTGCGTCTGCTCGGGCTGTCGGCCAGTAGAAACCTGTATGTAAGGCCTTACTTAGAAGGGCCCGAGCTGCGGCGTGGTGGCTGTCGGTGTCAAAACCGGCAGATCTCGGGTAGGGGGTCCCGATCTGCGCGTCTTAGGCTGATGGTAACAGGAAGCAAGGGACACAATGTTTACCCAGGTTTGGGCCCTCTCGATGGAGGTAAAACCCTACTTCCTGCTTAATTAATATTGAAGATATGAGTAGTACAAGAGTAGATCTACCACGAGATCGTAGAGGCTAAACCCTAGAAGATAGCCTATGATGGTATGATTGTAATTGTGATCGGCCTTCTAAGGACCATCCTCTCCGGTTTATATTACCTTTTGTGCGACTGTTGTGCGACTGTTTATAAAATTCTGAAAGTAGGCCAGTCGTCGGCTTCCGCCCCCATGCAACTAGTACTAGGGTGTTCGTGGAAAACCCGAACACTCTTTATCCAAATGTTTGGTCCCTTAAGGAGGTGTCCGGCGCAGCGAACAAGGCAATCGGACTATGCGGCTTTATAACCTTCACTTAGCCATAGAAGTCTACAATTTTAAATTTCGGCGAAGCCCCTAGAATCCGGAAGGCCGAATTGGGACACTATATACGCATAGATCGGACGAAGCCGAATTATCGCCTAAAGCGGAAAAATCTTTAAGGATTTTAAGACCTCTCGAACAACGACTATCTCTCGCCACATCATGCCGGTCAGTTTTCGGCTTTCTCTACTGAGGTGCTCGTCCGGAAGAACCGGGACACAATCGCAGTAGTTCTCCCTGCGCTACCTTAGCTGATATAACGGAACGTAAGGCACCAAAACAAGGGAGCCGGGCTATCCCAACTGTAGACCCAAGACATGATTCAGAGCTGATGCATATAATGCTATAAGTTCGGGGTGTCGCACTGTTGAAAGTGTTCGGACTTGTCTTGCCGTATTACGGGGCGCCATAAGAAGCCCCTGACAAACTGAACGTACCAAGGTGTACGGATGTAATATCAAATAGACATTTGTAAGAAAAATGCTCAAATAAGAATAATAAGCTGACGCTATATATGATCTCCCATTGATGAATAATACGTTTAAGCGTATGTTTACCATGAATGCATTAAGCGGAGATAAATAGGATTATTTGACATACCCTATCCGGGGGCAGGCTACGTACAGATAGATAAAGCAGGTATAACAATCGTAAATAGATCCCACCTGGGTATTTCCTCCTGTGTGCAAAGCCTGTTGCCTCCTTGGTTTCTCTCCTATGTAAGTCCGACAATCCGGCTCTTCTAGAGAGGCTGCACTAAAACAATGTCCTGAAAGGTGAAAGGAAAGGTTACGAAGGTACGTGGCGGTGATATCGCACTGTTGACTGAGCCACTGTTGCGCCTCTGCCTGTGCCCATGGTATTTTAAGTGCGTAATTGTGTACGCCTGGCACGAATGCTTCTTTGATGGGCTTTGAGCAGAGGCCGGACTGCTAGTCGTGCTCTTGGCGTGTCTGGTGGTCCTGTTGCGGGGTGCTCTGAACTCGCTTGACGGTGCTTGAGGTTGTCGTCGCCGGATTGGTGGTTTGCCAGAGGAGGCCGCATTGTACTTCTGCCGCGAGGGCTGCAGTATGCTCTTCTGTACGGAGAGAGCGGTCCATGTTTCTGTTGATTGTTATGACCCCGCGCGGGCCTGGCATCTTGAGCTTTAGGTATGCATAGTGTGGTACCGCATTGAATCTAGCGAATGCGGTTCTCCCGAGCAGATTAACTCCTCGCTTCGGAAGTTTCCCGGAGATCTGAAGACCACTTCTAATGTTATAGAGCCCGTACAACAGGCCTCTACTCTAGGAATTACACCTTTAAAGGTGGTTTTGGTGGGCTTGATCCTTGAAGGATCGATGCCCATTTTGCACACTGTGTCCTGGTAAAGCAGGTTCAGGCTGCTGCCGCCGTCCATAAGGACTCGCATGAGGTGGAATCCATCGATGATTGGGTCTAAGACCAATGCGGCCGAGCCGCCGTGACGGATGCTAGTAGGATGATCCCAACGATCAAAGGTGATCGGACAAGCTGACCATGGGTTGAGTTTGGGGACGACTGGCTCCATCGCATAGACGTCCCGTAGTGCTCGCTTCCGTTCCCGCTTGGGGATGTGAGTGGCGTAGATCATGTTGACCGTTTTCACCTGGGGGGAAATTTCTTCTGTCTCCCCGTGTTCAGACGCTGGGGTTCCTCGTCATCGTCGCTGTGCAACCCCTTGTCCTTGTTTTCGGCATTTATTTTGCCGGCCTGTTTAAATACCTAGTAGTCTCTATTGGTTTGGTTGGCTGGCTTGTCCGGGGTGCCATGAATTTGGCACGAGCGCTCTAGTATACGGTCTGGACTGTACGGTCCCTGATTGTTTCTTTTGAATGGCTTCTTCCCCTGATCGGATTTAGATACGCTGAATCCGGCATTGACTACCGTGTCTTTGGTCTTGTCGCCGTTGTTCCGTCGCTTGTGTCTGTTGCGCCGTAGCTTGTCGTTACTGTCACGGACATCTGACGTGCCAGAATTTGGCGTAGTGCTGCTGCGAGCCAACTAGCTGTCCTCGCCCGCGCAAAAGCGGGTCATTAGTGTCGTGAGAGCTGCCACGGACTTGGGTTTCTCCTGGCCGAGGTGTCGGGCGAGCCACTCGTCGCGGATATTATGCTTGAAGGCCGCCAGGGCTTCGGCGTCCGGACAGTCAACTATTTGGTTCTTTTTAGTTAGGAACCGTGTCCAGAATTTCCTGGCTGATTCTCCGGGCTGTTGAGTGATGTGGCTCAAGTCATCAGCGTCCGAAGGTCACACATATGTGCCTTGGAAGTTGTCAAGGAATGCGTCTTCCAGGTTTTCCCAACTGCCAATGGAATTTGCTGGCAGGCTGTTAAGCCAATGCCGGGCGGGTCCTTTGAGCTTAAGGGGAAGATACTTGATGGCATGTAGATCATCTCCGCGGGCCCTGTGGATGTGGAGAAGGAAGTCTTCAATCCATACCGCGGGGTCTGTTGTGCCATCTATGATTCGATGTTTACGGGTTTGAACCCTTCTGGGAATTCATGATCTATCACTTCATCAGTGAAGCAGAGGGGGTGTGCGGCACCTCTGTGCCGGGATATGTCACGACGCAGTCCGGCCAAATCTGGCTGGTTGTGTTCGGGCCGGCCGGATTTACTGTTAGTGTATCTTGTATGATGGTCATTGTCATGTTCAGCAGCGCGCCCCCGTGATCCGTAGATCGATCTTGGTTGTCCTGCAGTGCTATCCAATCTATCACGTAGGTCCTGAGTATTGCCCCGGGCCGTAGTAAACTGGCGCGGGGGTGTAGGCTAGTATTCAGGTTGATATGCCATTTTATCCCGACCTCGAGGCGGCCGGTCAGCCGTGTGGCGCTTGAGTCCATATTCCTTGGCTGCTAGGACTTCCGTCCATCTGTCTGTGAGCAGATCTTGATCAGCTTGAAGCTGTTGCTGCTTCTTCTTTAGGCTCCTCGCAGTCGCAATAAGCCGGCGCTTGAAGCGCTCCTGCTCCGTGGGGTCCTCAGGCACGCCGAACTTGTCGTCGCTGAGGCTAATCTCGTCTTCGGAGGAGGCATGTAGTTGTCTTCCTCCGGATACCCGCCCGTCGCCTGTTCATCTGGGCTGTCCTGCCCATCCTCCTGCTCGGCCTGCTCGAAGGCAGGCTGATCGGGGTTGTATTCATCTTCAGCACCATCCGGATTGTTTTCATCTCCGGTGCCGGTATTGCCTTGGGAGGGCTTGGACGGCGCTGACAACGCCCATATTTTGCTTTCTTCTTGGAGGGGTTATCCTCCATTGCCTCATCGCCATTTGTTTCTTTTGGAGTGTCCACCATATATATATATATCGTATGAAGAGGTGGATGTCCACCGCCCTATGGGCGGTGGCTCGTGTGTGTCTCCTGCATCGTCGTCCATACTGTCGATGTCTTCAGAGTCAAAGTCAAGCATGTCGGTTAAATCATCGACCGTGGCAATGAAGTGGGTGGTGGGTGGGCAGCCAATTCCTTCGTCGCCTGCTTCCCACTCAAGCCGGACATAGTTCGGCCCAGAGCCTCCTGACAAAGAGAGAGACTTTAATGAGTTCAGCATGTCGCCAAAGGGCGAGTGCTGAAAGATGTCCGCAGCGGTAAACTCCATTACCAGAGCCCAATCTGGCTTGGCTGGCTCAAGGGTATGCGGACCGGAACCAACAATCGGATACGAGTCCGGGGGCCCGGGGTTACAGGCCTCCACAAAGGTGAGACCTGTGTTCGGCTCCACTGCCCATGAGTATGCGGCCTGCGGGGCGGGGTCCACCCCTCCGTCCTTGGGCAACGCAACCTGTTCCAGATTTAGATCCGGGGCTACTACAGGGATGATGTCCCGAGCATTGTCCGACAGCAGGTCTAGACCGTGCTCGTCGTGACTGTTTGGCGCTGCTGACACAGGCCCGAATCCGTTGAAGATCAAGTCTCCGCAAATGTCCGCCGTGTAGTTCAAGTTTCCGAACCTGATCTGGTGGCCAGGGGCGTAGCTGTCGATCTGCTCCAGATGACCAAGCGAATTGGCCCGCAGTGCGAAGCCACCGAACACAAAGATCTGTCCGGGGAGAAAAGTCTCGCCCTGGACCGTGTTGTTGGCGATTGAAGATGCCATCAGGCCTCGAAGCGACGACATAGAGGAACTCTCAATGAAAGCACCAATGTCGGTGTCAAAACCGGCGGATCTCGGGTAGGGGGTCCCGATCTGTGCGTCTTAGGCTGATGGTAACAGGAAGCAAGGGACACAATGTTTACCCAGGTTCGGGCCCTCTCGATGGAGGTAAAACCCTACTTCCTGCTTGATTAATATTGAAGATATGAGTAGTACAAGAGTAGCTCTACCACGAGATCGTAGAGGCTAAACCCTAGAAGTTAGCCTATGATGGTATGATTGTAATTGTGATCGGCCTTCTAAGGACCATCCTCTCCGGTTTATATATACACGGAGAGGGCTTACATGGAGTCGGTTACAAGGAAGGAAATACAATATCCGGATCGCCAAGCTTGTCTTCCACGCAAAGTAGAGTCCCATCCAGACACGGGCCGAAGTCTTGAGTCTTGTGTCTTCACGCTCCAATAGTCCGGACGATGTATATAGTCCGGCTGTCCGGATACCCCCTAATCCAGGACTCCCTCAGTGGCCGCCGAGTCCAGCGTGAATTTTGGCCAAGATCTGCCGCCCTTCCTCTTCGGAGATGCATCTTTGGAGTACTCCGGTAGCACTTTTCTTATAAAGCTCTCCCTCGTGGACCTTGTAGGCTTTAGAGCGCCGCACAATGCAACGTGCCTCATTTTGGTCCTCGGGGAGTTCTTGCCTAT
This sequence comes from Triticum dicoccoides, assembly GCF_002162155.2. Lineage (NCBI taxonomy): Eukaryota > Viridiplantae > Streptophyta > Magnoliopsida > Poales > Poaceae > Triticum > Triticum dicoccoides. Next base: position 453,924,120 of record NC_041383.1, read on the forward strand.
TTTGGTAGGCTAAGAAGGGTTCGGTCCACAGGGCGATGAAAGCCATGATTACATGGGCCGAAGGTGTTATTTCGGTGGCGGAGCCTCCGATTATGTCAGTGTGTTCGGTATCTGGGGTTTTGGTCGGATCCGGACTAGTATTGATGGTCTCCCCTTGCCACACCACAGATGGCATGAACAACCCTTCCAAGAAGATATTAGGTGGGACGGGGTCGCGCTTGGCGCCGATGCGGGCGAGGATATCCGCTGCTTGATTTTTTTTCTCGGACCACATGAAGGAATTCGAACCCCTCGAACCGAGCTGACATCTTGAGGACGACATTACGATAAGCCGCCATTTTCAGGTGCTTAGCGTCAAAGTCTCCATTTTTTTGAGATATTGCAATGTTTGAATCGCCACGCACTTCTAGGCGTTGGATGCCCATGGAGACTGCCATCCGAAGACCATGTAACAAAGCCTCATATTCGGTTGCATTATTGGAGTCTGTGTATAGTATTTGGAGTACGTAATGGACCGTATCTCTGGTGGGGGATGTCAAGACAACGCCCGCTCCCAGACCAGCCAGCATCTTAGAGCCGTCAAAGTGCATGATCCAATTGGAGTATGCCCCGTACTCTTTAGGGAGTTCGGCATCTGTCCATTCAGCGACAAAGTCAGCTAGTACTTACGACTTAATGGCCCGCCGTGGTTTATATATGATGTCGAACGGGAGGAGCTCGATGGCCCACTTAGCAATCCGGCCCGTGGCATCGCGGTTATTTATTATATCGTTGAGTGGTACTTTGGAGGCCACCGTGATTGAACACTCTTGAAAGTAGTGTCGTAGTTTCCGGGATGCCATGAAGACCGCGTGTGCTATCTTTTGATTATGTGGGTACCGTGACTTGCATGGTGTGAGGACCGTGGATACGTAGTATACCGACTTTTGAAGCGGGAACTTATGTCCGTCCTCCTCTCGTTCGACGACGAGCACTTCGCTTACAACTTGGTGCGTTGTAGCTATATATAGCAGCATGGGTTCACCGATGTTTGGTGTGGCCAGGATTGGGTTGCTGGCCAAGAGGGCCTTTATTTATTCCAATCCAGCCGTGGCCGCATCCGTCCACTCGAAGTGTTCGGTGCGTCAAAGAAGGCGATAGAGAGGCAGTGCCTTTTCTCCCAATCGGGAGATAAAGCGGCTTAAGGCAGCCACACATCCCGTTAATTTCTAGATTTGCTTGAGGTCTGTTGGGGTAGCCAACTGTGACAATGCTCGTATTTTGCCGGATTTGCTTCAATTCCTCTATTGTAAATGATGAAACCCAGGAGCTTTCCGGCAGGAATGTCGAAAACGCATTTTTCCAGATTGAGCTTGATGTCATATGTTCGGAGATTGTCGAATGTAAGCCTCAGGTCGTCTATTAAAGATTCGACATGTTTGGTCTTGATGACCACGTCGTCTACATATGCCTCAACTGTTTTGCCGATTTTTTTTTCCATGCATGTGTGAATCATGCGTTGATAGGTTGCTCCGGTATTTTTAGGCCCGAAAGGTATGGTGTTGAAACAGAAGGGGCCGTATGGAGTGATGAATGTTGTTGCAGCTTGATCAGACTCCGCCATCTTGATTTGATGGTATCCGGTCTATGCGTCGAGGAAGCACAGTGAGTCGTGTCCTGCGGTGGCGCTGATGATTTGATCGATGAGGGGGAGAGGGAAGGGATCCTTGGGGCAAGCCTTATTAAGGTCCTTGAAATTGACACATAGGCGCCAGGATTTGTCCTTCTTTGGTACCATCACCAGGTTTGCTAGCCAGTCCAGGTGTTTTATTTCTCTAATGAATCCGACTTTGAGTAACTTGGCTAGCTCTTCTCCCATGGCTTGTCATTTAGGTTCGGAAAAGCGCCGAAGAGTCTGCTTGACCGACTTGTATCCCTTCAATATGTTTAGGCTATGCTCGGCCAGCCTGCGTGGGATACCTGGCATGTCTGAAGGGTGCCAGGCGAAGATGTCCCAATTCTCGCGCAAGAACGCCCGTAGTGCGGCGTCTATTGTGGGGTTCAGCTGTGCCCCGATGGATGCTGATTTTGTAGAGTCCGTTTGCTGGACTTGGAATTTGACTATTTCGTCCGCTGGTTTGGAAGAGGTGGACTTGGATCGTTTGTCGAGTATCACGTCGTCCTTGTCCACTTTGGAGCACAATGTAGTTAGTTCTTCGGCCGCGAGGGCTTCAGATAATGCCTCAAGGGCCAGGGCGGCGGTTTTATTTTTGGTGCGGAGTGCTATGTCCGGATCACTGGCTAGCGTGATGATTTCGTTGGCCCCGGGCATCTTGAGCTTCATGTACCCGTAATGTGGTATAGCTGGGAAGCTCGTGAATGCATCCCGCCCTAAAAGGGTGTGGTATCCGCTACTGAACGGGGCCACTTGGAATGTTATTTCTTTGGACCCGTAATTCTCCGGCTTGCCGAATACCACATCGAGTTTGATTTTTCCCGCACATCGTGCCTCCCGACTAGGGATAATTCCTCTGAAGGTCGTGTTGCTTTGCTCAATGCGGTTTTTGTCTATTTCCATTTTGTTGAGAGTTTCCTCGTAGATGAGGTTTAATCCGCTGCCACCATCCATGAGCACTTTAGTGAGCCCGAAGCCATCCACAATTGGACTAAGGACCAAAGCGACTGGTGCTCGGACCGTTCGGAATTGAGGTTCGTCACTAGCGTTGAATGTTATGGCCGTTTCGTTCCATGGATTTATTGCTGCAACGTGGCAGACTTCTGCGAGGCTGTGGAGTGTTCCATGGATCTTAGGATCGAATAACACTTATTACATTCCAGAGTTGTATAAAACATGATGTTTTGGATTATGTAACGGGCATTCTTATAAAGTTTTGAACAATAGTTGTTGAAGTAATTATAAGAATATGTTTTGGATTTACTACAACTTTCGGTGGTTTATTCATGAAATCTTGAGTTAAAGTATTACAACATTTATGCTAAACATCTTAAGAAGACTGATAAGTTCCACATGAATATATCTCTGCTTGTATACATCGAGTATAATCTTCATAAAGATGAAGTATTCGATCATCATGACCAATAAAATACATAATGATGTATAAAACCAATCGACAGAGTATAGTGGATAATTTAACTTCATTAAAATAAGTAAAAAAAATTACTCACACTGAAATATTTGAATAGTTCAACAAAATTTCAGAATTTATTTGAAGAGTTCAAATATTTCAATGAATATTAAGGATGATTATGACAATTGATATTGTGATTCTTCATTTGAAGAAATAGATCTGAAGTCTTAAGTTTAGCAAGATCATTTGAAAGATCATGGAATTATTCTATCTGTTATTGATAATCGGGATATATATGAAACAACAAAATATACACTAAAATAGAGAACCACGTCCAGATCTTGTTAAATGAAATCATATGAGATATGAACATTATTTAACTGGATGATAGTTGAATTGTCTGTTTAATAATATCCGTAATAACCCGGAGGGGTCCATCATCGCCATGGAGGCCAAGGACCAGAGGGAGAACCTCTCCCCATCTAGGGGGGAGGCCATGGTGGAGGAAGCACAAGGGGGAGACCCTCTCCCCCTCTTTCTCGGTGGCGCCGGAGTGCCACCGGGGGAACCATCGCCATGGTGATCGTCTTCATCAACATCACCATCTTCCGCTTCTATTTTTGGCGCTCCATTATCCCGCACCCCGCTGTAATCACCTAGTTCAACGTTGGCCTTTATGCCACATATTAGGATCCAATGATGTGTTGCCATCCTATGATGTTTTGAGTAGATTTCTTTTATCTTTTGGGTTGATTGATGATCTAGATTGGTTTGAGTTGTATGTTTTATTTTGGCGCTGACCTATGGTGCCTTCCGTGCCGCGCACACGTGAAGGATTCCCGCTGTAGGGTGTTGCAATACGTTCATGACTCGCTTATAGTGGGTTGCTTGAGTGACAGAAGCATAAACCCGAGTAAGGGGGTTGTTGCGTATGGGATAAAGGGGACTTGATAATTTAATGCAGGTTTTACCTTAATGATCTTTAGTAGTTGCGGATGCTGGCTAGAGTTCCAATATAAGTGCATATGATCCAAGAAGAGAAAGTATGTTAGCTTATGCCTATCCCTCATATGAAATTGCAATGACGACTACCGATCTTGTTAACAATTGCCTAGGACAATTCAGCACACCGACCCATCATTATTTCACTCTCACTATTTATAATATATTCTAACTTTATGATATCAGAACCTATTTTTATATTTTAGTTTTCCTATGTCATGCAAAGTTATCCACTTCATACCCACAACGTAGTTTTATTTCTTGTTTCTAGATGGAAGCAAACGTTCAGTGTACGTAGAGTTGTATCAGTGGCATATATGAGTTGAGAGAATATTGATCTTACCATTATCTCCTTGTGGGTTCAACACTCCATACTTATCACTTCCACCTTTGGCAATTGCTACGATGATTCCTTGCACTTGGGGATTATAATGCTCTTTTCTAGCGCCGTTGCTGGGGAGCAATAGTGTGAGGTTCCTATTCTCGTGTGTGCTTGTTTGCTTTCTTCACTAAGTAGATTTTGTTTTCCCTTTGTTTTTGTTTTCTTTAGTTGTGGGTGAAACAAAAATAAGTTGGCTCTGATACCTATAAACTTTTTCAAAAAGAGAAGTGATTGGAAGGTTATGCATTGAAGTGAGGGTCGACCTTGAACTCTTGTGTTCATGCTCATGGAAACAATGTAGAATTTTTGATGGAAGTTTCTCAAACATAATTACCCCCCTGTATGTATGCATTGTATTATAAAAATAATGTGCCAAGTTTTGGTCTTAGGATGATTAGATTGCTTGTTTGCTATGTGTAGTGCAAACACAGAAACTTTGGCTGTAGTGCGTGAATTTCATTTTTTTACTGGAACGTTAAGAGTTTCTGAAATTTTTACACCATACTGCTATGCCAATTGTTTTGGTTGTCCTAATTGTTTAGAATTTTTGGAGTTACGGAAGTATACGAAGTTTCCAGATTGCTACAGATTGTCCTATTTTTGACAGATTCTGTTTTCTATGTGTTGTTCTCTTATTTTGATGAATCTATGGGTATTATCGGGGGAGGGGGGGGTATGAACCATGGTGAAGTTGGAATACAGTAGATATAATGCTAATATAAAATTGGAATGAGTTTACAACAGTACCTAAAAGTAGTGATTTGCTTTATTATACTAACGTATCTCACAAGGTTTTTGTTAAGTTTTGTGTCGATGAAGTGTTCGGAGATCGAGGTGTTATCAATATGAGAAGAATAAGGAGAGGCAAGAGTTCAAGCTTGGGGATGCCCAAGGCACCCCAAGTAAATATTTCAAGGATACTCAAACATCTAAGCTTGGGGATGCCCCGGTTGGCATCCCATCTTTCTTCTTTAACAATTATCGGTATATCTCGGTTTTTGTTTTGTTCACATAATTTGCATACTTTGTGTTTTTCTTTTCCTTTTATGAACCATGCTAGTATGAGATAGCCCTTCATTGATTTATAGAATGCTCTTTGTTCTTGACTTAAATCTTTTGAGTATGACTTTATATAATGCTCTTTGTGCTTCACTTAAATCTTTTGAGTATGGCTTTATTGAATGCTTCGTGTGCTTCACTTATATATTTTGAGCTTGGATATTGTAAATATATATTAATTGTAGAATTCTCCATGAACTTCACTTATATCTTTTTGAGTATGAATAAGACTATCATCGAAATTGGGCTTGGAAGAGTATCATTAAAATATCGTGCCTAGCTAGGGGCGTTAAACAATAAGGCTTGTTGGTAGACAACCCAATTTTATTGGTATGCTTTTGTTTTTTTAATAAATACACATTATTACCTCTTTAGTAATTTTGTTTTTTTATTTAGTGTTTGGGCCAAGTAAGGCCTTTGGGATAGCTTAAGGTGATACTTGATTTGATCTTGCTGAAAAATAAAAACTTTTGCGCCCAGTAAAATAATTTTCAAAAATCCCAGAAGTGTGATTTGAGATGAAGTTTTTACACAAGATTGATATACAAATTTCCTAGGTTGTCCTAATTTTCAGAATTTTTGGAGTAACATAAGTATGGTTGTTGTTCAGATCATTACAAACTGTTCTGTTGTTGACTGATTCTGTTTTCAATGCACAATTTGCTTGTTTTCTAGTTTTTGTGGCTTATATTGCTCAATATAAATTGTATAAATGATATGGTATAGTAGGCATTGTGTCATAACAATTATGAATCTTTCCTTAACAGTACGAAAGTGAATGACTTGCTCCTTATCATACTAACCCATCTCACGAATTTCTGTTAAGTTTTGTGCGATTGAAGTTTTCAAGTTTTTGGTGAGATATCGATATGAGGAGAATAAGGAGTGGAAAGACCCTAAGCTTGGGGACGCCCAAGGCACCCCAAGGCAATATTTAAGGAAGACTCAACTGCCTAAGCTTGGGGATGCCCCGGAAGGCATCCCCTCTTTCGTCTTCAAAACTATCGGTATACCTTACTCGGAGCTATATTTTTGTTTGTCACATGATATGTGTTTTGCTTGGAGCGTATTTTCATTTTACTTGTTGTTTGAATAAAATCATTGGATCTGAAATCTTGAATGAGAGAGAGAGTCCTCCCATGGCTATTTAACTATTTGACTACTCATTGATCTTCACTTATATCTTTCTAGAGTAGTTTTGTCATTTACTCTCGTGCTTCACTTATATCCTATGAGTAAATGGTTGAATGATTTGAATATCATAAATCTGAAATTGTATATGCTTCATGTGCTTATCCCATGGGGAGTAAAGACTTCACATATAAGAAGTATAGGTGGTAAAATATATTGAAAGTTAGCAAACACAACATTGGTCACTTGAACAATTCATGAAAGAATATTCAAGGAAGAGATATTTCACATACAAATATACTATCTTGGACATCTTCTATGATTGTGAGCCCGATTAACTATTTTCAAACTTGAGCAAATTAGTTGTAGTTGGACAAGTAATACAACGCAATGAATTATGTTTGCGTATATTTGCATAGAAGTTATATTGTTATGGATCCTCTAACATGTGGTGCTTGATTAGGATCTTTGCTAGCCAAAATTTTGTACTAAGTAGAGATACTACTTGTGCATCCAAAACCCTTAAACCCCATTTCACGCCATGAGTGTCCACCATATCTACCTATGGATTGAATAATATCCTTCAAGTAAGTTGTCATCGGTGCGAAAAGCAATAAAAATTGCTGCTAAATATGTATGATCTTTTATTGTAAGGGAAAATAAGCATTGTACGAACTTGTGATGGTAAAGAAATAAAATCGACGGACTGCATAATAAATGTTGCTATCACAAAGGACAATACAATGTGACGTTCCTTCGCAATAAGGGTTTGCGCACCCAAAATTTAAAAGCGCATGACAGCCTCTGCTTCCCTCTACGAAGGGCCTATATTTTACTTTCATGTATTTACTTTTATGCAAGAGTCAGTAGTATTCCTTCTTATTTCAACCTCAATTATTCTTTAGTTGGCAAGAATCATGTGGTGGGGAAAGATCTAGGCACATATGGACATTCAAATATATTTGATCATGAATAATTATTGTTGTCGATTATCTATATGATAAATAAGTTGGGAGGGGAAACATTAAGATCCTATCTTTCTCTGTGTTCGACGGATGCTATTTGTTTGAAAAATATGCTTTGAGTGTTAGCAATCATGGAAGACTATATGATAGTTGAGTATGTGGAATTTGCTAAATCAAAGCTCTTACATAGACCCTTCCTGAAAATAAGATGAATTGCAATTGTTTGATTACTAAGAACATGGTTTGTTAGTTTTGAAGAAACTTTATGGTCTATACTTTAACTTGTGAATAGCTTGTTACTTGATCATGAGAAGTTTTATGAAATTAGCTATTGTTTATGATATATAATGATGCTAGAAAAGTGATTGGAATTAACATTGATCAAACTTTTGCACTTGCTAGCATTCACACTTCATAAATTATTATTTTTACCATCTACCTACTCGAGGACGAGCATGAATTATGCTTGGGGATGCTGATACGTCTCCAACGTATCTATAACTAATGAAGTATTCATGCCATGTTTATAACAATTCTATATGGTTTTGGTATGATTTGATTAGAACTAACCCGGACTGGCGCTGTTTTTAGCATAACTACCGTAGTGTCGTTTTTGTGCAGAAATAAAAGTTCTCGGAATGGGCTGAAAATTTACGGTGATTTTTTATGGACCAAAAGAGACCCCCGAAGCACAAGAGTTGGGCCAGAAGTGTCCCGATACGACGACAATGTAGGGGGCGCGCCCTACCCCCCCCCCCCCAGGAGGGTCCTCCTACCTTGTCACTGCCTCGTGGACCCCCTTGACGTGAGACATACGCCAAAAATTCCTATAATTACCAAAACCCCCAGAAAGAAACCTAGATCGAGAGTTCCGCCGTCGCAAGCCTCTGTTGCCATGAAAAATCAATCTAGGCCCTCTCTGGCACCCTGTCGGAGGGGGCCATCATCACTGGAGGCCATGGAGGAGGATCCCATAGGGGGCCATCATCGCCATGGAGGCCAAGGACCAGAGGGAGAACCTCTCCCCATCTAGGGGTGGGGGCATGGAGGAGGAAGCACATGGGGGAGACCCTCTTTGCCTCTCTCTCGGTGGCGCTGGAATGCCACCGGGGGAACCATCGCCGCTGTTATCGTCTTCATCAACATCTCCATCTTCATCATGTTCCGCATCTCTTTTCAGTGGTCCACTCTCCCGCACCCTGTTGTAATCACCTACTTGAACATGGTGCTTTATGCCACATATTATGATCCGATGATGTTTTGCCATCCTATGATGTTTTGACTAGATTTCTTTTGTCTTTTGGGTTGATTGATGATCCAGATTGGTTTGAGTTGTATGTTTTATTTTGGTGTTGTCCTATGGTGCCTTCCTTGCCGCGCACACGTGATGGATTCCTGCTGTAGGGTGTTGCAATACGTTCATGATTCGCTTATAGTGGGTTGCTTGAGTGACAGAAGCATAAACCCGAGTAAGGGGGTTGTTGCATATGGTATAAAGGGGACTTGATACTTTAATGCAGTGGTTGGGTTTTACCTTAATGATCTTTAGTAGTTGCGGATGCTTGCTAGAGTTCCAATCATAAGTGCATATGATCTAAGAAGAGAAAGTATGTTAGCTTATGCCTCTCCCTCATATGAAATTGCAGTGACGACTACCGATCTTGTTAACAATTGTCTAGGATGATTCTGCACACCGACCCATCATTATTCCACACTCGCTATTTATAATATATTCTTACTTTATGATAACAACACCTATTTTTATATTTTAGTTGTCCACTATCACGCAGAGTTATCCACTTCATACCCACAACATAGTTTTAATTCTCGTTTCTAGATGGAAGCAAATGTTCGGTGTACGTAGAGTCGTATCAGTGGCATATAGGACTTGAGAGAATATTGATCTTACCATTAGCTCCTTGTGGGTTCGACACTCCATACTTATCACCTCCTGAGGGAGTCCTGGACTAGGGGGTCCTTGGGCGTCTGGGCTATGTGATATGGGCCGGACTAATGGTCCGTGAAGATATTAGATCAAAGACCTTCCCCCGTGTCCGGATGGGACTCTCCTTTGCGTGGATGGCAAGCTTGGCATTCGGATCATGCTTCTTCCTTTCTCTATGAACCGACTTTGTGCAACCCTAGTCCCCTCCGGTGCCTATATAAACCAGAGGGCGTAGTCCGTAGAGATAGGAAAAATCATATAGGCTAGCCATCTAGGGTTTAGCCATTACGATCTCGAGGTAGATCAACTCTTGTAACCCGTATACTCATCAAAGTCAATCAAGCATGAAGTAGGGTATTACCTTCATTAAGAGGGCCCGAACCTGGGTAAACATCGTGTCCCCTGCCCCCTGTTACCTTCGATCCTTAGATGCACAGTTCGGGACCCCCTACCCGACATCTACCGGTTTTGACACCGACATTGGTGCTTTCATTGAGAGTTCCACTTTGCCGTTATTAGAAGGCTCGATGGCTCCATCAATCATCTACAACAATACCGCCCTGAGGGATACTTTTCTCCGCGACCAAATTTTCGTATTTGGCGGCTTTGCACTACGTGCCAACTCGATAGGCCTTCTGGAGTAGATCGACAGCTATGCCCCTGGTCATCAGATCAGTTTTGGAAATCTGAACTATGTCGCTGACATCCAAGGAGACTTGATCTTCCAAGGGTTTGCGGCCCCAGGCACTGCTCTAGCCTGAGTTCGAAGCACACCACTAGGTCCGAAGACGGGAGTTTAAAACCCGTTGGTCTCTCTGCAGCTACGGAGCCTGACACCGGAGAACCGGAGGGGATCACATCACGGGCAGGCCTGGAGTCACGCGAGGCTCCCTCTATCCTCCTGGAGCCGGACTCGCCTCCGGACACTAACTCCGAACTCTCGAGATCCGCATCATATGAGCTTGGCCAGGGAGCTCTTGTCACGTCCTGCTCCACGGACTCGCGCTTCACTGTCCAAACCTCACTCTTAAACGAGGCCCTAGACTTAATGTGATCTCTCACCATTGCAGAAGAATCGCTGCCAAACTACGCCCAGCCCACACTAGGGGCTGAGAGCGGGTAATTTTACGTCCCACCCACCACCTTCTTCATAGCCACTGTCGAGGACTTAACCAACATCCTCGATTATGCTTCTGAAGACATCGATGGCATGGACGACAATGCTGGAGAAGAGCAAAGCCAGTACCCGCCGTTTACCGGACGCTGGACAGCCACTTCCACATATGACGTGTACATTGTGGACACACCCAAAGAGGATGACGGAGATGGTGGGAAGGATCCAGTCGAGGACAAGCCTTCTGAGGCACCACCAAAGCGTCGACGTCAGCGACGCTGCTCGAAATTGCGTCACGAAAAAGACAGCAATACCGGCCCCGGAGACAATAACACTCTAGATAACGCCAAAAACCAAGAAGCCCCTATCGAACCAACATCTGAGCATGATGATTGGGAGGATGGGCAAGTCCACCCCGATGATCCTATCGGGAACGAAGGCTCAAAAGATAGTAACTACTTACCAGTCTCCGAAGATGACGAGAGCCTCGGCAACATAGATTTCATCATGCCAGACGAACCCCTCAAGTAAGAGCACTTGAAGCGCCGGCTAATAGCCACTTCAAGAAGTCTGAAAAAGAAGTAGTAGCTCCAAGCTGATCAGGATTTACTCAATGACAGATGGACTAATGTCCTTGTAGTTTAGGAATACGGACTCAAGCGTCCAGCTAAGAGTTACCCAAAGCGCAGGTTGCTATCCCAATTCGATGATGAGGTCCTAGAACCTATACCAATAGTACGTAATGCGGCTGACGGACCTGACCGACCACCTCACGGCCGGGACAGAGCGGCAACTCAAGCTGAACACCAGACCACACCACCTCGCCCTAGAGGTAGAGAGACATCAGCCGCATGATACACGTATGACCTACGACAGGACCTGGACAATAGAGCCGGTCATACCAGATCAATCTATGGATCAAGGGGGCGTGCCCCAGTGCGAGAAGATGACCATCAGGCATGGCGCGACAAGCACAACCTCACCCGGGCCAAAAACTGCATATGACTTCCATTCGAACTACGTAGTGACATTGCCCGATACAGAGGCGCCGCACACCCCCTATGCTTCACCAATGAGGTAATGGAGCACCAGTTCTAGAAGGGTTTAAACTCGTGAACATTGAATCATACGACGGCACAACACATCCCGCAGTATGGATTGAAGATTTTCTTCTCCACATCCACATGGCCCGCGGTGATGACTTACATGCCATCAAGTACCTCCCCCTAAAACTTAAGGGACTAGAACGACATTGGCTGAACAACCTCCCAGAAAACTCTATTGGCAGCTGGGAAGACTTGGAGGACGCCTTCAGAGACAACTTCCAAGGTACCTATGTTCGCCCCCCCAGACGCCGATGACCTTAGTCACATAATCCAGCAACCTGGAGAATCAGCCCGGAAGCTCTGGACCAGGTTCTTAATCAAAAAGAACAAGATTGTGGATTGTCCGGACACCGAAGCCCTCGCAGCCTTCAAACACAGCGTCCGACATGAGTGGCTCGCCCGACACCTCGACCAGGAGAAGCCGACGTCCATGGCAGCCCTTACCGCACTTATGACCCGCTTTTGCACGGGAGAAGATAGCTGGCTAGCTCGTAGAAGCAATAGCACCAGCGACCCAGGAACCTCTAAAGCCAGGGACGGCAACGACAGGACACGACGCAACAAGCACAAGCGTCGAAACAATAACGAAGACACGGTAGACAACACCGGATTCTGTGGCTCCAAGCACGATCAACGGAAGAAGCCATTCAAAGGAAACAAAGATGGTCCATCCAGTTTGGACAGAATACTTGATCGACCTTGCCAGATTCATGGCACCCCAGATAAGCCTACCAATCACACCAATAGGAACTGTTGGGTCTTTAAACAGGCTGGCAAGCTTAACGGCAAACACAAGGGGAAAAGGCCGCCAAGCAAGGACAACGATGAAGAACCTCGCCCACCGAATACAGGAGGGACAAAAGAACCCCCCCCCCTGAGATCAAAACGGTGAAACGTCACCCATATCCCCAAGAGGGAGCGCAAGCGTGCACTAAGGGACGTGTACCCCGTAGAGCCGGTCGCCCCAAATTCAACCCATGGTCGGCTTGTCCGATCACTTTCGAATGAAAGAACCACCTGACCCGTATCCGTCATGGAGGTTCGGCAGTTTTGGTCCTCGACCCAATCATCGACGGACTCCACCTCACGCGAATCCTCATGGACGGTGGCAGTAGTCTTAACCTGCTTTACCAGGACACTGTCCGCAAAATGGGTATTGATCCGTCAAGAATCAAGCCCAATGAAACTACCTTTAAAGGAGTAATACCTGGTGTAGAAGCCCATTGCTTGGGCTCAATAACATTGGAAGTCGTCTTCGGCTCGCCAGACAACTTTCATAGCGAAGACTTGATCTTCGATATCGTCCCCTTCCACAGTGGCTATCACGCACTACTCGGACGGACCGCTTTCGCTCGATTCAACATGGCCCCGCACTATACTTATTTAAAGCTCAAGATGCCCGGTCCACGTGGCATCACAACAGTCAATGGAAACACGGAATGCCCCTCCGTACGAAGGAGCACACTATGGCTCTCGCGGCCGAAGTACAGAGTGGACACATCAAGCCGCACACCCCATTGTCCATCAAGCCACCGGACTTTGTTAAAAGAGTCTAGTCAGTCCCGCAAGCTGATGGCTCGGTATTTCCAGAGCTAGACTAGCAGTTTCGCCTCCGTCAATCACTGCACACGCCCGTGGAATTCGTACCGCGCATACATCATTACGCACTCAAAATACCCTGGGCATCAACGGAGGCACAATATGGATAGGTCTATAGTACGGTTTGACCCTGTATGACCTTCCACCTTTTTTTGATTACTTTTTCTCTCCTACCACAGGTGCATTCGAACCTATTTATCCTACAGACTTCCAAGGACTCTCTTCAAGCCCAGTTTCGTGCAGATAACCAAAGACCATTCCTTTCAAGGAACCTCTCTCTACAAGGCAAAAGCGGCGCAGACGTGCGGCAGGATATCCACAGGACTCTTCAGACCAAACCTTATGCAATGGACCTGTATTGAGTATTGAGCTTTTCTCCTTATATTAGACCCCCGGCATGTAAAATGGCTTTTGTGCTTATGGCACCCTTTGTAAGATCACATTTTGATGTATCAATCAGATCCTAGTGAGGACAATTTTTTGGTATCAACTTTATTCATCAAACGGTACTCCAACTCCCTAGTTGTCTCACTCACATACCTCGACATCCATTGCCAGGGGCTCTATACGGACACATATGTGTCGCCAAACAAAAGCCCGAAGAGCTTTGTAGCACACTTCGGCGTCCCGAACTTGGCATTATATGCATCGGCTCCGAATCATGTCTTTGGTAAATAGTTGGGTTGCCCGACTCCTGTGTTTGCTACCTTACTTTTCATTTGTTTGGCTAGGGTAGTAAAGGTGATGCGGCAAGAGCTGGTCAGCCACTCGGCGACTTACTAAATCTTTAACGATTTTTTCTGTATTAAACGAAGGACTATTTTTCTAGTCATGTACGTAATGCATCCGCATTCGGATAGCCGCATACATACCAGGGGCTATTTTATAGGCCCATCGTCAAACTCCTATGGCTAAGTGAGAGTGGTAAAGCCATATAGTCAGATTGCCTGGTTCACCGCACTGACTCCTCTGTTACGGACCGAGACGTTGGGACAAGAGTGCTCATGTGCCATTCTGAACACCCCCGTAGCATCTACGTGGGGGACGAAGCCGACGACTGGAAAACTCTCAAGAATACAAAAACGGTCGCACAGGAGGAGAGAACTTTCAGACAATGGCACAAATATATCACAAAGCCTTAATATATATAATAAACACGTCCTGGTCATTTGGATACATTCATTTGAATATAATGTCGTTTGAGCATTGACCCTCTATCAAGCTAGCACCCTCTAGGGCGTCGTCTAAATAGCGCTCTGGTGTACGGTGGTCCTTGCCTTAGGGAGGACCCTCAACCGCGAGAACAGCGGCCTCCATCTTCGCCCAATGCACCTTGATGTGGGTGAAGGCCATCAGTGCACCTTCTATGCATAATGACCGCTTGATTGCATCAATTTGGGGCACAACATCGATGAGTCGCCGCACTAGGCCAAAATAGCTGCTCGAAATGGGTTCGACTGGCCACAGTCGGACTATGACCTCCTTGATGGCCACTCCGGACAGCTTATGCAGCTTGGCCCACTATGCTATTTGGTCGTTCAGCAGCGCCGAGCGCTCCTGCATCATGAATTTCAACCAGAACAACTTCTCCGTCGCATATCCCTCCTGGGCTCGGTAGAATTGCGCAGCGTCGACGACACTCTTCGGAAGATCCGCAAAGGCGTCTGGAGAACTCCATAGTCGATTAAGCAAGGCATATCTGATCGCGAAGCTTAGACTGTAAAAGAAAGGGCTTACCAGCCGCTATCTGTCCAGCCTGTCGGATCTCCTCGCGAGCCGCTGGAGTTTCGGACCTCGCCTCCTGGGCTTCCTGAAGGGCCTTGGTGAGTTCGACCGCCTTAGCTTTATTCTCCTCCTCGAGGAGCTCGCACTTGTGAGTGGCGTCCTTGAGCTCTTGCTCAACTTTGGATACCCGCTCCTCGAATTGGCGCCGGGTGGCCTGTTCGGCCTTCAAAGCAACAACCATTTTCTCAGTGGCCACATCGCTCACCCTTGCCTGCTCCTTCGCGCGGGCAAGGTCACTCCTGAGGGTCTTGACCTCAGCAGCGCCTTCTGCAATTATGCATATAGCAGCACGTAAGCTTCAACTTTGCATTTGCAAACTAATTCAATTATATATGAAGTACTTGAAACATACCCTATGCCTCGTCAAGCCGCTTATTAATACAGATATTGTCCTCGTCGACCAGCTATAGTTACCGCTTCAGTTAAGAAACTTTGGTGGCCTGAGTGGTCGCCGCTAACAGAGAAGCCTGTTTTTTTAACAAGATGTGTATGTTATTTCTCGCGGATATCTATAGATCCTCTTTTCGCCCTCCTTCATGGGCCAAACAAAGTCTCACGGGCTACTATCTATATATAGGCAACTTTGTCATATGGAAAGCGGCTAAACACATTACATCGCATACATCGAAGCCTGCTAGTAGGCTCGTGAAGGCTTCATTCAGCCCATTCTTAGCAGACTGAACCTTCTCGACCACCGTACCCATCAAGGTACGGTGCTCCTCCAAGACGGACGCACTTTGTAGAGCATCCATCAGCATGTTCGGCGCCTCTGCATTAGAGGTCACCGCCAGAGTAGTCGTCTCTCCCTCCTGCGGAGGGGGCTGCTGATTCGATTCCGGAGCCGTTTGTGTCTTCAGAATAGTATCCAGCCGGGGTTCGGACAATCCAGGACCCCCGTCGCCAGTCTCCATAAGGGTTGTTCCCCTCATGTTCTCGGCAGCCAAGGCGTTATCCTCTGGCGCCGTCTTGTTCCCCTCGCGCACTTCACTGGAGCCCAGAGAAATCATTTGGGACGACACCTCGGTGTCATTCGTCCTAGGTGGCATGGAAGCTTGTGGAGGCGTCTCGCTCTCCATCTTCTCCAACTAAAACTCCCCCCGTTGACGACGATTCTTGAGGGATGTCACGGGCCGGACTGAAAAACGAAATTTGTTATTATTCTTAAAATTTATAAAAATATCGGATGTATATAAGGCATGCTAATATACTTATGGTTCGGCAAGGGGCTTGGCTCGGGGGCGATGCTTGGGGACAGTTCGGTGCTCGAATCCAAATCATCCGAGAGGGATATCTTTCCCCTCTTGGACGGCCCCTCCTCTGGTTCTATGGAGGCTGCCCTCTTTTTCCCTTTGAGAGGAGGTGTCGGGTTTCGGGTTCCGGCAGACCCTTGAGGTTTGAACACTGGGGTGCGCGCGAGATCTTTCCCCTACCGGCTCACGTATCGAAGTCTCGCAAAGGATCTAGGCTAGAAAGAAGAACACACAAGGGACACGAGATTTATACTAGTTCGGGCCACCATTGTGGTGTAATACCCTACTCCAGTGTGTGGTGTGGTTGATTGCCTCTGGGGCTGATGATGAACAGTACAAGGGAAGAACAGCCTCTCGAGGGGTGTTCTTGTGGTGGTGTTGTCCCTTCGGAGGGGTCGATTCGAGATATCTCTATGCTATGGTGGCTAGTCCTATATATAGAGTGAGAGGCCCTGGTCCTCTTCCCAAATAATGAGCGGGAAGGGCGCTAACAATTGGCCATTTTGAAGGGGAACATCTAGTACACTTATCCTGACTAAAGTTGGTCTTCGGCTGCCAAAGGCTCTGACGATGATGCCGTCCTAGGCTCCACGATGACCTCCTTCCTGCCGCTCTGTTGGTCTTGGTCCTGTTGCACCGAAACGGTAACCTTTGCATGATGCCTTTGCCTGTGCTTGCCCCCTTTGCACCGAAGGGGAAACAAGGACACTGCCCAGGCCGGCGCCCGCCTGGTCTCTATCGTCATGGCTTGCGTCACGGGATCCTCACAAGGTGCCCTGCCTTGATCTCTCCACCTCCTCGCGAGCCTGCCTGATGAGGTTGCGCCTGAGGAAGCTTCCTGTCATCTGCCCCGCGAGGCTTGGTCCCTCGCGAGGGTCTTGAGCTCCAGTCGATGAAGATGGGCTGCACTGCCCCCCCCCCTGCTTGAGCCGAGCCGCAGGCCGTAGGCAGGAAAGTCTGGACACCCCCGTTCCTAGAACACCGACAGTAGCCCCCGGGCCCAAGGCGCGCCCGGACTTGGCTTAGCAGAGAAGCGAAGGGGCAAGTGCGAAGCACCGTGGGCCGCAATAGCCTGCAGCCTCGGGCGCTGCGTGGTGGTTGGTTGGACGTGGGCATCTCCGCTTCCCCACGATGCCTCATTATACGCCCGGCTAGGCGGACCCGTGGTTGCACACAATTATTCTCCTTTCACCGTCCGCGCGCTTCCTGTCCTTCCTTCTTCTTCCGGCTCCATCCTCCGCCTTCAATCCGGCTTGAGCTCTCCCCTCTTTCCATCGCCATGGTGCCAATGAAGAAGGAAAAGGGGAAGAAGCTGTCTCGCTCGCCTCTGGTGGTGGTGGCCATGGCGCCAATGAAGAAGGAAAAGGGGAAGAAGCCGCCCAGCTCGCCTCCGCCTTCAATCCGGCTTGAGCTCTCCCCTCTTTCCGTCCCGCTCGCCTCCGGTGGTGGCCCCCACCGTTGACAGGTTAATCATACTCAATCCCGAAGCCTTGGACAAGGTCCACTCCGCTCTTGCCACCATCTTTGGCGAGTGCGGCAGGACCACGGTCTGGCCTGCGTCCCATGCCTCTTTCTATAGGGTCATCACGGAGGTCCGGTTCTTCATCGATGCCCTGTGGGCGGGTCTGGTTCCCCCCTTTTCCGCCTTCTTCAATGCGGTGCTCTCCCATTATCGGATCCACATGATGCACCTCGGGCCCGAGTCCATTACCCTCCTGGCTGTCTTCGCTTTTGTTTGCGAGGCAATGGTGGGCATTCCTCCTTCCGTTGTCCTGCTGCGCCATTTCTTATCTTTGCGCCTAAGCGACCCCACTCAATGCTTGGGGTGTGTGAGCTTCCTCGCCATTCCGGAGACGGCTGCTTCAGGGATCAATTTCAGCCTTCCTCCTCCTGAGGCCAAGTTCAGAGAGCGGTGGCTGTATGTGGATGTCGGAGTGCCCAGCCCCCTGCTCTCGCACCCGACCTTGCCTGTTGTTCCTAACTCAGGCTGGGGCCATGAAACGCTCGCGAGCCCCCGGCTTGCCTTTGTCTGGCGCCGCTTCGAGAGTTTGAGGGTGCTTGACATGACGGCGCCCAAGGTGGTGAAGGAGTTCCTCCAGCGTCGCATTGCCCGTCTCCAGCGCCACTCTCGCCGGATGTGGGACTTTGCGGGGCACAAGGACCGCATGCGGCTTCAGGAGGAGGACCTGGCGCCTGAAGCGCTGAGGATGGTGCTCAAGGTCCTGACTGGCGATCCTTCCCCAGACAGCCTTCGACACGGTGGTGCCCTCTTGTATCTTTGCTTGGGCAGGGCCGATTTTGTGAGGCAGATGCCCAGCTTTGAAGAAGTGGGGGCTGCGCACGGCTGGCCTCACAGGGCCCCGTGATAATCTAGTCATTGTGATTACTCTTTCGATCGCCCCAAGCGCCTCTGTCTCACGTGATGGAGCAGGGAGATGAGAACCGCTGAGAGCTGAAGGGGCTGATGTCAAGATGTTGACGCCACACGGAGCGCCGAAGGCGGCATCTCCCGAAGCCCGTCCTAGAGCAGTGGCAGACGTGGAGTTGCGGCCTACGGCTCATGAGGCCGGGGCTCCCGAAGCCCCGGCTGTCTCTCGCGAGGCGGCGCCTCGCGGCGCTCTCTAGGCTGGTTCCCTCGGTGCTGATCACCTTGACGCCTCTTCCATGCCACAGGCCGACCCTTGTGCCGAGCGCTTAGGTCGGTTCCATGTAGACTGCGAGGCCCTCCGCAAGAGGAAGGAGGCCTTGGGCGGCGACGATCACCCTTTCCGCCTGTTGAACCGCAGGAAGTACTTTGCCATGGACGAGTAAGTCCTCTTCTCTCCTTGCTCCTTTACCTCTCTATCCTTGCAGCTGATCGCGGCCTTTCAGGGCCCTTCCTTCCGAATTCACGGAGACGGCCAAGGAGCCATCCCCCCAAGCTTCATACTCGCTGCTGACCCTTGGCGCGCCGAGCTCGAGCAGTGCCCCTGCCACTTGGTTGGTCGAAGAAGTGGCCCGTCCCGCTGGGCACCTTGAGCCTGCGTGCCTGCTGTCTTCCCTTCGCGGGTTCCCCTGGGGCACAGGCAGCTTGCCCCGTGCTCCTTCCTTGATCATGGATGGTGACTGGCTGAAGTCAGTCTTGAGCTCGTCTTCTGGGGACGGACCGGCACCAGGCTGGGCTCCTGGCGAGGTCCGTCCGGTGATCGCTAGGGCACCAGCCCCCAGCCCCATGCCGGGAGGGGGCATGCTGCCTCGGGGCTCTCCGCATATGCCAGTGGCAGAGGGTGACGCAGAAGACATGCGCAGGCACGCTCGGGAGCGTCGCGCCCTTCGTCTAGAGTTCCTTCAGGGGGCGGCGGATGCGGTGAGACGGATCGGGGCGGAGCTTGCTGGCGAGGATGCGCGCCTTGAGGCCGAAGGCATGCGCCTCGCTAAGGAAAGGCGCAAGCTGAAGGTATCCATCGCCCTTGCGCGTCACCAGCGTGACCTCGACAATGCGAATGTTGAAGCGTCGCTGGCGGCCTCGCGGGAGGCCTGCTCTCAGCCGTCGAGGATGCCCGGGAAGCAGACTGACGATGCAAAGATGTGGAGGAGCGCGCATGGGAGCTCCAATCCTGGAGCAACTCTCTGGAGCAGCAAGTGGAACTGCGCCAGGCGGCCCTTGTATCACTGAAGGGGGCTTCTATCGATCCGACGGAGCTCCTGAAGCGCGAGGAGGCGTTGACACTGGAGGCCACCAAGCGCAACCTTGATCTTGAGCGGTTGGAGACGAGGGAGCGCCTGGTGACCCAGGCGGAGGATGATGTCGCCTCCCGCTAAGCCTGAGTCCAAGAGGAGCTTGATCATCGCGTGGCGTAGGCTCGCTCGAATCTTGAACGCGAGCACGAGGAGAGGCTCGAGCTGATCAGGACCGAAGCTGAGGGTAGGACCGCTGCCCTCAAGGCCAAGCTGGATGAAGTGGCGCGGCGTGCGGACGCCTCCAGGGTCGCCCTTGGCGCAGCGCAGACAGAGCTGGCCTCTTCCCGCGCCGAGGTGCTTTTTCTCCAACAGAGGGTCGATGGTGCCGAGGCCGTGGCGCCGTGGAACGAGGACGAGATCCGTCAGCGGCAGACCCTAGAGCACGTGCATGCCCCCATGCTTCGAACACTCAGGGAAAGGGTGAACGTGGCCCTGGGCAATATATGCGAGGCGGCCGTTGCGGAGCCCTGCGTAATCAATTACGCTGGCAACCTCTAGTTCTTCACAGATGTGGTGACGCAGCTGGAGATCCGCTTTGACAGGGTCCGTGGGCTCGTTGAAGAGAGGAGCCAACCCTTGCTTGGGCGTGCTTTTTCCCGGGTTTTCAGTTATCTTCAGAACATGGATCCCCATTTCAACTTTGATGCCGCCATCGCACCGGTGCCCGTAGCCATTCGGGGCGATCTGGCGCACTGGGTGGAGGACAACGTGGACGCCCTCGTTAGGGACTTTGCCACTAAAGACGACGGCGTGGTCGTGGCTGCGGATGGAGGCGGCGTGGTGAATCATCAGGGCGCCGATGACGGCGACGGTGTGGGTGATGATGGGGCCAGTGACGTCAGTGATGACTTCGGAGGTGTTCCTGAAGACGCATTGGGGGATTTGCCTGATTTATCGCGTGTCACCTCCGCTGTTTGTCCTGCACGAAAACAGTCAGTCTTGGCCCTGAAGGTTGTAAGAGCATTTTGGGAGGGGGAGCCCCTCATGTAAAAGTTTGCGGTTGGCGTACTTATAGATGTAACGCCGCATGTATGCTTATGCTGAGGCATTATCCCTACGAGGGGCCGCTTGACTTGTTTACCATTGGCCCGGACGGGTCCCGAGCGATCTTGCGGGGGCCGCAATGCCCCAAGTGTCTTCTGAGAGAACCCATTGATCCTGCAATGAGAACCTCGCGAGAAGGTGCGGCGATAGCGGTCCGGATTGTAGCCACGCTTGGCCTGGCCCGGCTCGCGAGGGGCTCACGAGGGGAGGCAGCTAATGCTAACTTTGGACGCAAAGCCGAAACCAGAACGCGAGAGATTGCTCGAACAAGACTAAACACCCCTTCCCTGAACACACGCAAGTCTCAAGCTCGAATCAAACTTAAATTCAAATCGAAGGAAGTTGGCAACAGAGAGAAAGGCAAAAAGCAAAAAGGCCGCGTCCGACACCTAGTCTAGTCTTCACTGTCTTCTCACTAGCGCGGAGCTAAGTGCTGCCACTGGGCATGGGCGGAAGCCCTCGAGGCCCGAGGGCGGCTCTCCGGAGACTCCGGGGCGTGTACAGCCCCACTCATTATTACGGAAGAGTGTCACGGGGCGGCGAGCTTCACAGGCACTAGGCCTTCTTCACAGTTACCAAACTTGCTTCATATCGCCAGACGAGGGCCCTGCATTGCGCCACACTCTACCGCCATTGACCGCGGTCGGAGACCAAGGACGATGCCAATGGGATAGAGCGGTCGCAAATGGTTCCCCCGATGACCACAGGTCCTCTGCCGGGGGTAGGCCCTAAGGCACCTCCCCGGCAGAGGGCCTACCTCCTGAGAACGCCTGGTGCCGAGAGCCGCGGGGACGAACCCGGATCTCGGCCCCTCTCCTGCAGCCCCCGGTGCCCTCCTCCCGAGGGGTAAGGGGCTGCAGGATTGGGGAAGCCATCTGCTGCGGTGACCTGTACCTCCTGCGACCCATGGTTAGCATAAGGTTGCTCCTGAGGAATTAGTGGCACCAGATAGTTGCTGCCACCGGCGCGGTCGTCATGGCCCTCTTGGGGTTCCCGAAAGAGCTTAGCTTCTGGTATCTCCTCGCCCCAGCCTGGCCCGAGGAACGAGCCGTGGTCTTCTTCCAGTGCACACTCTCGATCCACCATGTGGGGCACGTAAGCTTCTTGGGCCACCGTCCAACGGGTCTCGCCGTAGTGCCCCACATGCCACGCAGTCTGGCCTGGAGCGTTGTCTTGAGGGTGCTGGCATGGTGGTCCGCCGAGGCCGAAGGCCGCGGCGTGCACTCCTTCGCCGGCCGGAGATGGGGTCGGCGCGACTTGTCTCCTGGTGCTGCCGGCCAGGTCAGCGTTGAGTACGCCCTGGAGCCCGCTTGGAGTTGCATGGGCGCGTATGGGGCCGCTATACGGCCCACTCTGGATCTGGGGCGGTAGCTGGACACAGAAAGGAGGTGCTCCCGAGGCGGCGGCGTCCAGGAGCTCGGCCACTCGCTCCAACAACATGTCACGGCCGCCCTCCAGCAGCCGGCACCGTAGCAGCTCTCGGGCCACCGTGAGCACGGCCCTGGAGTTCACCTGCTCCCGCCGAGTGTGCGGCGCTGTGGCCGCGGCGTGGCTTGAGGCTCTTGCTGCTGACCATACCTATCGCGGCGTGAGGGAAGGCGGCGTTTGGCCGCGTCGCCCGTGCCCCACAGCGCCCTGCGGAGCGCGAGCTGCCTGAGGTGCAGGGTTGAGGTCGCCCTGGGCCGGCGGCATGGTGTGAGCAGGCCATCCCGCCCAGCGGTCGGCGTTGGCTGTTGGGTCGCTTGACATCAAAACGGTGAAGCGACGGAACGCGAGGCGGCAGAAGAAGGATTCCGGCGCACCCCTACCTGGCATGCCGAATGTCGGATTTCGGGTTCCAGCA
Source organism: Triticum dicoccoides (assembly GCF_002162155.2). Classification (NCBI taxonomy): domain Eukaryota; kingdom Viridiplantae; phylum Streptophyta; class Magnoliopsida; order Poales; family Poaceae; genus Triticum; species Triticum dicoccoides. The sequence continues at coordinate 453,947,133 of NC_041383.1, forward strand.
TACCCTTGTGGTTCGAACACTGGGGTGCGCATGAAGATCTTTCCCCTACCGGCTCACGTATAGAAGTCTCGCAAAGGATCTAGGCTAGAAAGAAGAACACACAAGGGACACGAGATTTATACTGGTTCGGGCCACCATTGTGGTGTAATACCCTACTCTAGTGTGTGGTGTGGTGGATTGCCTCTGGGGCTGATGATGAACAGTACAAGGGAAGAACAGCCTCATGAGGGGTGTTCTTGTGGTGGTGTTGTCCCTTCGGAGGGGTCGATTCGAGATATCTCTATGCTATGGTGGCTAGTCCTATATATAGAGCGAGAGGCCCTGGTCCTCTTCCCAAATAATGAGCGGGAAGGGCGCCAACAATTGGCCATTTTGAAGGGGAACATCTAGTACACTTATCTTGACTAAAGTTGGTCTTCGGCTGGCAAAGGCTCTGACGATGATGCCGTCCTCGGCTCCACGATGACCTCCTTCCTACTGCTCTGTTGGTGTTGGTCCTGTTGCACCGAAATGGTAACCTTTGCCTGATGCCTTGGCCTATGCTTGCCCCCTTTGCACCGAAGGGGAAACAAGGACACTGCCCAGGCCGGCGCCCGCCTGGTCTCGATCGTCATGGCTTGTGTCACGGGCTCCTCACGAGGTGCCCTGCCTTGATCTCTCCGCCTCCTCGCGAGCCTTCCTGATGAGGCTGCGCTTGAGGAAGCTTCCTGTCATCCGCCCTGCGAGGCTTGGTGCCTCGCGAGGGTCTTGAGCTCCAGTCGACGAAGATGGGCTGCACTGGGCCCCCCTACTTGAGCCACGCCGCAGGCCACAGGCAGGCAAGATTGGGGACCCCCATTCCCAGAATGCCGACAGGAGGGTTCTCTTCTTCTTTCTCCTCCTCCTCGTCCTCGTCTTTGTCTCCCTCGTGAGAGGAAGGAGCAACGGTTGCTCCAGACATAGCGCCCAAAGTATCTTCGTGATGGAGGCCACCTTCGGCCTCCTTGCTCTTCTTCTTCTTGTCCTTCTTCGCCGGCGCATGGTAGGGCGCCGGGACCAGCATCATCATCAACAGAGGCTCGGCTGGGTTTTCGGGGAGAGAGGCCGGACACTTAATTCACCCCGCCTTCTTTATCCAGCCCTATTCAGGAGATGGAATTTTTAGTACCCCTCCCTAAGATTGACGAGCTAAGTAATGTTTGGAAATATGATACTTACTGGGGGTGCCGGATTGTTGCAGTCGAGGCTGTTGTCATCGGACGTCCTTGGCCACGTCTTCTGCTTCTTGAAGAGCAGCTTCCAGATCCCTTTGTGCGTTGTGCTGAAGAATCGCTGTACAGTCTGTGGCCCTTCTGGATTAAACTCCCACATTTCGAGAGGCCTTCATTGGCAGGGAAGAGCTTGGGCGGATAAGCATCACCTGGATCACATCAGCAAGGGTGACGTTCTTTGCTATCATGCTCTTGGTGCACTTTTGCAGCGTCAATACTTTGTCAGGTGATCCCTAGTCTAGACCCTTTTAGTCCAGGACGCGAGCCGCAGTGGAGGCCAAGATCTAAAAGTAGGAGCAGCCACCCACTTGGTGTCGCGGAGTTTGGTGATGTAGAACCACTCCTGCTACCATACCTTGACAGTATCCACGAATCTCCCTTTGGGCGAGGTAACACGGTTGAGCTTGCTCACCATAACGCCGCCGCACTTGGCGTGTTGGCCCTCGACCACCTTCGACTTCAAATTAAAGACCTTGAGCCACAAGCAGAAGTTTGGGAGGACGCGGAGGAATGCCTCATACACGACGATGAACGCCGAGATGTGGAGGAAGGAATTCAGGGCCAAATCGTGGAAATCCAGCCTGTAGTAGAACATGAGACATCGGACGAAGGGATGGAGGGAGAACCCAAGTCCTCGGAGGAAGTGGGGGATAAAAACCACCCTCTCACCGGGCTCCGGGGTGGGGATGACCTGCCCTGGGGTTGGAAGCCTATGTTTAATCTTCGTTGTCAGGTACCTCGCCTCGTGTAGATCTTTGATGTCCTTCTCTGTTACGGAGGAGGCCATCCACTTGCCCTGGAAACCGGATCCTTGCCATTGCTGGAGAAGTTGGGGCGACGAGAAAGTTTAAAACTTGGGCGCTGGAGCTCGGGGACAGAAGGGCAGAGGAAGAAGAGGGCGAGAGGTGAACAGATGGGTCTTTGTCCTCTTATAGAGGCAGTGAATATCAAGCGCCCCCTCATAAGCCTTAAACGTCACCTACTCCCAAGGAGACGTGTGAACGGCATGGTTCGATTACCCAAACCCGCATTGATGGGAATCCCGTGATAAGGGGACACGATCTCTGCTTTGACAAGACGTGTCAATGGGCGTGTCTCGAAACATGAAACGTGGGCTATAAAATTGTTCAGAATAATAACAAGGCCAGAATATAACGTCTTGCGGAAAAAGTTGCCCGTGGACGTGACTTATTTTGTTTTAAATATTGTTGCCTTTACAGCTTAGGGTTGTAAGTGTTAAGCAGGGCCGGATACAACTCTTATGTGCGGAAGACTGCTTTGGAGTATTCGAAGAGGGAACCCGCCTTGCCATGCCAAAGACAATCTGCGCGCCAGATACATCATCATTGAAGCCCAGTTCAGGGGCTACTGAGGGAGTCTTGGACTAGGGGGTCCTCGAGCGTCCGGGCTATGTGATATGGGCTGAACTAATGGGCCGTGAAGATATGAGATCGAAGACCTTCCTGTCGGTGTTCTGGGAACGGGGGTCCCCAGACTTGCCTGCCTACAGCCTGTGGCATGGCTCTAGGGGCGGCCCAGCATGGCCCATCTTCATCAACACGAGTTCAAGACCCTCACGAGGGGCCAAGCCTCGCGCGGCGGATGACACGAGGCTTCCTCAGGCACGGCCTCGTCAGGCTGGCTCGCGAGGAGGCGAAGAGATCAAGGCGGGGTACCTCGCGAGGTGCCCATGACGCAAGCCATGACGACCAAGGGCGCAAGGCGGACGCCAGTCCGCGCAGTTCCCTTCTTTCCTCTTTGATGCAAAGGGGGCAAGCGCAGGCGAGAGCATTAAGCAAAGGCATCCATTTCGGTGCAACAAGACCAAGACCAGCAAAACAGTAGGATGGAAGTCATCGTGGAGCCCAAGCCGGCGTCACCACCAGAGCCTTTGGCAGGCGAGGACCAACTTTAGTCAGGATACCTGTACTAGATGTTCCCCTTCAAATGGCCAATTGTTAGCGCCCTTCCCGCTCAATATTTGGGAAGAGGACCAGGGCCTTTGCCTATAAATAGGTCTAGCCACCCACAAGGTAGCGGGATGGAGGATCGAGAAACCAATCGGACCCTCACCTAGAAACCAGTAGAGAGAGCAACTGAACTCCCTAGGCAGTTCATTGCACCTGCCAAGAACAGACCCTCGCGAGGCTATTCTTCCTTGTACTGTTCATCCTCAGCCCAAGAGGCAATCCACCACACCACACACTGGAGTAGGGTATTACACCAGAATGGTGGCCTGAACCAGTATAAACCCTGTGTCCCTTGTGTTGTTTCTTTGATTGCTTAGTTCATAGCGAGGCGGTGAGGAGCAGGTAGGCAGAGGGTTAAATCTCCGCGCGTACCCTAGTGTTCGAATCTAGAGGGTCTGCCGGAACCCGAAATCTGACATTTGGCGCGCCAGGTAGGGGTGCACCGGAATTTGTCTTCCACCACCCCGTTCTTCACTGACCATCACGTCCATGTCGGACGCTCGTCGGGCCCGCGTCAAGCGCCGAGCCGCTATCGCTTCCCGCGTCACCCAGATGGCCCCCGTCGGTGGCCACCCCGGTCGTTCCCCATTGCCCGCCGTCAACGCCGCCACCGGCCCGGTGGGGAACGACCAGCAGGCATCGTTCCAGCATCCATCCATGAGGCGAGACGGCCGCACTGCCACTCCCTCGCTCGCCCCGGCTGGTTCCTCGCCCCGCACGCCCCGCGCGGCCATGGAGGCTCGGGCTGCGCTCATCCCAGCAAATGAGCTCCTGCGCTACCGCCCGGTCGACGACGTCTACGAAGAATGGCTTGACCGTGTCGCTGAGCTCGTCCGTGCCGCAGGGGGCTCCCCCGCACCGTCCTCTCGCTGCACCACGCCCCACCCTGCATGGGCAATGAAGCTCCGGGGGCGCCTCAGCCGCCTCCCCCTCAAGAAGGCGCTCTGGCCCCAAGGCGCGTGGCCCCTGGACGGAACCCACCCCGTCCGGCGCCAGCGCAGCAAGAGCGGAGCTGCCAAGAGGTCCCTCGCCCCCAAGAAGCTGCCCGAGTGCTCCCTGCTCCAGTCCGTCGCGACCACGCTCCCGTTCCAGCGTGCCAAGACCCCGCGTTGCTCCCAGCTGCACCGCACGGTGGCCCGCAAGACCAAGCTCCTCATCACCAGAGGCCTCCCGTGGCCACAGCAGGCTGGCGCACCTTCACCACCGAGCTGCACAGCGTCGCGTGGCCCTGCAAGTTCAAGCCAGACCTGCCCCCTCGCTATGACGGCACGGCCGACCCTGCGGAGTTCCTCCAGCTCTACGAGCTGGGCATCAAAGCCGCCAACGGGGATGAGAAGGTCATGGCGAACTGGTTTCCCATGGCACTCAAGGACGGGGCCCGCACCTGGCTCCTGAACCTGGCCCCAGGCACGATCTCCTCCTGGGACGAGATGTGCACCCGTTTCATCGCCAACTTCCAAGGTACTCGCGACCGGCCACCTACCGTGAGCGACATGCGCCACATCAAGCAGCAACCAGGGGAGACCCTGCAGAAGTACATCCAGCGCTTCAACAGCGCACGACTCAAGATTCCCAGGGTGACTGAGGAGGCCATCATCTCGGCCTTCTCCGATAGCGTGCGTGATGTCAAGATGAAGGAGGAGCTGGCGATGCATGAAGATCTATGCACTTCCTTGGAGCTGTTCCACCTGGCAACCAAGTGCACCAGGGCTGAGGAAGGGTGCCTTTCCCTCCTCGAGCTGCCAGCCGTAGACCCAAAAGAGAAGAAATCCAAGGCCAAGGACGTGAAGCGCAAGGGGGCTACCGTGCTCGCGGCAGAACCAGACACCAAGCGGGGCAGAGATCAGCCCGAGTCTTTCAAGGGTAGCCGGTACTGTGTGTACCACGACCTCCACACCCACAACACCAACGAATGCCAAGAGCTCCGAGCCGTGCGAGAATGAAGGGTCGGCCGGTGCCCTGACCGCAATGATTGTGGCTACGACCGAGGAGGAGGAAGGAACGCAGGACGCTGGGAAGACCGCGGCCCTCGCTAAGGGTGGCGCGACCGACCTCGCGAGGATCGCTGGCAGGATCAGCCTCGCGAGGGAGACTGGAGGGATCAGCCTCGCGAGGAGCGCCCGCAAGGAAACGTAGGCCTCCCTCCACTGCCTCCACAGCCAAGGAGAAACGAGGACCATCATCAAGACGAGGGGGCTGGGGGCTTCCAGGAGCCACGCGCGATCGCCTGCATCCTGGGCAGAGCTTAAGCCCCAGCCTCTCAACGCATCTTCAAGCAGTTCGCCCGCGAAGTGAATGCAGTCCTCCCCAAGCTTGAAGCCACGCGCCCCCTCAGGTGGTCAGCGTGCGCCATCACGTTCAGCTCAGCGGATCAGCTCAAGTGTGCGGCCACAGCCGGAGTCCTCCCAATGCTTTGCTCCCCAGTCGTCAGTAACATGCAAGTCACCAGGACCCTCATCGACGGCGGGGCAGGGCTCAACGTCCTATCCGTAGAGACGTTCAACAACCTCCAAGTGCCTTACGATCAGCTTCAGCCAACCAAGCCCTTCTCTGGAGTCACCAACGGCTCCACAGTTCCAATCGAGCAGGTCCGCCTCCCTGTCACCTTCGGGGCCTGCAACAACTACCGCATCGAGCTCATTGACTTTGACGTCGCCCACATCCGCCTGCCATACAACGCCATCAATGGCTACCCAGCTCTCGCCTAGTTCATGGCCGTGACTCATCACGGTTACAACGTCCTCAAGATGCCAGGAAGCGGTGGAGTCATCACGGTGCCCTATGAAGAAAGAGACGCAGTGTGCTCCCTGGAATGAGCTTTTCAGGCCGCATCACGGGAGCGGGAGGCTCCCCGAAGTCGCTCCCAAGAAGAAGAAGACATCGCCAAGCCCGATCCCTCAGGAGGAAGGCCCCTCAGAGTCCGCGCCTGCTCAGGGAGCACCTCATTCTGTCGCATAGGGAGGCGCGCCCGGCGCCCTCCTCAAGCAGGGCTCGGGGGCTCCCCCTGGAGGGCCACCGACCTTTCTAAGGTCACGAGGGAGGCGCTTGGGCACCACTTGGAGGCGTGTTTCAGAACACGTTTCCCTCAGGAAGGAGCAAAGCAAGGAGGGCCGAACCCTTAGGAGTTCGTCAGTCAGGTCACACAGGAGTTGTAGGAGTCAAGAGTCATGAGTGGCAGCCGCCGCTTACCCGCCGCAGCTCCCCATCTAGGCAAGGATGGTGGGCTGCGTGTCTGCATTGACATCCCAGGGCTCAACCGAGCCGCCTCTCAGGAGCGCTTCTGGCCCTCGCACGTGGGGCGCTGTGAAGGCCCACCCCACAGCTATGTTCGCATGCCCTACGGCTTGCCAAACGCGGCTGCGGTGCGCCAGCGCCTCATGAGGGGCATCCTGGAGGCTCAGGAGGCCGGGCGTTCCGCAATCCTGGCGGAGATGGAGATGGTTCACGAGGAGCCACCAGCGCCTCCGGAGCCCCCCGAGGCTCCTGGGCCTGGGGGCTCGTGAAGATCGGCTCCCACAGCCCGCTACGTCTGCTACTTCAACACCCCTTCATCGTCAACACTATCAGGTGACACCTTTCAAGTTTCATTTCCAAGCTGGGACCACCCCCAGGGCTGCATCATTCCCAGGTCGCGTGGGTCCGCCCCTGTGGTGTGTATCCCTTTTGTTCATGTTTTTAGCTTACCTTGTTAGGGGCGCCCCTCGGGCTGCATCATCCCCAAGTTTCTCGGGCCAGACCCGGCGGCATGTATCCCTCTTGTGGTTATTCTCTGTTTATGCATTCGACCCATCATGCTTCTTATTTGGTGCTTGTCCGTGGCACCCCTTCTTCTTTCGTGTCGGTAGCATGCGCGTTAAAGGGGGGTACCTGAGCATCGCGACTCAGGGCTCCTACCGGCTCTCCAGCCCTCACCCTTTGGTTTTGTCCACGACATCGCGCGCTGGCAAACCAGCGACGGCTGAGACTAGCTCGAGGGCCGGGACCCGAGGACATAGAGCATCGACATCAAACCAAGCTTGTGCATTAAAGGGGGGTACTTGAGCATCGCGACTTAGGGCTCCTACCGGCTCTCCAGCACTCACCCTCTGGTTTTGTCCACGGCATCACGCCCTGGCAAACCAGCAACGGCTGAGACTAGCTCGAGGGCTGGGACTCGAGGACGTAGAGCGTCGACATCTCACCAAGCATGTGCGTTAAAGGGGGGGTACCTGAGCATCGCGACTCAGGGCTCCTACCGGCTCTCCAGCCCTCACCCTCTGGTTTTGTCCATGGCATCGCGCCCTGGCAAACTAGTGACGGCTGAGACTCGCTCGAGGGCCGGGACCCGAGGATGTAGAGCATCGGCATCTGGCCAAATCTGTAGGAACACATCACAAGTTAAGGCCCAGTGCCAGGCGCAACCCGCCTTGAGGTAGGGCCCCGTGAGTCCCGCGCTGGCTCACGGGTGCCCAGATACACCTCCTCATGCCCTACCGTGTCGGCCACGTGTCAGGGCGGGGCTGTACACGCCCCGGGGGCTCCTCCCGGAGGGGAGCCCCCTCCCACGCACCAGTGGAAGCACCATTCTCCGCGCTGGCTGACGACACTGCCGAGGAGCGGCTCTGCCCGTACACATACGGAAGCGCTATGTTCCGCGCTGGTGATAAACAACTGAGGGTGGCCCCCGGCTGCATGAACCTCAGGGAGCCCTGAGCTCAGTGCCTGGCCTCATCGCAACACCTCCCCTCGGGAGTGCCGTGTGAGGGGGCTGGGCACGGGGGCTGCGCCCGGGTCACGCCCAGGCGTACGCCACCCAGCCAGGCCCTTTGGGCCTGGTTTGTCGCGCGTCTCTCCGCGAGTGGAGCCAAGGTACGAAGGATGTTTGAGCGTCAAGGGGGACTCCTGAGCATCGTGACTCAGGAGCCTAACTGGTCACGTAGCCCCTCACTCCTCAGTTCCGAAAGGCTAACGGCGGTTGAGGTATGCGCGGGGCCGGGCTCTGCAGACGTAGAATGGTAGATTCATCCACACATCTCACCTCCCTACTTGTTGTTCGTGCGCCAAGGGGGACTCCTGAGCATCGCGACTCAGGAGCCTAACTTGTCACGTAGCCCCTCACTCCTTGGTCCCGTCCTGGTTTCCGGTCGGGGCTAACGGCGGCTGAGGTATCCGCGGGGCCGGGCTCTGCCGGCGTAGAACATGAGCAAGTAGGAGGAGCACAAATTTCAAGGAATTCAAAAGCAAATATTACAGTCCATAACTGTTATCACGGCACCAAACGCAAGTTTAAACACCTCCCCGAGGCATGGTGCATGTTGCAGGAAATGAAAGCAGAACAGGAGCCACAGCGGCGTCATTTGTTGGCGGCGGAGTTGCGCGGAGCGGGTTCGCCTTGTGGGGCCGCAGGACCGGCAGTGTCTCGCTTTGGCTTGGTGCTGAAGGCCCAGAACTTCGACAACAGAGCCTCCACGCGACCCTTCACGGCCTCAGCAGTGGCTGCGCCAAGCTCGCCGCTCGCTGGCTCCAGCAGGCTGTCAAGGTCGACGTTGGGATCGCGAAGGTAGACGTGGGTAAGGACCCGTGTCAGCGCTGCAGAAGACAAGACGCGCGCCTTGGCCTCAGCCATAGGGCCAAGGCCAAGGGTGACATCTTCAAGAGCACGGAGCATGAAGGGGAGCAGCTTGGCGGGACCGTCATCGGCGCTGGCCAGCGGGCTTTCCAGGCCGCTATCGTAGAGCGACTTCGGCAAGCCGCGAACCTTCACCTCCGTCTCCGCGAAGGCCTCACGGTCCTCGGCAAGGACCCGCTCCTTGCCTTCCAGCTCGACCTTCCACGCCTCCAACTCCTGCTCCAGTGCACCCAGGCAGTCGCGACGCTTGTTGAGCTTGGCGTCTTGGTCCTTGATGGCCGCCTCGCGAGCCTTCTGGCCTTCTTCCTTCTCCTGGCAGATGCGGACCTCCTCGGCGAGCAGGTCCCGCAGGCCCCGCAGTTCGCTCTCCAGCGCCCTGTAACGGCCTTGGGCATCGGCCGCCTCCCCCAAGGCAGCATCGCGAGCGGCCTTCACCCCGAGGACGGCCTGATTCTCCTCGTCATAGGCCGTCGAGGCCTGAACCAGCGCTGCTCGAATCGAAGCGTCAGAGTGAATCCAGCCGGAAGCCAGCTCCAAGCGCCCGACCACCAAGCGAGGGTCGGCGCCCAGAAGAACTTGCCGCAGTCGGTCCAGTTCGGCAGCAGCATGATCCAAGACGGTGGAAGGGGTCGGAGAGACAGCAGTTGGTGGAATAGGAGGAGAGGACGGCGGCGTAACCGCATGCGGGACCTGCTGCGCCCCGACAGCTGTGGTGACGGTGTCAGGCAGGGATACCTCAGGAGTCGCTTGGGCCATGGGGGCTGAGCTCGCCCCAACCAGCTCCACCAGGCCTCGCGAGGACGACCGGGCAGGAGAGGCCCGTGCCTTGCAGCCACCTCCCTTCGTGGGCAGAGGTGCTGCCCCAAACGGAGCCTCGGGAGCCCCCTTCAGCTTCTTCGCCGCAGGCGCCAGCCTAGCCAAGAGATACAGACATCAAGCCTCAATGACGAAGCAAGGAACAAGTCAAGGATCGAGCACTTACTCATCGCCACTCGTGAGCTCGAGAAACCTACGGCCGTACTTGAAGCCCGAGAGCCGGCTGCTGGGGTCAGCCTCGCGAGGTTCGGGAGCAGGAGGCACGTCTGCAGATCGCCTCGGAGCCGGGGCAGACCCGAGGGGGATCAGCCCAGACCTGGCCCTCTTCGAGATCAGGGGCAAGCTCCCGCTGTCCCGCTCATCCTCGTCGTCGCTCGGCGGCAGGCGGAGAGCGCGAGGCCTGCGCCGGGGGAAAGGCGCTCTCGACTCCCCATCGGTAGCCTCGAAGTCAGGCCCCCTTCCCGCTCCTCTTCTTCCTCCTCCTCGCTAAAGTCGCCGGAGGACACGTTCACCGTCGCCTGGGCCGCCGGGTCCTCGGGAGGCACCACGGGCACAAGCCCGTCCCCATTAAAGACGGGCATGGAGTCAACCACCTTGTCCCAATCATCTCGGAGAAACAGGGGCACTGGGGCGCCCTCCAGCCTCACCACGTCCCCTCCAACCAAAGATTGGAGGACCGCGGCCAGATCTTCGTCGGCCAAAACTTCGGGGCTCAGGCGAGGCCTCCACAGCGGGAGCAAATACTTGCGAAGTGGAGCCACCTCATGCTCCAGGAACTCCCTCAGGAGCGACACGCCGGTCAGCTTAGCCATCACCATATTCCCAGGCCTCAGATCCGCATCCATCTTCTTCAACACCGGCTTCGCGCGGGGGTCCACGAGTTCCGTGCGGGACCAGTCATCGGAGCTCAAAGGCTGCTTCGTGGGCAGAATCAGCCGAGGGTGGATGCGCCCAGCATCCACCATGACCCACTTGCTCCTGAAGCCCTCAATCCTCTTCCCGGGCTTCGAAATGGCGTTGAAGCTACCACACGCGATGAAGCTCGCGCGCGCGGAGAGAGGACCGTGAGAGAGCCGGAGGGAGAATTAGTGGCGCAGCAAGGCCACCGAAGGCTGCACCCCGACATGAGCCTCGCAATAATATGCGAAGATCGCCAGAAGAAGGACGGAGTTGGGGTGGAGGTGCAGAGCTTGCAGGTCGTAATGGCGGAGGACAGAGAAGAAGAACTCAGAGAAAGGAGGTACCATGCCGGAAGCGATGGCGCTCACGAAGAACGGGTAGAAGGTGCTCCCTTGGGCCTCGGGAGGGGCGGAGCCGGCCTTGAACACCTGCGCCCCATCGATGCCTTGCGCCGCCACCGTCCGGTGCATCCGGGCAAGGCTCGCCTCCGACACGTTCGGCGAGTCCAAGGCTGGCAAATACCAAGCTTCGGCCGGGGTCTGGTGAGGCGCCATGACTTGCTAAGGCACGCGGTCGGAGTAGATCTGAAGATTTCGGAGGCAGATAGGAAGGGCGCAAGAAAGGGGATCTAGGCAATGACCGGAGGAAGCAAGGGAAGCAAAGCCTAGGCAGACGCCGCTCTTTTGATGCACGCGGTTACTGAGGCACCCATGTCCAATCAACCGCCACGCGGCGCCCGAGGCCGCATGCTGTTAGGGCCCGCGGCGCTTCGCACTTGCCCCTTCGCCTCTCTGCTCAGCCAAGTCCGGGCACGCCTTGGGCCCGGGGGCTACTGTCGGCGTTCTGGAAACGGGGGTCCCCATACTTGCCTACCTGCGGCCTGCGGTGTGGCTCTAGGGGCGGCCCAGCATGGCCCATCTTCATCAACACGAGTTCAAGACCCTCGCGAGGGGCCAAGCCTCGCGGGGCGGATGACACGAGGCTTCCTCAAGCACGGCCTCATCAGGCTGGCTCGCGAGGAGGCGGGGTACCTCGCGAGGTGCCCATGACGCAAGCCATGACGGCCAAGGGCGCAAGGCGGGCGCCAGCCCGCGCAGTGTCCTTTCCTCTTTGATGCAAAGGGGGCAAGCGCAGGCAAGAGCATCAAGCAAAGGCATCCATTTTGGTGCAACAAGACCAAGACCAGCAGAACGGCAGGATGGAAGTCATCGTGGAGCCCAAGCCGGCGTCACCACGAGAGCCTTTGGCAGGCGAGGACCAACTTTAGTCAGGATAAGTGTACTAGATGTTCCCCTTAAAAATGGCCAATTGTTGGTGCCCTTCCCGCTCAATATTTGGGAAGAGGACCAGGGCCTTTGCCTATAAATAGGTCTTGCCACCCACAACGTAGCGGGATGGAGGATCGAGAAACCAATCGGAACCTCACCTAGAAACCAGTAGAGAGAGCAACTGAACTCCCTGAGCAGTTCATTGCACCTGCCAAGAATAGACCCTCGCGAGGCTATTCCTCCTTGTACTGTTCATCATCAGCCTAAGAGGCAATCCACCACACCACACACTGGAGTAGGGTATTACACCGCAATGGTGGCCTGAACCAGTATAAACCCTGTGTCCCTTGTGTTGTTCCTTTGATTGCTTAGTTCATAGCGAGGCGGTGAGGAGCAGGTAGGCAGAGGGCTAAATCTCCGCGCGCACCCCAGTGTTCGAATCTAGAGGGTCTGCCGGAACCCGAAATCCGACACTTCCCCCGTGTCCGGATGGGACTGTCCTTTGCGTGGATGGCAAGCTTGGCGTTCGGATCGTGCGTCTTCCTTTCTCTATAAACCGACTTTGTACAACCCTAGTCCCCTCCGGTGCCTATATAAACTGGAGGGGATAGTCCGTAGAGGTAGGAACAATCATACAGGCTAGCCATCTAGGGTTTAGCCATTATGATCTCGAGGTAGATCAACTCTTGTAACCCCTATACTCATCATAGTCAATCAAGCAGGAAGTAGGGTATTACCTCCATTAAGAGGGCCCGAACCTGGGTAAACATCGTGTCCCCTGCCCCCTGTTAGCTTTGATCCTTACATGCATAGTTCAGGACCCCCTACCCAAGATCTACCAGTTTTGACACCGACACCTCCACCTTTGGAAATTGCTATGATGATTCCTTGCACTTGGGGATTGTCAGCTATGTTGATAGGCTTGCTTCACTGGAATTTGGAATTCCGCCAACACTTGGTACATATATTGTGCTTGCTTCACTCCAGCCATCTTACCATGGTTTCATCATGAATTACAACATGAATGAGATGGAGAAAAGTGCAAACGAGTTGTTTGCTATGCTCAAAACTGCGAAAGCTAGGATGCAGAAGAATAAAAAGTGTTGATGGTCAATAAGACTACCAGTTTCAAGAAGAAGGGCAAGTCCAAGAAGAAATCTACTGGTGCTGGTAAGACCGCTTCCCAGAAGAAGAACAAGGGTGGCGCCAACAAATAGACTGAATGTTTCTACTATAAACAAAAGGGTCACTCGAAGAGGAACTGCAAAAAGTACTTGGTAGATAAGAAGAACGGTTCTTCAGACAAAGGTATAAAAGTTATATGATATTAATCTTCTTTTACTTGTTTCTGTATGTCATAAGTATTTGATACTAATCGATTGCTTTTAATTTGCAATATGATATAGGAACTACAGAAAGCTCACAAGTTGAGAAGAAATAAAGACAAGATGATAGTCAAGGATGGTGATGGGATCACTACTCAAGACTGATGGAGTCTAGCTTCAAGATTTATCTTAGGGTCGAATAATAGTTATTATGTTCGAGAGTTATATAAAAAACCTTTTTTGGATTATTCAATGGGAATCTTATAGAGTTTTGAACAATAGTTGTTGAAGTAATTATAAGAATATGTTTTGGATTTACTACAACTTTCGATGGTTTATTCATGATATCTTGATTTAAAGTATTACAACATTTATGCTAAACGTCTTAAGAAAACCGATAAGTTCCACATGAATATATCTATGCTTGGATACATTGGTTATAATCTTCATAAAGATGAAGTATTCGATCATCACGATTGATAAAATACATAATGATGGATAAACCCGATAGACAGAAACAGAGTATAGTGGATAATTTAACTTCATTAAAATAAGTAAAAATGTTTTGCTCGTACTGAAATATTTGAATAGTTTAACAAAATTTCAGAATTTATTTGAAGAGTTCAAATATTTTAATGAAGATTAAGGATCATTATGACAATTGATAGTGTGATTCTTCATTCGAAGAAATAGACCTGAAGTCATAAGTTTGGCAAGATCATTTGAATGGTCATAGAATTATTCTATCTACAATTTATAATCGGCGTATAACTGAAACAATAAAATGTACACTAAAGTGGAGAACCACATATAGATCTTGTTAAATGAAATCATACGAGATATGAACATTATTTAACTATATGACAGTTGAATTGTAGGTTTATTAATATCCGTAATAGTTCCAAGAGGTTCCGGAAGCGTTTGGGGGTCACCGGAAGGGTTTTAGTTGAATTGTTGGTTTATTAATATCCGTAATAGTTCCATAATTGTAGGTTTATTCCTAAGTGTAAAGCAAAAATTTGGGCATGAAAGAATCTATGAAGATAGATTAAGGTGTCTGGTTAAGCTAAAACAAAGTTTTTATATATATTAACAAAATTTTAAAAGAGTTTTAAAATAGAGAAATTTGTTTTCTCTAAATGTCATATAACTTGATGCTTATGAATGATAAGCTTGGAAGATAAAACTATCTTGATAAGTTATGATATATATAATGGCCAAAGTATATTTACTGAAAGTTAGTAAATAAAATATCAAGGAACTCAAAAGAATAGAATGTTTATTCTAAGGTATTGAAGTTGAAATCATTATTAAGAATATATGAATATAACACTTCATAGTGTTTATGATTGGGCTATAATAATTCAGAATTATTTATGAAAAAAATTGTTGAATCTATAAACGATAAGGATATATGTCTTGAAGACATGAGATGTTTCAGTTTTATCTGAATCAAGAAATGTCTTGATATAAATGTTTTGTCCGAATAAATATTGCAAGAGTTGTAAGTGACCTATAAAGGTTATGCAAGAAAAATCTTTAATTCAAGATATGATCAAGAAGAGTCTTGACATAAGATTATTATGATAATAATTCCAGTAATATTTTATTTTTGAATAAAATATTATGGCTGAAAAACTATATAGATTAAAGATCTAGAAATCAAACAATACTAGCACAAATATCACAAAGTTTTGAGTGTGTCAAACTAATGACGAAGGATCTACCACAAGCAATGCATTAATAACACAAGATAAGTTGTTAAGTGTTATGCAACAAGATTATTGACTCTAAGCAAGTGGGAGAGTGTTGGAAATATGCCCTAGAGGCAATAATATTGTATTATTATATTTCCATTATTCATAATTAAGAGTTTATTTTTCATGCTATAACTGCTATGATCCTGGAATATGTGATTCAGTGAAAAACTCATATGCACGTGTGGAATGATAAATGGTCAAACAATAGGTTCCCGGTCCAGCCTCTAGGACTGGTTCAAGTTGGTGATCACGTTTTCCGGATCTTAGGATATCATTATGTGTAATGATAGTCCTAAAACAACATTGAGGGTATGAGATTGGAAGAATGATCATACTGTATTGACCCAATCTTGTATGTTATACTTTGTGATCATATCGTTTGAAATCATCTCGTATAACATGAGTGTTAGCATATGTACTTTAGATCTTAAGACCATGAGAGTCTATCGGGTACTTCTTACTAGAGGGTGGACTTTGGGGTTTCTCAAACGTCATCTGTAACACGCGATCATAACGACAACTTTCAGGTTTACCGAAAAGTTTGAGAGTGGGATTTGCTCCTCCAACAATGGAGAGATATTCTTAGTGCCCTCTGATAACCCACAAGTGTAGGGGATAATTGTAGCCTCTTTCGATAAGTAAGAGTGTCAATCCCAACGAGGAGCTAAAGGTAGAAAAAATATTCTCTCAAGTCCTATCTGCCACTGATACGACTCTACGCACGCTTAGTGTTCGCCTTACCTAGAACAAGTATAAAACTATAAGTACTTTGTAGGTGTGATAGGATAAGTTTGCAAGATAATAAAGAGCACGTAAATAAAAAGTAGGGGCTGTTTAGATAAAGAAGCAATAAAGTAAATATAGCGAGTGTGGAAAACTGGTGGTAGGAGTTGTGAAATTGTCCCTAAGCAATTAACTACGTTACTAGACCGGTAATCACTATTGCAATTCTATTTGAGGGAGATGCATAAGCTAACATACTTTCTCTTCTTGGATCATATGCACTTATGATTGGAACTCTAGCAAGCATCCTCAACTACTAAAGATCATTAAGGTAAAACCCAACCATAGCATTAAAGTATCAAGTCCCCTTTATCCCATACGCAAACAACCTACTTACTCGTGTATGTGCTTATGTCACTCACGCCACCCACCATAAGCAAATCATGAACATATTGCAAACCCTACAATGGGGATCCCTCACGCTTGCGCGACACGGAGAGCACCATAGGACAGCACCAATAATAAAACATGCAACTCAAACCAATCATAGCAATTCATCAATCACCGATAGGGCAACAAAAATCTACTCAGACATCATAGGATGGCAACACATCATTGGATAATAATATGAAGCATAAAGCACCATGTTTAAGTAGAGGGTACAACGGGTTGTGGGAGAGTGGACCGCTGAATATAGATGGGGGAAGGTTATGGAGATGTTGGTGAAGATGGCGGAGGTGTTGGTGAAGATCGTGGTGATGATGATGGCCCCGGCAGCGCTCCGGCGCCACCGGAAGCAAGGGGGAGAGGGGCCCCCATCTACTTCTTCTTCCTTGACCTCCTCCCTAGATGGGAGAAGGGTTTCCTCTATGATCCTTGGCTCCCATGGCTTGGGAGGGGCGAGAGTTGATCTAACAGGGCAAAGAAATTCTAGGTCTTCTTTGTGCAAAGAAATTCTCTGGACTCTCCCTCTAACAGGGCAGCCCGTTGACTGCACGCCTCAAGAGCCATAATTTTCCAATCGAGGTCTTTTAGATTGGTTAACATCGAAGGCCGGCTACTTGAGTGTAAACAGTTTTTATATCGTGACAACTTTTCCGAAGCCTCACCACTTATATCAAAGCAAGTCGGTTAATGTTACTCGAAGCGCGGCCTGAGGCAGTTTTATTATTGGCACATCTCATCAAGGCAGAGATCATGCCCGTATTTGGGGGGATATCATCAAGATTTGTTTCATCCCACGGATGCATAACTGCACCAAGCGTTGGAATCTGTCAATTAACCCGGCAGGGTAAAAGGGACTCTTGGTCTTTCATAGACCTATAAAATCAAGGGGTAGTAATACTACTTTCCACGTTGAGGGAGTCCTGGATTAAGGGGTCCTCGGGCTGATGCTCCCCTGCTTATGGGCCGGACTGATGGGCTACCGTGGAGCCAAGTTGGGGAGAAGACCCGTGTCAGGGTAGGAGATCTTTAGAGCCGTGGTGTTCCTTCCAAGTCAAGATTAGCACGATCTTTCCTTTCTTGTAACCATTCACATGTAACCCTAATCCTACCGTGTCTATATAAACCAGAGGTTTTTAGTCCTTAGGCCCAGAGCAACATCCTACACCCCATCAACTTAGGGTTTAGCTCAATTGATCTCGAGGTAGATCGACTCTGTAACCATACCATACACATCAAATACAATCGAGCAGGATGTAGGGTTTTACCTCTTAGAAAGGGCCCGAACCTAGGTAAACACTGTGTTCATCGTCCCTTGTTCCCATTGATCCTAGATCCACAGCTCGGGACCCCCTACCCAAGATCCGCTAGTTTTGACACTGACATTGGTGCTTACATTGAGAGTTCCGTCGCGGTTCGCCAAAGGATCGATGGCCCAGCCCGTCGCTGGAATTCCCACCTGCGCCAGGGATGTCTTCGTCCCCGGCCAGATCTTCATGTTCGGCAACATCACTTTCCACACCGACCTCACCTGTCGTTTGGACCAGGTTGAGAACCTCACTCAAGATCACAGGGCCGACCGCCGGAACCTTGAGTCCGGCGCCGGGCCTTGGAAAAGCTCTGCTCCTCTAGAGTCCACTATCCTAGCGAAATTGCCCGCCGAGCCTGGTGGTTTGGCCCCGGATTCAGGGGGCACGAAGGGAGGATACACTAATCGGGATCTGGCCCTAAAGCCGGATCCCCTCGAACTATCCGAAGAGCGTCCCACCGGAATCACAGGAGGAGTGGCCCCGACGCAGACCTCTCCGGCTGACGACCTGTTGGATGGATTTCGTGCCATGGGAATCTCTGTTAGTAGGCCTACGACACACAACCAGATCACACTTAAAGCCGACAGCAGGGAGATCCACACCCCGCCAATCACTCATCTCGTTGCTAGAGTCGAGGAAGCGACAAAGGGATCGCGGAATCCGAAGTTGAAGACAATATACACCCGGGTCTCTAGCCCGGAGACGGATGTCCGAGAGGGGAGCTCGGAGTCAACTCTTGGTACGGGATACGACCTCGAGTTGGCCCCACTGCATACAAGCTCGCGCCCGAGCATTGTTCGGGCAGGCCCAGACACGACCCAAGCACAGCTCGCCGCTGCTGACGCTCTGTACCCGGAGCAAACAGGAATGTTGATAATTTTCCCGCCCACCTCCCACGCCAGGCACTAGAAGTCCGGCTATATGGGACTCAATGTACGTCAAGAAACAGCCTGATGAAACTGTCCATCATTACTGGCCCAGATTTCTCTTGGTCAAAAACAAGATAACGGACTGCCGCGACGAAGAAATAGTCGAAGCTTTTCAATTTAATTGCCGGGACGAAGGAATTCTAAATGCTCTCGCCGTTGCCGCCGCCGTGTGCATAGCTTCACCGAATTATCAGACATGGTACAGAAATATTGCGCCATGGAAAGTGCCTGGAAGTTGCAGCAAATTGCACAACACAAAAGAGCCCAGGCAAAATAGGCATACACATGTTCACCCGCGCACGAGCCTGCCGAAAAGAAAAATAGACCTAGAACGGTCCTGGATGAGTTGCTGGATAAACCATGCCCCATACACTTGGCCCTGCTTAACGCAAATCCAACCCACAGGCTTCGAGCTTGCTGGGTGGTGAGGCAGGTAGCCAAAAGTGGCGAAAATATCCTTGGCCTCACACTCCCCGAGAGATGATCAGCAATGCCGCCCCACGACAACAACGTCCTGACAATCTATGGGACGTTCTCTTCAAACAACCAAAGGAAAAAGGCACTTCGAGATCTCAGCTAGGTCTACCAGGTAATGGCCGTGCAGCCATGGGCGGATACGCCTATCACCTTCGATCGGAAGGATGAGCCAAGGTTCCACCTCACCCACGCGCCCGCTGTACTAGTCCTCAACCCCATCATCGACGGCTTTAGACTAACTAAAGTACTGATGGACAGAGGCAGTGACCTTAATCTCATTTATGAGGACACACTCGACAAGATGCAGATCAACAGATCCCGCATTGAGCATAGTCATTCCACATTCCAATGAATTATCCCTGGCAGGGAGGCGCGCTGTTACGGATGCATCACCTTGGACGTAGTGTTTGGTAATCCCGATAACTACAGATCTGAACCCTTGTTATTTCACATCATGCCCTTCCATAGTGGACACCAAGCCCTATTGGGACTTGAGGCATTCTCAAGATATCGGTGTACAAAAGTAGGGGCTCTGCTTTTGATCCCTTTACTTGTGCGTGGACAGTCAGAGCCACCCGCCACAGCCACACATTACAGGGCAAGAAAGGGAAGCCGGAGAGAAGCCGAAGGCACAAGACAAACAAGGCAACATCAAGAACCAAGGCCACAAAGTGCAGACGGGCGAAGCAGGTTGCCCCGGCAAGAACCCTTGCCGGGGGCATCCTCGGCAAGCCCCTTGTCGGGCAGCTCGCCCACACCAGCGGAGCGGGCCACCTTCGAGCCCACCAATGCTAAACAAACGCATTGGGACAAGGTTCGGGAGGCACCTCCGTGGTGGCATGCAGATCTTTGTGAAGACATAGAATGCTCAAGATCAGATGAGGATTGGAAAGCAACAACCCTCACCAAGATCCTTACCAAAGGAATCCACAAGACCCCCGGCGAGACCCTTGCCGGGGACGCCAGCGTGCCACGGCAGGACCCTTGCCGGGCCACCCGACAAGACCCTTGACAGAGGCGACAGCAGGGCCACTGCCAGGCCCGCACAAACCAACTCCCCGCCGCCATTCACATGCAGCTGCCAGCCCAACCAGCTGGGCAGGCACCTGCGTGGCAACATGCAGCTTCCAGGCCAACTCAGCACGCACCTGCGTGGCGGCATGCAGATCTTCATGGAGGCTCCACCATCGCGCCACCTCAGCTGCTTGCCTACCTACATGGCACCACATGCATCGCTGGCCAGGGCGCGTGTTGAAGCAAGGAGGAGCGGCGACGGACAGGACGGGCCTCACTCCCGTCCCCGATAAAGTGAAGGGACACCTAAGCCTTGCATTAAATGCGCTTTGTCCTATAATACCAGCGATAAGCTCACAGCGCTGTTGCACTTTCCACCTCCTGTGTGCCACTGTGGCAGCCCCTTTCACCTATGAAAGAAGGCCCATGGCGCACTGGAGAAGAATTCAGCTCTTTGGAACCTGACAGGATCCAGAGCTAGTTCAAGAGCTCAAGAACACTAAATACATCCACCAAAGTAGGATCGTAGGGTTTTACGCATCTTTGCGGCCCGAACCTAGGTAAATCCCCTTTGTGCTGTCTGCTAGTCCCGCTCCTCTCACAATCCTGCGCCCCGTAACCGTAGTAGGAATTCCAGTGATCCCATAGGTGTCGTTTCCCACCGACATCTTTGGCATGCCAGGTAGGGGGTACGTGTAATTGTGAGAATCTGGTCTAGCAGTTGACCTAGCTGTCCTTCATCTCCATGGCTCCTAAGAAGAAGACGACCACAGCGATCGGTTCGTCCGGGACCGGATTGCCTATACCGGTGCGGACCAGTAGTGGGCCAGTCGTGGAGAGAACCCAGGGCGTGGCCCGCGAACATCCACATCACCCTGGCGGTCCAAGCCTGGCGAGTGACATCGTTCGCACGCCAGGCGACAAGCCACCAGTCGCGGGCTCCAGAGACGGAGCCGGGCCCCTCGTAGGCGGCGCGGGGCCCTCCAGGGACGCCGCCATCCCGCCAGACGGCGGCACGGCGACCTCCAATACAGCAACACCGGCGCCCATGGTGCGCTCTTCTCAGGTTGTGCGTGATGAGCAGCGTCACCCTGCCGGTGACCCTGCGCGCCACCGTGGGAAGAGTCCCGTGCCCCTATCACATGATGAGGAGGGCCAGCGTGCGCGCCGAGGTGCTGACAAAGGTGGCGAATGGCTGTGGGGCCGTGACGCAGCTCCTTCTAACGTGGTTAGAAGTCGAGGCGCATCATGGTGCACCCAGCTTTCGCCGCCACCCACACCAGCGGAAGCCCTAGCACGCGCGCTGCTGGTCCTCAGTTTTCCTCCCGCCGCGGAGAAGCTCGACGAATGGAGGGCCACCGTCCGGAGCCTCGTCGGCATCGCCAACAACGATGAGTTGTGGCCGGCGGGACCCTTAGGCCGTCGCTCCGCCGGGCCACCACATGCCAGTGGAGGCCGTGCCAAAGGCGATGCGGCCATGGTGCACTCCCCTCCTCCATCCCGGCTTCCCCGGGCATCGGCCCGTCGCGACGACGCTCGCGAAGATATCTCCATCGCATCGTCCGACCCGCGAACCAATCGCGATCAGCGTCAAGTCCTTCGGGAGCAGGTTCATGACGACGCTTGAACTACCATCGAGAGCTGACGTGACGCGCGCCACCAGTCGGACAGGCGGGCAGGGCCCGCTACGGACCACCCAGCGCCGGGAGGCTTCGGTGGCCTACCCTACAAGGTGAGTTGTCCGGCTTTCACCCGTGAGCTGCGGCAGTTCTAGTGGCCCTCCCACCGTACGTTCAAGCCTGACGTTTGCGAGAAGTATAACGGCAAGACTCACCCGTCAGAGTTCCTCAGCATCTATTCCATCGCGATGCAAGCCGCTGGGGCCCGCGACGATAAGGTGCTTGCCAATTACTTCCTGTTGACACTCAAGCCTAATGTTATGTCATGGTTGATGCACTTGCGGATGGATTCCATCTCTTCTTGGGCGGATCTGTGCCATGAGTTTGTTGGCGCCTTTACCGAAGGTCACCAAGCTCATGGCCAGGTGACTAATTTACACATCATCCCCCAGAAGGAAGGAGAAACCTTGCGCAAGTACATCCAAAGGTTCAGCCGGGTGTAGTACAACATCCTGATGTTCATCCCGCCGCTGTGATCAGTGCGTTCCACCAGAATGTGCGCAACCGCAAGATGCGCGAAGAGCTAGCGATGAACAAGGTCAAGTATGTGGCCGAGCTTTATGTGCTGGCTGATTGATGCGCTCACGTTGAAGAGGGAAGGAAGTACCCCGGCGAAGTTGCTGGCGCGGAAACCGACTCCACTGGCGACACCGCCACCCCAGCGAAGAAGGGCCGGCGCCGTAACAGGAAGCGCAAGGGCAAGACCGTGCTTGCCATCAAGGGATCCGACGACACCGGCGCCACCAAGAAGACCAAGGCAAGCGACCCCGACAAGGAGGTTGCTGGGTGTGTCGCTTGCCGGGCCTTGGCGGCCGCCGACAAGCCAGAAGGCTCCGACAAGCAGTACTGCAAGATCCACCGCACCAAGGGCCATGACCTCCAAAACTGCCGGTAGGTAGAGCTGCCTGCTGAGAAGCAGAAAGGCGAGTATGAGCAGCGAAACAAGGAGAAAGGCAAAGATGGTGCCGAGGGATCCGGCAAGAAACATGGCGGCCAAGGAGGCCGCCGCGACAAGGATAATCAGCAGGAGAGGCCCGCCCGGGGCCGCGACAAGGAGCAGGAAGACGATGATCATGACGAGGACGACGAGTCCGGTGACCACGAGTTTTAGAAAGCCACAGAGGCCATGTGCGTTGATGGTGGTGCATCGCTGCATATGTCCTACCGCCAACTCAAGCAGTGGGTGCGTTAGATCACGGCGGTGGACCCATCGTTCGACGCATGGAAGCCGATGAAATGGTCCTGCACGCCCATCATCTTCGACACCGAGGACCACCCCGACCGCACTACTGCGGTCGGGTGCTTGCCATTGCTGGTTTCGCCAACAATCCGCAACCTCAAGGTGACAAAGATGTTGGTTGACGACAGGGCCGGCCTGAACTTGATATCGCCCGTTGTGGTCAAAAGGCTGCAGATCCCTGATGGAGACCTCGAGGAGACGGGCACGTTCCAAGGGGTTAACCCGGGGAGGAGCCAGCCAAAGGGAAAGGTCACGCTGCCCATGACATTCGGAGGCGAGCTGAACCACAGGACGGAAAGGAGTGCTTTTGATGTAGCCGAGATCCCCTTGTATTACAACGGGGTCCTCAGCCGCCCGGCACTAGCCAAGTTCATGGAGGCTTCACACTACGCCTACAACATGCTGAAGATGCCCGGGTCGATGAGCATCATCACCGTCCCCTCCGACAAGAAAGATGCGTTGATTTGCACCGACCAACTCTACCAGGAAGCAGTTGCAGCAGCTGCCGCTAAGGGAAGAAGACCGGCAAGACCACTCGCACCCACTCCGACAAGCGCACCTCTTCGGGGTGTTGCTCTCCCGTCGAGGACGTGACAGAAAGCTCCGCCGGCAAGAGCAAGAAGTCCAGAGCCGCACCACCAGAGACCAAGAAGGTGCCCGTCAAGGAGGACGGCACGGGGGGAGCTTTTACCATAAGCTCCACCCTCGGCAGCAAATAGGAAAGCGAGATCGTCAGTTTCCTGCGGGTGAATGTCGATGTGTTTGCGTGGCAAGCCTCCGACATCCCCGGTGTTCCCAGGAAAGTGATTGAGCACCATCTTGTTGTCTGTCCTCATGCGCAGCCCGTCAAGCAGAAGGTCAGGAAGCAAGCTCTGGAGAGGAAAGAGTTCATCACAGAGGAGATCAGAAAACTAGAGGCGTCAGGCTTGGTAAGAGGAGTACTCCATCCGACGTGGTTGGCCAATCAGGCAGTGGTGCGTAAGGCAAACGGGAAATGGAGGCTCTGTATTGATTACCTAGACATCAATAAGGCTTGTCCAAAGGATCCCTTCCCGTTACCGCGCATCGACCAAATTGTTGACTCCACGGCTAGGTGTGACATGATATCATTCCTTGATGCCTACTCAGGATACCACCAGATCTTCATGACAAAAGAAGACGAGGAAAAGACAGCATTCATCACCCCCATGTGGTACGTATTGCTTTTTACGGATGCCTTTCGGGTTGAAGAGTGCTGGCTCAACCTTTGCAAGAGCAGTCCAAATTGGTTTTGAACCCCAGCTACATAGGAATATGGAAGCTTATATGGATAATATAGTGGTCAAAACCAAGGACAAAGCAACACTTGTGCAAGATCTAGAGGAAACATTCGGAAACCTGCGCAAGATCAACCTCAAATTGAACCCTAAGAAGTGTGTCTTCGGTGTCCCGTCTGGCAAGCTTCTCAGGTTCTTTGTGTCGCAGCGCGAGATTGAGGCAAACCCACACAAGATTAGGGCCATCGAGCAGATTGAGGCACCCAAATGGATCAAGGACGTGCATCGGCTCACTGGATGTGTTGCCGCCATGAGCAGATTCATCTCCAAATCCGTGGAGCGTGCCCTCCCCTTTTTCAAGATCTTAAAGAAGAAGTGCCCAGTGGAGTGGACCCCAGAGGCCGAGGCGGCGTTGCAAGACTTAAAGAAGTACCTCTCCTCTGCCCCGGTGCTGGTTGCGCCCAAACCACAAGAACCATTGCTGCTATATCTAGCGGCAACAAACCAAGTGGTTAGCGCCACATTGGTGGTGCAGAGAGAGGCCGACGAGGAGACAACATCAGCGGCAGAGTCAACGGTTGGTGGGCCAGAACCCTCCCCGGCAAGGCTCGGTCCTGGCAAGACTGGTGCCAGTACGACAGGACCCGCACAACCAGGTGAAGTGGCGCAAAGGAAGAAGATGGTGCAGCATCCGGTTTACTTCGTCAGCTCCCTCTTGCAGGGAGCTAGGTCGAGGTATTCAGGTGTGCAAAAATTGCTCTCCGGCCTCCTTATGTCCTCGAGGAAGCTGCGCCACTACTTCCAAGCGCATGAGATCACCGTGGATACCCACCTTCCGTTGCAACGGATACTGCATAACCCAGATGCAACAGGAAGGATCGTGGAATGGGCCCTAGAGCTGTCGAGTTTTGGTCTAAAGTTTGAAAGTACCTCGACGATCCAGAGAAGAGTCCTGGCGGAGTTTGTTGCAGAATGGACCTCGGTGCCTGACGAAGAGGTACAGGAAACCACTCTCCCCGGCAAGGAAACAAGCAGCAACTGGATCATGTACTTTGATGGGTCCTTTTCGCTGCAAGGTGCCGGTGCTGTTATGCTACTTGTCGCACCCACCGGAGAGTACCTCAAGTACGTCATCCAAATGGACTTTCCCCGGGAGATGTCAACCAACAGCACCGCCGAGTACGAGGGTTTGCTTGCCGGTATCAGGATTGCGGCGGACCTCAGAGTCAAAAAACTCATCGTCAGGGGCGACTCGCAACTCGTCGTCAGGCAGGTCAACAAAGATTATCAAAGCCCGTTGATGGAAGCTTACGTAGATGAGGTGAGGAAATCGGAGGAGCGCTTTGATGGTATACAAGCGGAGCATGTCCCTCGGATGGAGAACAACGTCGACGACTACCTGTCAAAGCGCGTTGCCCTCAAGCTATCTATGGAACCAGGTACTTTTGTGCTTCAGTTAACTCAACCATCCGTTGAGCCGTCAACCGGGCAGAACAAGCGGAGGAAGCTAGGCTCCGGCAAGTAATTCCCCACCGAGCTCCCCGGAGCCGCCGACGAAGATATTGCCGTGGATGCCGATCCTACCGCGGGACAACCGACTCCTGCAGGACCTCGGGTCATGGCCGTAGAGACGACCGCTCCCGTGGCAGAAGAGATGCCTTTAGTCCTTGTCGTCGAGCCACAGGCTCCGGCATGGGCGCAGCACACCATCCATTCCTCCAAAAAGGAGAGCTTCCTGAGGAGCAGGAAGAGGCAGAAAGAGTAGCCCGCCGGTCTTCTCTGTACCAGTTTGTTGATAACATATTGTATAGAAAAAGACCGAATGGGGTGAAATTGAAGTGCATCTCCCGGGAGGAAGGACTAAAGCTGTTGCAGAGATACATGGAGGCATATGTGCCTCCCACATAGGATCGAGGGCCCTTGCCGGCAAGGCTTTCTGGCAAGGTTTCTTCTGGCCCACCGCCCTCCAGGATGCGACGTCACTAGTAACCAAGTGAGAAGCGTGCCAGTTCCATTCGAAGAAGCTTCATCAACTAGCTCAAGCCCTTCAAACTATCCCTCTCTCCTGGCCCTTCTCGGTCTGGGGGCTCGACATTTGGGCCCCTTCCCCCGTACTGTCGGGAGCTTGAGTACTTGTAAGTTGCAATCGACAAGTTCACAAAGTTGCCAGAGGTGGAAGCAGTGAGGATGGTGACGGCGTAGTCAGCCATGAAGTTCTTCGAGGGACTAGTGTGCCGTTTTGGGGTGACCAACAGGATCATCTCCGACAATGGCACACAGTTCACAAGCCACGCCTTCATGCAATACATTGAGGATCTCAGCAGCAGGGCTTGTTTTGCCTCCGTGGCACATCCACGGAGCAACGGCCAAGCGGAGAGAGCAAATGTTGAAGTCCTGCGAGGCTTAAGAACGAAGACTTTTGACAGGCTGCACAAAAGTGGAAGACGCTGGATTGATGAGTTGTCGGCGGTTCTTTGGTTGATCAGAACGACGCCAAATCAAGCCACCGGCCAGACACCCATTGCCCTAGTCTACGGGGAAGAAGCAGTTCTCCCCACGGAACTCATATACGGGTCACCTCGAGTGCTCGCTTATGATGAGCTTGAGCAAGAGCGATTGTGGCAAGATGACGCGACGCTCCTTGAGGAAGATCGTCTTCGGGCGGCTGAGAGCAGCATGCTACCAGCAAGCCTTGCGCAGCTACCATAGCCGCAAGGTTCATGCCTGGAGCTTTGAGGAAGGCGACCTTGTTCTTCGGCACGTTCAGCCGGCCAAGAATTCCAACAAGTTGACGCCGAAGTGGGAAGGCCCTTATAGGGTAACACGAGTCACCAGGCTCGACGCAGTCCGCCTGGAGACGAAGATGTTGTTCCAGTGAGCAACTCCTGGAGCATCAAGCATCTTTGCAAGTTTTACCCATAAGGCGCGGCTGCCGGGCCTCCCGGCAAGCCACCCTTTTTTACAAGCCTTTCCGGCAAGGCATGTAACCCTTTGTACAAAGCCAGGCACAGACCCTGAGCACTAATAAACGAAGAGTTGTCGTCCTAAGTTATAGCATGCATGCTAGGTCAAGTCTCCTCCTCGGTTAGGGTTGATAGTGCTTGGCAGTGGCTAACCCCTAGCTTAGAGGTCGAGTATGCATCTCTTAGTTTCTTCCATGTCCTTTTTGGTTCGCAGGACACATAAGTATTTCTGCCGAGCTGTTTGGAAGAAAGGAACAGACCGGTGCCCCGACCCCGGCAAGCCAAGGTTGCCGGGGGCTGTAAATACAAGGATCCGTCCACGACAAGCCAAGGTTGCCGGGGGCTGCAGGTCTAGATAAGTCTTTTATCCTCTATCATGCATTTCGTTATGAACTGGGGTATGTGAAACCGCGTTTTATATCCAAGCTACCATGCTCCCCTCTTTCCGAACCCAAGGATTTTCTCCTGGGTCCGGAGTTGGTCGTAGTTGCGGCAGCAAGGGGAGAGAATGTGGGGCCCAAACTCATCTCATCCCTGCCTCCGCCAAGAGCGTGAGAAAGGTCGAGCGAGGTGGTTGAACGGCGAGGCATGCTGCCGGGCGAAAAATGTTTACCTTCGATAGTAACAAGGGTTCATTCCTTGTCGTGGGTTTCCCCCACGAACGAAAGCTCGGCAAACATCCTTCTTCATTAAAAACATCCCGTACAGGTACAGTTCATACGGAATGAAAAACATGAGCAAAGTCTAACAAAGGCCCGAAGGCTTACATGACTAAAAAGAGATAAGGTACCTGTAATCCCTTTCTTGTTCCTCTCCTCAGGAAATGGAACAAGAATGCAAAAGGGCAAAAGGGGCGCCTAGGCAAAGTACGAGCAGTAGGAGGCACCAGGAGAACATCCCGGTGGCCACCCCAGAGGGAGGCTGGTGGTGATGATGACGGTAGAAGAGCTGGAAGACGAGGCGGCAGGACTGTCAATACGCTACAAAGGCGTCGGTGCCCGCGTACTCCGACTTGACGGCCTTGCCGCCCGCCCTGTTCCTCTTCTGCAGCCTCCCAATGCCAGCTGCCCAAGGAGGCGACCCTGAGAAGTTCAAGGAGCTAGCGACACGGATGATGGGGTCACTGGTGCCGCCCGGAGCGGCGCCCGACACCTAATCGGACCCGTCATCCTGCCGCCCGCTACCCTCGTCGTTGCTGCCGCTGTCCTCCTGGTCACCCTCGCTCAAGGAGGAATCTTCATCGTCGGAGGGGCTCTCCACGCAGCACCTTATGTGAGTCCCGAAGTGCCCAAAGATCTTGACGGAGAGGAGGCCACTCTCCATTAATTTGAAATGGAGAGTGAGCCCCTCCGTCAAGCTATGGACGCGGGCGAAGGTCTTCCACCCTCGACGAAGGTACATGACGTGTGGGGCGGGGAACTCGACATTGGCCCATATGCCGCTTTTCCCGCAACCCCTCATATGTAGTCGCAACGCCTGCGGTGGATCCACCTCCATCTCCCATGCAAACGGAGTCGGGAGGCGAAGACGACGGTGCGGCGGCTGGCGCAGCCTGATGAAGAACTCGCAAGGGTTGTCCCAGGCGTGGCCCTCCACCGGAGGAGGGGGCGCTGACGGAGGCGAAGGCGATCTGCCGCCCCATCCTCCTCTCCCTCGAGCGCCATGGCGGCCTCGACCTCTCCCCCTCCCCCTCCCTCTAACAGGCGGCTCCGCCTCCACGAGCTCTTGGGGAGGAGCGATGCATTGTCGAGCCGAGACCCTCGCCGCCACCGATGAAGCGTCGCCACGTCCCCTCGCCATAGCAGAAGAAAGGAGGAAGCAGGAATGGGGAGAGGCAGATGGCGAAGGGTTGAGAGGCACTGTTCCTCCCGCTCCGCTCTTTATAAATGGGAGGGGGTGAGGCTCGGCCGCCCCCTCTCGGCCAATCCGGTCCGTTGAAGTGACAGCAAGCGGGGCCGTCGACCGCCCTCCCCGCTCCATTGAAGGCGCGTGGGAATCGACCCACGCACGCGCGCGACTTCCCACATCCCGCACACCTGCCATTCGCTCTGCATCGTGCATGCTGCAAACGTGGCGCAAGGGATGGGCGCAGTGGGATGCGTGGACCGACGGTTCCCAGGCGGGGGCGGTAAATGAGCAGCGGCCCTGCGGTCTCGAAGAGACACGCAAGCCGCCTCTTTACTGTCCACCACATGATGATGCTAGCGTGCTTCCGTCATGCGTGTGCACGACCCCCACGCCGCGTGTTCAACGCGGGTCATGGGGGAAGCGCAGCAGACAGAACAGTTACCATGGTAAAAATCCGCCCCAACTGCCCGCGCACCATTCTGGGCCTGGCCCAACAACGTGTTGCGCTTATGTATGGCCCAGGCCCGAGGGCTCCTCTCGGTGTACAAAGTAGGGGCTCTGCTTTTGACCCCTTTACTTGTGCGTGGGCAGCCAGAGCCACCCGCCACGACCATGCATAATAGGGCAAGAAAGCGAAGCCGGAGAGAAGCCGAAGGCACAAGACAAACAAGGCAACATCAAGAACCAAGGCCACAAAGCGCAGATGGGCGAAGCAGGTTGCTCCAGCAAGGACCCTTGCCGGGGGCAGCCTCCACAGCCCCGGCAAGCCCCTTGCCGGGGCAGCTCGCCCACACTAGCAGAGCGGGCCACCTTCGAGCCCACCAATGCTAAACAAACACATTGGGACAAGGTTCGGGAGGCACCTCCATGGTGGCATGCAGATCTTTGTGAAGACATAGAATCCTCAAGATCAGATGAGGATTGGAAAGCAACAATCCTCACCAAGATCCTTACCAAAGGAATCAACAAGACCCCCGGCGAGACCCTTGCCGGGGACGCCAGCGCGCCATGGCAGGACCCTTGCCGGGCCACCCGGCTAGACCCTTGCCGGGCCCCCCGACAAGACCCTTGCCGGAGGCGACAGCGGGGCCACTGCCAGGCCCGCACCAACCAACTCCCCGCCACCGTTCGCATGCAGCTGCCAGCCCAACCAGCTGGGCAGGCACCTGCGTGGCAACATGCAGCTTCTAGGCCAACTCAGCACGCACCTGCGTGGCGGCTTGCTGATCTTCGTGGAGGCTCCACCATCGCGCCACCTCAGTTGCTTGCCTACCTACATGGCACCACATGCATCGCTGGCCAGGGCGCGTGTTGAAGTGAGGAGGAGCGGCGATGGACGGGATGGGCCTCGCTCCCGTCCCTGATAAAGTGAAGGGACACCTAAGCCTTGCATTAAATGTGCTTTGTCGTGTAATACCAGCGATAAGCTCACAACACTATAGCACTTTCCACCTCCTGTGTGCCACTGTGGCAGCCCCTTTCGCCTATGAAAGGAGGCCCATGGCGCAATGGAGAAGGATTCGGCTCTTTGGAACCTGGCAGCATCCAGAGCTAGTTCAAGAGCTCAAGAACACTAAATACATCCACCAAAGCAGGATCATAGAGCTAGTTCACGATCCCGCACCCTGCAACCGTAGTAGGGATTCCAGTGATCCCATAGGTGTCGTTTCCCACCGACACAAGGTTCTAGGCTATACCACATTACGGGTATATGAAGCTTAAAATGTCAGGGCCCAATGGTGTAATCTCGCTCGCCAGCAATCCAGACACAACCTTCCTAGCTGAGAACAAAACAGTGTCACTCGCCCTCTAGGCACCATGTGAGGCCCTAGCAGCCGAAGAACTGACAGCACTCTACACAACCGTGAATAGGGACGATGTGGTCCTTAGTAAAAGGTCAAAATCCATGTCATTTAAACCGACTAACAAAATAGTAAAATTTCAAGTACATCCAACATACCCAAATAAAACTGCATCCATTGGAGCACAGCCGGAGCCACAATTGACGAAGCACTATGGGCATTCCTATGTGAGAACTGGGACATATTTGCCTGGCACCCTTCGGATATGCCAGGCATCCCATGGAGGTTCGCGGAGCACAGCCTGAACATCATAAAAGGCTTCAAGCGAGTCAAACAGACACTGCGCCGATTCTCTGAACCCAAACGACAGGTTATGGGTGATGAATTGGCGAAACTATTGGAGGCCGGATTCATCCTTGAGATCAGACACCCCGAGTGTCTAGCAAATCTGGTTATGGTAGCCAAGAAGGAAAAATCCTGGCGCCTCTGCGTCGACTTTAAAGACCTAAACAAAGCTTGCCCTAAGGATCCATTCCCCTTGTTTCCTCGATGCATACTCCGAATATCACCAGATAAAGATGAAAGAGTCAGACCAAGCCGCAACCATGTTCATCACCCCCTACGGGCCATACTGCTTTAACACGACGCCTTTCGGATTGAAGAACGCGGGAGCCACATACCAACGCATGATTCAAACATGCCTAGAATAACAAATAGGCAAGACATTCAAGGCATACGTAGATGACGTGGTCATTAAAACGAAAAACACCGAACGTATCATAGATGACCTCAGTTGACATTTGAAAACCTTTGAGCCTACGATATACGGCTAAACCCAGACAAATGCATCGTCGGGGTCCCCGCCGGAAATATGCTCGGATTTATTGTCTCCCATAGAAGAATTGAGGCCAACCCGTCCAAACTAAGAGCCCTATCCCAGCTAGCAATACCAACGGAACTTAAGCACGTCCAAAAGCTAGCAGGTTGCTTAGCGGCTCTAAGCCATTTTGTCTCTCGCCTTGGCGAAAAGGCATTGGCACTTTACATGCTACTTAAAAAGACAAAGAATTTTGAGTGGTCCAATGAAGCAACTTTGGCATTCGAGGAAATCAAGACACTACCAGCAGGCAACCCTATACTAGCCGCCCCAGGCGTCAGCGAGCCCATGCTGTTATACATCTCAACCACCAATCAGGTGGTAAGCACGGTGCTCGTCGTAGAAAGAGCATCAGAGGGCCACAAGTTCCAGGTGCAAAAACCAGTCTACTCTATGGCAGAAGTACTCACACCATGCAAATCCAGGTATCCACACTACCAAAAGATAGCCTACATGGTCTTTATGGCATCCCAAAAACTCGACACTACTTTCAAGAGTGTTCGGTCATGGTGGTATCCAAGGTACCACTGAATGACATAATCAATAACATGGATGCCACAGGCCGCATAGCCAAATGGGTAATAGAGCTCCTCCATTTTGAAATAGTATACAAACCAAGCCAAGCTATTAGTTCGCAAGTGCTGGCTGATTTCGTTGCCAAATGGACGGAAGCCGGACTCCCCCGGGAATACAACACATATTCACCCTAGGCTATGTACTTCGAAGGCTCAAAGATGTTAGCCGGACTGGGGGGCTGGGGTGATCCTTACATCCCCCATAGGTGACAATATTCGGTACGTCCTACAAATCATCTATACGGACTCCAATAACGCAGCCAAATACGAAGCACTGTTACACATCTTCGGATGGCTCTAACAATGGGTGTACGATGCCTCGAAGTAAGGGAAGATTCAAACCTCGCCATCTCGTAGGTCAACGGCGGGTTCAATGCCAAAGACCCTAAGATGGCAACTTACAGGGACGCCGTCCTCAGGATGCCGACCTGATTCGAAGGGCTCAAATTCCACCATGTCTCTAGAGACAGTAAGAAGCCGCGGACGTCCTCGCCCGCCTAGGTGCCAGGCGCAACCCAATCCCTAAAGATAGTTTTCTCGAATGACTTCTCAAGCTATCTGTGGTATGGCAAGGCGGGGACAACGATGCGACAGCCAATGCACCTGCTTAGATCCCCCCCCCCAGAAATCGAGCCCGATGACTACATCATCGGCGGCTCCACAGTGGAAGAAACCCCCTCGGCCCACGAGATCATGGCCATAACAACCCCATGGACCAAGCCCTTCCTTGCTTACCTCCTACGACATGAACTCCCCAAGGATCAGATAGAGGCACGACGCATAATCTGGCGCTCTAAAGCATATAGGGTCCACGAAGGCGAGCTATATGAAAGGAACACTACGGGGGGGGTCTTCCAGAGGTGCATCTCCAAAGAGGAGGGGCACCAGTTACTCGCTGAGATACATGCAGGCATGGGCGGCCATCACGCGATAGCTCGGACCTTGGTCAGCAAGGCCTCTCGAGCAGGGGTTTTCTGGCCCACAGCCCGCGAAAATGCATGCACACTAGTTCAACATTGCGTTGGGTGCCAGCTATTTGCTAATCAAAGTCATATGCCCCCACCGCTCTTCGGACGATACCAATAACTTGACCGTTTGCAGTCTGGGGGCTCGACATGGTCGGACCACTTAAAGGGGGGACCAAGAAAAAGAAGCATTTGCTGCTCATGGTCGACAAGTTCACTAAATGGATCAATGCACAACCGGTAACCTCTGCAGAATCCGGGCCAGTTGTCGACTTTATATCCAGTGTCGTACACCGTTACGGTGTTCCTCACAGTATAATTACTGATAATGGGACTATTTCATCGCCCAGGAAGTTAAATACTGGTGCGCTAAAATGGGCAATAAGCTGAAT
This sequence comes from Triticum dicoccoides, assembly GCF_002162155.2. Lineage (NCBI taxonomy): Eukaryota > Viridiplantae > Streptophyta > Magnoliopsida > Poales > Poaceae > Triticum > Triticum dicoccoides. Next base: position 453,980,524 of record NC_041383.1, read on the forward strand.
TACACTTCAGTGTATCATCCACAAACTAATGGGCAGGTAGAACGGGCCAATGGACTCATCATGAGTGGCATCAAGCCTCGGCTGGTCCGCTCCTTGAAGGAATTGGACAGCCATTGGGTTGAGGAGCTCGACTCCGTCCTATGGGGGTTGCGGATCACTCCTAACCGGTCGACAGGTTACACCCTGTTCTTCATGGTGTATGGTGCCGAGGCAGTCCTCCCATGTGACTTTATCCATGATGCAACCAGAGTACGCATGTAAGAGGAGAAGGAGGCCGAGCTAGACCAACAGGACGATCTGGACGCCCTAGAAGGAGAGCACGACGTCACTCTAACACGTTCCGCATTCTATCAACAGCAGGCACGGCGTTAGCAAAATCGGGAGGTTCGGGCGAAAGCATACAACATAGAAGAGCTCGTCCTCCGCCTTCCTGAGAAACAGAAACACAAACTTTCACCCCAAATGGGAGGGCCCCTTCATTATAGATGAAGTACTAACGGGAGGAGCATACCACCTTCGCCGCCCATCGGATAACCGCCTTGAACCAAACCCGTGGAATGCAACTCGGCTCCGGTGTTTCTACGCCTAGTTCGGCGTCGTCAACGTCACTTTTCGGTTTTTCGTCTCTCTTTTCTCCCTCTTGATAAAATAGTCTGCATAAATCTCACTGTGCAAGGTCTCTATTGTACACATCCTCGGATGTACTACCTAGCTTTGCCTGGGGGCATTTTTTTCAAAAAAGAGCCAATTAATATGATTTTCGTACAATGCGTTCACCTTTCTCATCCTTCTCCTATCTTTTAAGCCATCATATGCACCTGTTTGACTTAAGTCCTTTGCTAAGCTCGGTTGCAAGGCTCCTGTTATTACCCTTACATTCCCGATTGTTTGGCTAGGGACTAAATGGAGCACCCCTGCGATTGTTACGACCGGATAACCCGGGTACGTGCCTCAAACGGGTGAAGCTGAAAGCTGGCGTTCTTACAGAAAATAATAGGCCGACCACAAGGGAAGTGAAAATAACCAGGCTAGTATTAAAAGAAGGCTAGTATTGACCTCTCATAACACGGAATTCAAAGAACTCACAAGAAGAAGATCGGAAACAAATTTGCCAACATGGATAGGAAGTCAGATCTCCTCTAGTGCAGATCCACTAAGATCGAGCAATCAAGCAACATTGTCGGTGTGACATTTTGGTTGAACTTCACAAAACACTCTTAAAATAAAAGTGTTTTGTGTAGTGCAACAAAAGGTCGCAATAGCAATGAGGTGAAATAGATAACCCTGTTTACACACAGGTGCAAAGGAAACAACTACTGGTCAATAACGATGGATGACACAGAAGCCCACAAAAGAAGCATCTAACTTATCTAAATGGGAAAGAAAGCAAGACAGAAGCATTTCTCAAATAGTGGCATTGATTCATATTAATAGAGAGATTATATTAATAATAAAATTCGCTAAACATGTAATTTGCTTGTAACGGTGGCATTGCTTCAATTTTTTAGCGGCCTTATTAGATGGTGTTTGTTTACAGGGTGTAGGGACTAAAAAAGTCCCTTTTAGTCCCATCTAAGTCAAATTGGAGGGACTTTTACTGACTAAAAGCGGGAATTTGGGACTAAAGAAAGAAGACCCTGAGGGAGAGTCTTTTTGGGACTTTTTCCAACAGTTGCCCCTGCCCCCCGTCACACCTTCTCTCTATTAGTTCATTGCTAGGTGTAATATGGTCTTTTAACATCTCATTTCATAACCTCTAGTCCATGTTTAGTCCCTGGAACCAAACAGGTAGGGACTAGGGACTTTTTAGTTAGGACTAAAAAAGTCCTAGGACTTTTAAAAAAAAGAGGGCCTTAGATTAACAACAGCTAAATAGTTGTACAGGACAGTGGACGCACCAGCACCATGTGCAACTACCAATGTATAAAGGGGTGATGCACGGTCTGTTGCAACATAGAACAAACAACCAAGGAGCATATTTGTGTTGGTCCCAGTTTTGTTATCTTTAAACACCTTTCCCTATGCGAGGGCATCAAATCTAGTTCCTCTCAAACGCTACAGCCTTGTCCCCCAAAACAGAAAGATCAGTTTGTTACAGATGTGCATACTGTGTTTGTCATTGGTTTCCCTTTTCGACCAATATAGGTGTTGGATAGCCAGTCTGTACAACTTTCCCCCTTCCTTTCCTCTTTGAACCACGTCCTAGATTCGTCCTATACAACTTTATCCACTACTTCCCTGTTTGATCCAACACCTAGATTCGAGTGCAGAAGCGGAAAAAGCCCACATGCAACTAGAGCAATGCATGTGCAATAAGTAAATTATACCTTAAGGTTCTCGGGGTGTGGCTCAATGGGTGTCCGGAGGCCGATCTGCCAACACTATGTACGACAGCAAGGAAGAAGGGGTCGGAAGCCCTCCCGCGCCGCTGCTGGGTGAAAGAGAACAGCTGCGCCGGTAGTGGATTCCCTCCCTCACCGACGGCGACAACGTTAAGCCTCGTTCCCTTCCCGGCGGACGGATCCTTCCGGCTCTTTGACCAGCAGTGAGGGAAGACACACACACACACACACACACACACACACACACACACACACACATAGAGAGAGAGAGAGAGGCCAACAAGTCTTTTTAGATCTGTAGAGGGTGAGAGAGTGTGAAGAGAGAAACTACAAGCGCCGGGGCTCCAGCGTGTATATATATAGTGGAGAGAGAGTGTGAAGAGAGCAAACCCTAGAAAACAAGCGCCGAGGCTGCAACGTATATAGATGGAGTTGTTTTCTTTTTTTCTCCAAAAAAATCGTTTTAAATTGTGCACGAAACGGAACTCTTTATTTAACGTAGTGAAGAAAAATACTAGAGGCAATGCTAATACGTGAAGAAAATTGAACGCTCGAAGGAGTCAACTCACAATTAACGTTGCACGCCTCCCGGTCGCGCTTACTAACGTTCATGTGTGGTACACGACCCTCCGAAGTGGTCAAAATATTGGAAAGGTGGGCTGCACCATCCTACAATTTTAAATATTTTGGGCACTTGTATTCGGCCTAAGTCAGTGTGCCACCGTATGTACTAAGGGTTACAACGGGTGCTAAGAAACTAGGGTGTATCAAGAGTAATTGCCATGCCGTTTATTTGTAGGGTCACTTGCAAACTGTGAAACTCTATTCTCCTCTTATTTATTGGATGAGAAAAATCTTTTGCCTCCATTTTGAAAAAAAATGAGAAATTCAACTTTAATTATTTAGTTTGTACACTTTGCTCTCTTCCAATAATTTTGGGCACTTGTATTCGACCTAAGTCAGTGTGCCACCGTATCTCGTACTACTCCCTCCGTCTAGGTGTAAGTCATGTTAGAAGGTGCAGCGAGACCAACGTGCAAGCAGATTGGAGGAGAAGGAGAAACTTGACCGGTCCTTCCTCCAATCAAAGCCCTGATTTCTGTCTCTAAACGCAACAATTGATAACAACAATTAAGAGATGACATTTTAGCTACCATGCAGGGCCATGTATTAACTCGCATGAAAGCCTACTTTGATTCCTTGACTGATCGATGCGTAGTTGTGCACCATGGATTGGGTTTCATGGGGAGATAACAAGGAAGAGTAAGTAACAACGATAGCTAGCAACAAGGCTAGGAGGGGATTGACATGCGAAGTTACTGGACGACGCCTAAACATTTTGGAAATATCTGATTTTCTTAAGATGACTTAACACCTAGATGGAGGGAGTACTACTCCTCAGTCCAGGTTTGAGAATATTCGTCACCTCTTCTCTTCTTGTACATACTCCATTTATCTCACTTCCTGTGGCTTCCCACTCGCACGATATTCCTATTATATCAACTTTTATGTGTGTGTGTGTGCATGTGTGTGTGTGTGTGTGTGTTTTAACAGCGTGTGGGTGTTAGAGAGAGCGACACATCGACCTACTCCTACAAAGAGATGGTGTGTAGTGTACGATTTAGGCGCAAGAGTTGGTGCCTCCTCCCGTTTCCGGGCGTCCGGTGGGGACAGCTGCCACGCCCGCTCCTGACCAGCTTGGCTCACCCAAAGACCCTCCATCGCCCGCGTGCGCTTCTCACCCGAAACAGAATCGGTGCCGCATTCATGCCCGGGCCGAGCGGACGCGACCTCTCACTAGCACCTACGTTGAAGGGAGAAGCGGATTCAAGAGTGATGGCTGCTTCGTCCGTCCAACTTACTGCTTGGTCTATGTGATTTGACGACTCATTGGTCATTATTACTGAGGTGGTATGACTGCTGGATGTCCCACATTTCAGCGAAAGGAAATTACAATTTTCTCCATTCTTACAGTGGAGGAGTGCGAAAGCAGTGAAAACACGCAAGCTCAGTGATTACATGGCCCACTTCACACTATCACCATATTTTCTGGACACCGTGCAACACCTAACTCTTTACATAGTAGTATAGTACGTACTGTAATTTCTGAGCGAAATAAATTTGTACAATGCTATGAAGCTTTCAGCTTCTGTTTCATGTATCTTGCGTCCAAGATTGCCCCGTTGCAACATTTCATCAAATACAAAGGAGACTAACATGTATGCTATTGCATCTCAATGATTGACAGATAATAGCCAATATGTACTCCCTCCGTCCAAAATAAGTGTCTCAACTTTATGCAAACTTTAGTACAAAGTTGTACTACTATTTAAGTTGACACTTATTTTGGAACAGAGACAACTAAAGAAAAAATGATCCATGCAGTCCCTAGCCCTTGAACCCTAAACACTAACCAAGCTTTAATTTGCTAGCGATGTTGAAACTTCCGAAGAAATGAAGTTTGCAACCCTTTGACCATCCACTCATACGCGTCGGTGCTATACAGACGGTTTGACCCCTTTCCACGACGGCACTTGGAACCGCCACCAAGTGAGTGTGGGCGATAGGGGGGGTCCTTCCCACACGGCCCAGAAACCGTTAGGGATATGCCCTCCTGGCACACACGATCAGCAAAATGAGGTCGTGTGCGACCGGCGAGCGAGCAAATACAGTTATACATACAGTAGTGCTAAGAAATACAATTATACACGCGAAATCGTTTCTGGTCATAAGTACATCCCACATAGTCAGTTCCCGCTAAACGTTTCCGTTCGTATATACATCCCACACAGTCGCTACAAGGAAAATGCTTCCGTGCGCAGGTACATCACACACAATTTTCCCCGTTAAATCGTTTGTGATAGCGTTGACATCGCACACAATATTAAAAAATCGTTTGTGTTATTGAATGCATCACACACAGTTTTTATGTGGTAAACGTTCGTGGAAGGTGGCCTAACGCAAACAGTTTGGAAGAGAATGTCATGTGTGATTGTTCATTGATCCAACACGGTTTATTTCTAGAAACTGTGTGCGTTGCCTTAGGTCATCGCCCACAGTATTTTCTCAATAACCGTTTGTAATAGCAAAAACCAATTAGCAGGCTAATTTGCCATTAGCAGGCTAACTGCCCTATTATTAATAATCCATTCATTAATCTAATTGACATTCATATTAAACACATAATATATTTCATTCCCATATTAAGGAAGCATGATTTCATAATTGAAATACATCAGATTACAAAATGATATAGCTTCAACACTCAGCTACCCCATTACACAACTGCACCATCACCAAGTTTCACATGCAACATCTAGAACCTTTCAAAATTAGCATCATAGACGGTACATAGACAAATGCATCTCATCGGGAAAACTGCTGAAGCGGAAGGTGAATATTGAGCCTTCATTGATGTTGACGGTCTTTGCAACTTTAGGCCAGCGCCTGTGGATGATTGACTGTCCACCCTTCGTCCTCTTCAGGAACACTTCAATATTGAACCGTGGGTGTTGTATGAATATCTTTCTTGCCTCCTAACCATACAGGTGGTTTGAGAGGTAATCATCAGTGAACTATTTTGGAAAGGTCTGAAAACAAGGATGTGCATAAATATCTTCTCTGTATTGGAAATGGGGCAAAGGAATAAAAAAGACAAGGTATAATAGTTAGTACCATCATGTAGTGAATTGATGTCTTCTTCATTGTGCAGACAAAGATCTTGTTGTTTGTTGTCGCTAATTTCTTTATCCTAACAATCTTTCTGAGTTTCTTGACCTAACTGATATTCATGGACAACTCATTTCCCCATATGCAAAACGGGTCGAACAGTGGGTCAAAACCTCTGACAGCAGGACCTACATGTGCAAGACCAAATTGTTTAAAACCTAAGTATTAGAATGATTCCTGCAATTACACAATAATGTGCTATTAGACAAAGGACCATGCATGTGCAAACCTTGATTGTAAACCTCAGTGCTTCCCATTGCTTCCCTACAACACATATAAGGTAGTTAGTGATCAGGTTAGGTGAGGGTTCGCATGCTATTAGTAAAATATGTTGATAAAAAATAAGCACATTGTAGATTCATCAGATTAATTCAAGCCACATGGAAAACCCATTTATCCAAACCAAGCATCATTAAGAACTAGGAAATATAGCAATTGTATATGTTTCCCATGTATTAAGTGCAGCCAAATTCCATTATTCCTCACATGCACAACAATACAAAATTCTACCCACGACAATTGGACATTGCATTGCAGAACCGAACCAAGTAGTTAACTAAACACCACAACAAATGAACCAAACATTAACTGAGCACCACATTGCACAATATAACGTACTCCTAATAGAAGATCAGACAGTTAACCAAACCAAGCATGCTTAACAACTTAGAAATATAGCAATTGTATTTGTTTCTGATGTATTTAGTACATCCAAATTCAATTTATTTCTCACATGGTATATAGTAACAGAATGCACCCACAACAATTGAACATCGCATTGCAGAATGGAACCAAACAGCTAACTAAACACCACAACAAATGAACCAAATGTTAACTGAGCACCACATTGCACAGTGCATAACATACTAGAAGATCAAACAGTTAACCAAACCAAGCATGCTTGAAAACATGGAAATATAGCAATTGGATTTGTTTCTCATGTATTTTGTAAAGAAAAATTCGATTTATTTCTCACATGGAAGACAATACAAAATTGCACCATGAAGAATTGAACATCACATTTGCAGAATTGAACCAAACAGTTAACTAAACACGACAACTAATTAATCAAATAGTTAATAAGTGAGCACCGCATTGCACGACATATAGAACATATACACTAGAGCAACAGATTCCATGGTAAAAGTAGATATCACAATTCATTAGAATTTGTTAAGGAAAGACAGGCGTAGCACACGCAACGGGTAAACCGAGCATGCTTAACCGGCATAGCTAGCAAATGGAAAGGTGCTCCTCAAAGATCTGGGGGTCGGCATGAATTGCAGCCATCGCGACCTCATCCGCATGTGCGGACGCGATTTGCTTCTCCGCTGCCAAATGCTCCTTGAGATCCTGGCTATACTATGTGTACCATGGCTTAGGGCGGCGCTTATCTGGTGGAGGGGTTGGTGATTTGGGTGGAAGGTGGCACGCTCGCGCCAGCGGTCGGGGCATGTGGGATGTGGAAGGAGGAGGATGGGGTCGGGTGTGGATTACCTGCCTGGATAGGCGAGGCCGAGCAGCATGAAGGAGGGTCGCCGGTGAGGATGCGGCTCTGCAAGCAAGGAGTGAAGGTTTCAACTTGGAAAGGAAGGCGGAAACAGGGGAAATGTGGCTTTTCGTAAGGGGGAGGGGGCGGGGAGGTAGATATTTCTGCGGAAGCCAAAAATTTGGACTCGCTTGAGCGAAAAAACTGGTGCGCAAAGTGTCATCAGACACGGTCCCTTATTCAGAACTGTGTACGATATGTGAACATCACAAACGATTCAGATGGCTTAACCTGTGCGTAATGAGTTTGAACGTAAAAAGTTTTGGTTCCAATTTCCTTGGTTACAATTCTCATCCACGCCATTGCATAATTTGGGTACACAAAGGAGACTAAAGCACACCCACACTTCTTAATCAAGCAAGTTCAGCAATTAAACAGAGCTAGCTGGCCTAAACATTACTCTAACAAATTAAAGACCGGCGCTCTTAATTAAACAAAACAGAGAGTACTACTATGGCTGATGCTCGTCGATGTCCGCCGCCTTCTCCCTGTCCAGCTTGCGCCCGACGATCTCCTGGGGAAGGAGCTCCATAGCATCCATCGCACGATATTCGGCAAGCATCTCGCCATCTGCGTCCGCCATCTCTTTGGAAAAGGCCGCCACGAGCTGGGCCTGGGCGGCCGCGATCTGGGCTTGGACGGGCTCCGTTGTCGCAAGGTATGCGGCGGAGGAACAGACAGTTTCTTGAACGCTCTCAGCAATTGCCAACTCTTCAGCCGTGGGTTGCCGACCGTTGTCAGAGAAGCTTCATTCGATTTGTGCGGTGACCGCCACGAGCTGGACGTGGGCGGCCTCGACATGGTCGTGTGCGGCCTCCATCAGGGCTAAGGCTGCCACTGCAGAACGGATAGCTGTTGTGCCACTCTCGCCAGTTGCTATCCCCGAGGCAGATGTTGCCGCGGCCGCCTGAGAGGCAACAATGGCCATTTGGGCTGCCTTGGCCGCCCGGTCGCAGATTACGGTCGCCCTCACGAAGCTTGTTAGCACGTGCCTGGTGGTTGCGGCAGCGCTTTCGCCGAAGTGGGCCGCCGAAGTTTCCCTCGAGACGAGGGTCCACGTGCCCATCTTTCATCGGCGACGATTGAATAGTAAAATGATATTTGGGGAGTGAGCTAGTGTGCTTGACACGCCGGGACTGTAGCCGACGCACCTTCTCGTGTCAGCCATAGGCGTACTATACACCGACGGTGCTCCAGGATATTTTGTACTGCATCTCACACGGTTGGTGATAATAAACTGTGTGGGATCTAATTGATTTTTTATCTTGATTTGAATTACATAATGGGGTCACAGCTGCAAAGGATGGTGTTTGAATTGCTAGAACTTCTATCTGTAGTGAACATGTAACTATACGTGTGTCGTCAAATAATTTGGAATTATTTAGGGTTCGTTTGGACGTTTTTAAACGGTAACTTGGTTATCTAGGCATTTCAGGTGCACAATTCAAAATTAAACCACATGCACATGCTCCGATGCACCAAAATGGGTTGTAAATGATATATGTGTCCATTGGTTGATGCTTACGTCCCATTCAAGAAATGGGGATGAATTTCAAACATCACGACACCGTGGCTCTCCGACAAATGTTGAGGTGCTTGCTTTTGTAATTCTAGTAAATACAAAACTCGTCTGAAATTCATGAACCTTGGCATGCTATCATGGAACGACATCAAGATGTTAGGGTAAAAAAATATTGTCCCATTTGGGCCAGGTTATTGTATAAGTTTCTCGCAAACCAGAGCTTTTCTCACAACAAGCATGATGGTTTCGATAGGGAACGTGCAACCTTGGGGGATGAAATGATATTTGTTGCATCTTCTTACTTTCAAAAAATTTCTCGTGTCAACATAGAACAACATGAGTGTTGTGCAATTTTTTGGGATATTTCGGGGTTCGCATGGACATTTTTATACATTAACTGACTTCTCCATGCATTCATGTGCATAATTCAAATTTGAACTACATGCACATGCTCCAATGCATATAAACGGGTTGAAAAATCGAATGTGTGTCATTGGTTGCAAACTTAGGTCCCATGCAAGAAATGGGAATGAATGTCAAACACCTTTGCCACCGTTTCTCAACCGCTAACATTGAGATACTTGGTTTTCAAATTCTCGTAAATCGAAAACTCGTCTGAAATTCATTAAACTTGACATCCTATCATGGAACAGCAACAACATGTAGTGGTAAAAATATTGTCCCATTTGGGGCAAGTTGGGGTGTAAGCTTCTCACTGTAGGATCGAAAGTATGTCTAGAGGGGGGGGTGATTAGACTACTTGACCAAATAAAAATCTAGCCTTTTCCCAATTTTAGTTCTTGGCATATTTTAGCAACTTAGCACAAGTCAAGCAATCAACCTACACATGCAATTCTAAGAGTATAGGAGCGGAATGTAAAACAATTGCATATGAAGGTAAAGGGAGGAGTTTTAGGAGGCAAACGCAATGTTGACATGGAGATTTTTTAGCCGTGGTTCCGATAGGTGGTGCTATCGTACATCCACGTTGATGGAGACTTCAACCCACGAAGGGTAACGGTTGCGTGAGTCCATGAAGGGCTCCACCCATGAAGGGTCCATGAAGAAGCAACCTTGTCTATCCCACCATGGTTGTCGCCCATGAAGGACTTGCCTCACTAGGGTAGATCTTCACGAAGTAGGCGATCTCCTTGACCTTACAAACTCCTTGGTTCAACTCCACAATCTTGACGGAGGCTCCCAAGTGACACCTGGCAAATCTAGGAGACACCACTCTCCAAGAGGTAATAGATGGTGTGTAGTAGATGAACTCCTTGCTCTTATGCTTCAAATGATAATCTCCCCAACACTCAACTCTCTCTCACAGGATTTGGATTTGGTGGAAAGAAGATTTGAGTGCAAAGCAACTTGGGGAAGGCTAGAGATCAAGATTTATGTGGTAGGAATGGAGTATCTTGACCTCAGCACAAGTGTAGGTGGTTCTCTCTCAGAAAATGTATGTTGGAAGTATAGGCATGTTCTGATTGCTCTCTCCATGAATGAAGAATGGGTGGAGGGGTATATATAGCCTCCACACAAAATATAACCATTACACACAACTACCAAACTCGGTGGGACTGAATCGTGAAACTCAGTCAGACCGATTTAGTTCATAATGTGACCATTAGGAATTTCAGTGGGACCGACACGTCAACTCGGTGGGACCAACATCGTTAGGGTTAGGGCATAACGTAATCTCGGTGAGACCGATTACACAAACTCGGTGAGACTGATTTTGGTATAGACACACAGAGAGTTGGTCAGGCAAACTCGGTGGGACCGATTCACTCATCTCGGTTGGATCGAAACGTTACGATAGGGAAATAGAGAGTTTGAATTGCAATCTCGGTGAGATCAATCGCTCATCTCGGTTTGATCGAAACATTACGAAGGGAAAAAAGAGATTACAATCCCATCTCGGTGAGACCGAGATCCCTATCGGTGAGACTGAAAAGAGTAGGGTTTCTGGCAATGGCTATGTCAACTGAACTCAATGGCACCGGATAGAAAGTTTCGGTAGGGCCGAGTTTGACTTATGGTTTGGGACATATGTGGATGTGAGAAAGTAGTTGAGGGTCTTTGGAGCATATCACTAAGCACTTTGAGCAAGAGGATCATTAAGCAACACCTCACCCCCTCTTGATAGTATTGGCTTTTCCTATGGACTCAATGTGATCTTGGATCACTAAAATGGAAAAATGTAGAGTCTTGTGCTTTGAGCTTGAGCTCAACTGCAGTTTGGATCTTAGTTACCTTGACATCAAGAGCACAGAATTTCTGCTCAATGATCCTCTCCAAACTCTCCTCGTTTTGAGTCAGGGTGTCCAAGCCCTTCTCAATCCTCAAGGTGGAGGCAATCAGATAGCCAAGCTGATCTTGCTTGCTCTTCAGGAACACTTGAGATGCCTCTTCAACAGTTGGCATCTTTGCAGCTTTCTCTGCCCTTGCCTTCTCTCTCTTCTCATGTGCTTGCACAGATGATGGTTCCTCCTCATTCATCTCAACTGTGTTATCTTCAAAATCAGGATATAAGGGTAGATGTTCTTTATCCAATAGATATGTGCCTGTGCCCATCTTTGAGTTGATGAGCTCCTAAATGTGTGGAGCATACCCACAAATTCTCTTCTGATCAGCTGTTGTTCTCTTGATTGTTTCCACAATCAGACTCATGACTTTAAATTTTTGAGGCACATCAAACAAATGCAGCAAGTTTATAACATGTCCTTTGATCATCTTGTGATCTCCAGACTTGGGTAGCAATGTGTGCCTAAGGATCCAGTTGATTATAGGCAGATCAGACAACAAGAAGTGTACATATCCAAGCTTGTGAGTTTCCAAAGCTTTATCTGGGATCTCTCTATACATGTGTGCCATAGTGTTGTGGTCTTTATTCTTCTCAGCATAAACATCCAAGTCATATTCATTTTCTTTTGGAGCATTGATCAACTGAGCCCATTCTTCAACAATGGATTGGTACCTAGTACCTTCAGACATCCATATGATCTTCCCATCTGGGTAGAAGTGAGTTGTGGAGTAAAACTGCATGATGAGCTCATCATTCCACTTGGTGAGCTTCTGAGCAACAAATTCATCAACTCCACATGCTTTGAAGCTGTCATATACTCCTGGATAGTGACCTTCATTTTTCTTGATGTACTCCGAGTTGATCCATCTCATGTCACACACAATGGGCTTCTTGTCAAGCAAAATTGTCTCATTAAAATCTTGTTGCTCCTTGGTGTGAAACTTGTAGTCAACTGTTGTCCTTCTCCTCATAGCATATGGATCTGACTGTTCCACAATCTCAGTCCAGCATTCTTTTTGATATGCATGTCTTTAGCTACTGGATGAGCATCATTATGGTCAGGAATCTTGGGCTTCAACTTCCTCAAAACAAGTGAATCATCTTCTTCTTTAGCTTCAGGCACTGGGGCCTTGTTCTTCTCTGCAGCAGGTATACTTTTGGCGTTCCTCTTGGGTGTAGTCTTTTGAGCTGGTGCAGCAGCCTTGGGAGCAGCTTTGGGCTTAGATGGAGCAGCCCCTGATTTTATTGCATCTCCCATGAGCTTCTGAGCTTTAGGAGCTGGAGCAGCATCCTCTTCCTCTTCATCATCTGATCTCACCATTGATGGCTTGCCAACAACTCTGGCAATGGTCTTCTTGACCCTTTCCTTTCTTTTCTTGCCATCTCCAGTTTCTTTGGGTTCAAGAGTGAACTCCATAGTTTCACCTATGGCAACCTTCCTGGGTTTGGATGTAGGCACTCTCCTGGCAGGTGCCTTCTTGTTCATGCCTGGCTTTGTGGTAGCAGCACTGCCATATTCCTTCTTCATCACTTTCTTCTTTGAGGTGGCCTCATCTTCAACAGCCACATAATCTTCATCCTCTGAATCTAAAGTTCTCTTCTTCCTTGTCCTGGTAGCTGCCTTTGGCAAGTTACTGGGTGTGCTCCTGCTACCCTCATCATAGCTGCTTGAGGGACTGGTGTCCTCACTCAACTGAGCTTGCTCTTTAGACTTATTCTGGCTATCACTTTGATCAGACATCTCTGCAAACTCACTGACAGCAGACCCTGTGAATAGATATAGATGAGGTAGAGTAGATGAGCATCACAAAGTATAGAGGTTTTTTGCAAAACAGATGATTTAAAACTTAGTTTTAGTTCTCCACAGAAAGCATTTCGGAGCTACCGATTTGTAAACTCGGTGATACCCAAGCAGCTTTTGGAACCTAAACTAGTGAACTCGGTCAGACCGAGTCACTGTTTGGTGGCACCGAGACTGCTAGGGTTTCACAGAGAATCGATCTTGGTCACACTGATTTGCAATTCTCGGTCAGACCAAAAATTACATGTGCAATGGCTTAAGCCAAATCAGTGAGACCGATTTCTACAACTCGGTAGGTCCGAGATGAGTTCGGCGGAAACCTAACCCTAAATTTTCAAATCAAATCTAATCTACGGAATGTTTTCACCGGACGGGAATATTTCACATGTGGCAAGAAACATGGCGAAGCAAGGTGCTAAGAATCGGAATTAATGGATAGCACAAAGTATCAAGTTCATACCCTAACTACGGCAATGAACTTGCTATGGCGGCAATAGTGGGGCAGATTTCTGTTGACGCCGGTGGAGACCAATGGCGGGAGGTCGCTGGCGGCGAGAGGACGATCCGGAGACCCGAAGAGGTAGAGCAGGTTATGTGTGGGCGAAGTGTTTCGGAAAAAATTCCAAAATTTGGCCCGCGAGTATATATAGCTTGACCCTGTCGGTGTGACCGAGTGGAACAACTCGGTGGCACCGAGATGCAAAACTGCGAGCAGTTACTGCAACTCGATGTGACCGAAAAGTTCTAATCGGTTGCACCAAGAATGAAAACCTAGATCAACTTAGTGATCTCGGTATGACCGAAAAGAGTGAATCCGTCAGACCGAAATGCACAAAGAGGTTTTGGAAGTTTATGTCAATGACGAATCGGGGACTCTGAGTGCTCCTCACACAGAGTGGTTCGAATCTGACTTGATCAAACTTTGTGATGTAGCATGAATAGGGTTTGAGAAAAGAAAGCATAGATAGCTAGAGAAAGTTCTTAGGCATTCTTGTCCATCCACTTGGCAAAAGGAAAGAAACCGAACAATCAAAACAACAAGTGGATGTCCTCGAATGAGTAAAATATGCAACCAACATGCTCACACAATAAAATGGCAAATGAAATATGCGGCAAAGCATGCATAACCAATCTAGCATCTATCAAACAATTGGCGAAGACTAGGTCATCTATATATGAGTATATTGACTTAGGATTCAAATGAGAACATTTGATCATAGGTCAGACTCATCGTTTAAGCACAAGTGGGGTTACCACTTTTACATAAAGCATTGTTGTGTTCACACCATTAGAGTTGATTTAGCTCAATTCTTAGAGTAAAGCTCCCCCTAGATGTGAGATCCCCCTAAGAGGGATGAACTAACCTTGGGTTTTGTCAATGATAACTTCATGTAGATGTTGAAGATGTGGATGCTCAATGTTGATGTAGATCATTTGGAGCAATCCATTGGAGTGAGTTGTACTTTCAATACCTACACGGGTTAGTCCCACAAGGAACAAACAAGAGGGTTTGTGACTCCTTGAACTAGTGAAAGATGTGGAAGTTGATTGCACTTGTCCTTGCCAAACTGATATGAGTGAAGTATGTTGGCAGAGTCACCCTCAAGAACTCTCTAGTTCTTCTTCTTTGGTATCCACATCATCTTGATGGGAGTCCTTGGAGTTGTAGTCGTGCTTGATGAAGTAGAACTTGATGTAGTCTTGGGAACCCACTTGACCAAGGCCTTAGGATCTTCTTCAAATGCATCAATATCCTCTTGAAGCTTGTCCTTGCCTTTTTGCTTGTGGTCTTGTGGTGGAAGATCATCTTGAGCTTGTGTTCCTTTGAAATAAGTAGGATCATACTTCTCCTGTTGAGGAACAAACTTTTTCTTGGGGTATTGACCTTCTTCCCACTCAACTCCATTGGCATTGAACTTTCGTTCAAAACCAATACCTTGATTCTTCCGGTGCCTTCCTTGTTTGTGTACAATTTCCTCGAAATGCTTACTTCCGGCAAGGCTCTTATAAATACCTTTCTCTATAATTCCCTTCAATAAGCTATTTTCTTGCTCAAGTGTAACTTGGCTAAGAGAATCATTAGTGGAATCAAGAGAACTACTAGAAGCAACAACATTGGATTTAGCATGATTATTGTTACTACTAGAAGAAGAATCTTTCTAGTTCTTGTTACTTGACTTGACTTGTGGCATGTAAGTAGATAAGAACAAACGCTTGGCAATGTAAGAAGAACTTTTCTTGTGAAGATCATCATTGATTGCCTTTAAAAACTCATGCTCTTGCTCAAGGTTGAGCTCTTCAAAGCGTAACTTCTCATGAGTTTTTAAAAGTTATCGATGATCTTCCAAGATGGTTTCATGAGCTAACTTAAGAGTGTTTAGTTCTTTAGTTAGGCGCTCAATCTTCTCCTTATCATTGTCATTCGTTTTATCTTGATTAGCATGATTAATTGACGTTTCATCATAGTATTCATCACTAGAGTTGTCAACAAGTAAATCATCATCACCTAACAAGTCATCTACATCACTATTGAAATCAACATACTCGGGGTGTGATACCTTTGGGCCCTTAGCCATGAAGCATCTTCCAATTCCTTCATTTGGTGAGTCAAATATGTCGTAGGACTTGGTTGACACAAGTGCTAGACTGGCAACACCTTCATCTTGAGTATATTCGGAGTTGGAGTGATAGCTTCTCTTGGAGTGATTGTCGGAGTCGGAGCGAGATACCCATTCACCAACATGAGCTTGATGTCTTCGTTTTGTGTAGCTCTTTGATGACTTGTCCTTCCTTTCCGAATCCTTGGTTCTCTGAGATGTTCTTCATTAATAATGATCATCTCTGCTCCTTCTTTCTCTTGATGGTGATTCTTCTCTTCTACTTCTTCTTTTTGGAGAATCTTCTCTTCTTTTTGAGGGAGCCGTACACTCATTGGAATAGTGTTCGGGTCTTCCACAATTGTAGCAATTATGTTCACGACTAGAAGATCTTTCCTTGCTTCTACTATTGTAGGACCTTGACTTGGAACTTCTTTCCTTGCTTCTACTATTGTAGAACTTGTTTAAGTTATTCACCATTAGGCTCAATTCTTTATTGAAGGTTTGTATCTCACTTGATGATGTGGGAGCTTCACATGAGGCTTTGTAAGCACCACTTGACTTGTTATGGAGCTCCTCCTTATCCTTGAGTGACATCTCATGAGCAACAATTCTTCCAATGACTTCCGTTGGCTTGAGATCTTTGTAATTGGGCATCATTTGGATCAATGTGCACACGGTATCGTATTTTCCATCCAAGGCTCTTAGGATCTTCTTGATGATGAATTTGTCGGTCATCTCTTCACTTCCTAAGCCGGCAATCTCATTTGTGATGAGAGCAAGCCTAGAGTACATTTCAGCGACACCTTCACCATCCTTCATTTTCAACTTGTCAAGTTGACTTTGAAGCACATCCAATTTGGATTCCTTGACGGAGTCGGTACCTTCGTGCATATCAATCAAAGTATCCCAAATTTCCTTTGCATTCTCAAGACGGCTGATTTTGTTGAATTCTTCGGGGCACAATCTGTTGAAGAGAATATCACAAGCTTGAGCATTGTATTACAGCATCTTCAACTCTTCCGCGGTAGCTTCACGGTCCGGTTCTCTCCCATCAAAGAATTCACCTTGCAAGCCAATACACACAATAGCCCAAACTGCGGGGTTATGTCCAAGAATATGCATTTTCATCTTATGCTTCCAACTAGCAAAGTTTGTACCATCAAAGTAAGGACCTCTACGGTGGTAATTTCCCTCGCTAGACTCCATACTCTCCTAGGTTGTGAAACCAAGGCTATGACCACCAAAAGCTATTGAAATCAAAGCAAATGGAGACCAAAGCTCTGATACCACTTGTAGGATTGAAAGTATGTCTGGAGGGGGGATGATTAGACTACTTGACCAAATAAAAATCTAACCCTTTCCCAATTTTAGTTCTTGGAAGATTTTAGCAACTTAGCACAAGTCAAGCAATCAACCTACACATGCAATTCTAAGAGTATAGCAGCGAAATGTAAAACAATTGTATATGAAGGTAAAGGGAGGAGTTTGAGGAGGCAAACGCAATGTTGACATGGAGATTTTTTAGCCGTGGTTCCGATAGGTGGTGCTATCGTACATCCACGTTGATGGAGACTTCAACCCACGAAGGGTAACGGTTGCACGAGTCCACGGAGGGCTCCACCCACGAAGGGTCCACGAAGAAGCAACCTTGTCTATCCCACCATGGACGTCGCCCACGAAGGACTTGCCTCACTAGGGTAGATCTTCACGAAGTAGGCGATCTCCTTGCCCTTACAAACTCCTTGGTTCAACTCCACAATCTTGATGGAGGCTCCCAAGTGACACCTAGCCAATCTAGGAGACACCACTCTCCAAGAGGTAATAGATGGTGTGTAGTTGATGAACTCCTTGCTCTTGTGCTTCAAATGATAGTCTCCCCAACACTCAACTCTCTCTCACAGGATTTGGATTTGGTGGAAACAATATTTGAGTGGAAAGCAACTTGGGGAAGACTAGAGATCAAGATTTATGTGGAAGGAATGGAGTATCTTGACCTCAACATAAGTGTAGGTGGTTCTCTCTCAAAAAATGTATGTTGGAAGTGTAGGCATGTTTTGATGGCTCTCTCCACGAATGGAGAGTGGGTGGAGGGGTATATATAGCGTCCACACAAAATCTAACCGTTACACACAACTACCAAACTCGGTGGGACCGAATCGTGAAACTCGGTCAGACCGATTTAGTTCATAATGTGACCGTTAGGAATTTCGGTGGGACCGACACGTCAACTCAGTGGGACCAATATAGTTAGGGTTAGGGCATACCGTAATCTCGGTGAGACCGATTACACAAACTTTGTGAGACCGATTTTGGTAATAGACACATAGAGAGTTGGTCAGGCAAACTCTGTGGGACTGATTCGCTCATCTTGGTTGGACCGAAATGTTACGAAAGGGAAACAGAGAGTTTGCATTGCAATCTCGGTGAGACCGATCGCTCATCTCGGTTTGACCGAAACATTACGAAGGGAAACATAGAGATTACAATCCATCTCGATGAGACCGAGATCCCTATCAGTGAGACCGAAGAGACTAGGGTTTCTGGCAATGGCCATGTCAACTGAACTCGGTGGCGTCGGATAGAAAGTTTTGGTAGGGCCGAGTTTAACTTTTTGTTTGGGACATATGTGGATGTGAGAAAGTAGTTGAGGGCTTTTGAGCATATCACTAAGCACTTTGAGCAAGAACCTCATTAAGCAACACCTCACCCCCTCTTGATAGTATTGGCTTTTCCTATGGACTCAATGTGATGTTGGATCACTAAAATGGAAAAATGTAGAGTCTTGTGCTTTGAGGTTGAGCCAATCCTTTTGTCCTTAGCATTTTCAAGGGTCCACTTTTCTCATCCATGCCATGCCAAACATTGAGCTTTCCTGAAATATTTATCTTGAAATAGCATTAGCTCAATGAGCTATATGTTGTTAGGAATTACCAAAACCACCCAGGGATAGTTGCACTTTCACTCACAAACCAGAGCTTCTCGCAACAAGCCTCGTGGTTACAGTAAGGAACGTTTCACCTTTCTGGACGAAATGATATTCGTTGCCTCTTCTTGATTTCAATTTTTGGTCTAGTTCCAACATAGAACAACAGGAGTGTTGTGTTAAATTTTGTATTTTGGGGGGGGGGGTCGTTTGGACATTTTTATGCATTAATTAACCTTTCAATGCATTTATGTGCATAATTCAAATTTGAACTACATGCACATGCTCTAATGCATATAAATTGGTTGAAAATTCAAATTTGTCTCCTTGGTTGCATGCTAAGGTCCCATGCAAGAAATGGGAATGAATGTCAAAAACCATGCCACCGTCACTCGGCCACAAACATCGAGATACCTGATTTTTAAATTCTATTAAATCCAAAACTCGTGCGTAATTCATGAAACATGGCATTCTATCATCGAGCGGCATCAACATGTCGTCGTAAAATTTTTGTCCCATTTGGGGCAGGTTTGGGTATAAGCTTCTCACAAACCAGAGCTTCTCACAACAAGCCTGATGGTTTCGGTAGGGAACCTTTCACCTTTCTGGACGAAACAATAGCCGTTTCCTCTTCTTGATTTCAATTTTTTCTCTAGTGTCAATATAGAACAACATGAGTGTTGTGTTAAATTTTGTAATTTTTCGAGGTTCGTTAGCACATTATTTCTTATGCATTAACTGAGTTTTCAATGTATTTATGTGCATAGTTCAAATTTGAACTACATGCACAAGCTCTAATGTATATAAATTGGTTGAAAATTCAAATATGTGTCCTTGGTTTCATGCTCAGGTCCCATGCAAGAAATGGGAATGAATGTCAAACACCCTGCCACCGTCACACGGCCGCAAAATTGAGATACCTTGTTTTTAAAGTCTAGTAAATCCAAAACTCGTCTGAAATTCATGAAACCTGGCATGCTATCATGGAATGGCACCCGACATGACGTGGTAAATTTTTTGTCCCGTTTGGGGCAGGTTTGGGTATAAGCTTCTCACAAACCAGAGCCTCTCACAACAAGCTTCATGGTTTCGGTAGGGAACATGCCACCTTTGGGGATGAAACGATACTTGTTGCCTGTTATTGCTTTCAAAAAATTTCTAGTGTCAACATAGAACAACACGAGTGTTGTGTTAAATTATGGATTTTTTCGGGGTTCGTTTAGACATTTTTATACATTAACTGGGTTTTCTAGGCATTTTATGTGCATAATTCAAATTTGAACTACATGCACATGCTCCAGTGCATATAAATTGGTTGAAAAATCAAATTTGTGTCCTTGGGTGCATGCTTAGGTCACATGCAAGAAATGGGAATGGATTTCAAACACCAGGGCACTATTGACTGCCCACAAAACATTGAGATACTTTGTTTGTATATTCTAGTAAATCCCAAACTTGTCTGAAATTCATGAAACTTGGCATGCCATCATGGAATGGCACCCGACATGCTGCGGTAATTTTCATGTCTATTTTGAGAGAAGGTGCACTCAAATAACAACCAACAAAGGCATTTTGAAACAACTAGATGCCATCTAACATCGCAAACGTTTTAGATAGAACACCCGTATGTACACTGACAGCTTCCCCAGTAAGCCAACGGAAAATGTGACGAGTAGGATTTGTGCTGCTCTTCATCGCAAACATTTTAGATAGAACACATGTATGCAAAGTGAGAGCTATGGTCTTCCGCAGTAAGCCAAGGGAAAATTCACTGCGCAGGATTTGTGCATCTCTTCAACGCAAACGGTTCAGATTGAGTAAAGTATGCAAAGCAATACTTTAGCGCTAAGCCAAGAGAAAATTTGGCAAGCAAGATTTCTACCTCCCTTCAACGCAAACGGTTTTTTTTGGATGACCCGTGTGCAACCATGTACAGACAATTTGGTAAGATTTGCATCTGTCATATTGGGTATATTGACATTTGTCAAACTGGAAAGATTGACATTTGTTGATCTAGTAACATTGCCATTTGTCAATCCTTGTAACACTGCGATTTGTCAAAATATGCAGCTAAAAATCACCAGCACTATCTAATTTTTGCAACTAAAATTCAGTAATTAAGCACAGATTTCAGTCATAGATTAAGCAGTTGTGCTTAATTTATACAAACAGTTCAACTTTACAACTGAACCAACCAAACTTTTCCCAATTTTTGCCAACCACGTACTAAAATAGCTAGTTCAACTATATACTAGCTAATTTTAAATACATTGTACAGTTCCACATAATCTATAGTCAGATGAACTGAACAAAATAGCCCCTAAATACTACTACTACGGAGGGGCTTTGTACTACTTCCGGCAGCCTCTCCTCTATCGAGCACGCTCAGTAAGAGGAAGAGGAGGAGGAGCCTACCGATGAGCTGGACAACTGCAATATGTTGCGTGCCGCTACTGCACCTTCAGCGACGCTCACCTCGAATGCCCTCTGCCGCTCCAAACGACCCCTCTCAAAGCAGCCAGTCTGCTCGTAGATCTCCTGATTCCTCGCCTCTGCGTTGGAGAATGCAGCGGCCACGGTGGCAGTAAGGCTCTTTGCGTGCTCGACGAGGCGCTCCTCCTCCTCCCACAGGAACTCAATGTAGCGCGCAAGGTCGTTGTCGCACATGCGGACCTCCACCTCTGCCTCCCTCCTGCGGGCGGTGGTGGCAGAGCGGGCGATGATCCCGGCGGTCGGCGGTGGGCTAGCGGCCACGGCCGACGATGATGGGGTGGCGGCCACAGCCACCACCTCCCGCCTTCGGGCCATGGTGGTGGAGCGGGTGATGGCCACGATGGCCGGCAGTGGGGTGGCGGTCACGACGGCCACCTCCCGCCTTCGGGCCACGGAGGCGGAGCGGGTGATGGCCCTGGCTTTTGAGGGAGTCCTGGATTAGGGGGTGTCCGGATGGCCGGACTATGACCTTCGGTCGGACTCCCGGACTATGAAGATACAAGATTGAAGACTCCGTCCCATGTCCGGATGGGACTTTCCTTGGCGTGGAAGGCAAGCTTGGCGATACGATATGAAGGTATCCTCCCATTGTAACCGACTCTGTGTAACCCTAGTCCTCTCCAGTGTCTATATAAACCGGAGAGTTTTAGTCCGTAGGACGAACAACAATCATACCATAGGCTAGCTTCTAGGGTTTAGCCTCTCTGATCTCGTGGTAGATCCACTCTTGTACTACCCATATCATCAATATTAATCAAGCAGGAGTAGGGTTTCACCTCCATCGAGAGGGCCCGAACCTGGGTAAAAACATCGTGTCCCTTGTCTCCTGTTACCATCCGCCTAGACGCACAGTTCGGGACCCCCTACCCGAGATCTGCTGGTTTTGACACCGACATTGGTGCTTTCATTGAGAGTTCCTCTGTGTCGTCGCCCTTACGCCCGATGGCTTCTTCGATCATCAACCACGACGCGGTCCAGGGTGAGACTTTTCTCCCCGGACAGATCTTCGTATTCGGCGGCTTCGCACTGCGGGCCAACTCGCTTGGCCATCTGGAGCAGATCGAAAGTTATGCCCCTGGCCATCAGGTCAGGTTTGGAAGCTTAAACTACATGGCCGACATCCGTGGGGACTTGATCTTCGACGGATTCAAGCCACGACCGAGCGTCCGCACAGTCTCGATGGGCATGATCTAGCTCTGCCACCGGACAGCGCCTAGAGCGCCACTCAGGTGTCCGCTCCGACCATTAGCCCGGAGCCGACTGCGCTAACCAGGGACGGACGGTTAGACGCCGCCCCAGGAGCCGCAATCTCTACGGCGATAGAGCCTAATACCAGCCTAGTCCTTTGCAAGGCCCGTGACTCCAAGGTGCCGGACTCTATTCCGGACTCCGTATATCCCGCACCTCTTCTGATCGAACCCGGTTGGGCTCCGATCATGGAGTTCACTGCCACAGACGTCTTTCAGCACTCGCCCTTTGGCGATATCCTGAATTCACTAAAGTCTCTCTCTTTGTCAGGAGAGCCCTGGCCGAACTACGGTCAGCATGGTTGGGATATGGACGACGAAGAAATTCGAGGCCCACCCACCACACACTTAGTAGCCACTCTCGACCCTTCAACCGACATGCTCGACTTTGACTCTGAAAACATCAACGGTATGGACGCCGATGAAGGAGGCGACCAAGAACCAGCACCTATAGGGAACTGGAAAGCCACCTCATCATATGACATATACATGATGGACACCCCCAAAGCAGGGGATGGCGAGGAAAAAACGGAGGATGACCCCTCCAAGAAGCAACCCAAGCGCCGACGTCAGCGGCGCCGCTCTAAGTCCCGCCAAAGCAAAAACGGCGATTCCGGCACCGGAGATAACAACACGCTGGACAGTGCCGAAGATAACCCCCTACAGCAGGATCCAGTGCAGGAGGACGAAGGAGCCAGCCCTCATGAGAGGGCGGCCGACAGAGAGGTTGAGGACGACAACTATATGCCTCCCTCCGAAGACGAGGCAAGCCTCGACGACGAAGAATTCATCATGCCAGAGGATCCCGTCGAACAAGAGTGTTTCAAACGCAGGCTTATGGCCACGGCAAGCAGCCTCAAGAAAAAACAGCAGCATCTTAGAGCTGACCAAGACTTGCTAGCCGACAGATGGACCGAAGTCTTGGTGGCCGAAGAGTATAAACTCGAGCGCCCCTCCAAGAGCTACCCAAAGCGCAGGCTGCTACCCCAACTTGAGGAGGAAGCAACTAAACCTACATCACCAGCGTACGATGTGCCCGATCGGCCACCCCGTGGCCGCGACAGAGAGGCCTTCAGGCCCTCGACCCAAGCAGGACCCCGGCACCGCTCAAAACATACCAGAGTACGGGGAGACGCAACAGACCTGCGAGACATATTGGAGAATAAGGCAAGGCAAACAAGATTGATCTATGGATCACATGGGCGCCCCGCTTCACGTGACGCTAGCCGTCACGCCGGACATGATAAGTACGGCCAGGCCGAATACAACAGACCAAGCTCATCTGAGCTACGTCGTGGTATAGCCCAATACAGGGGCGCCGCACACCCACTATGCTTCACAGACGAAGTAATGGATCATCAAATCCCCGAGGGCTTTAAACCCGTAAACATCGAATCGTACGATGGCACAACTGATCCCGCCGTATGGATCGAGGATTATCTCCTTCATATCCACATGGCCCGTGGTGATGATCTACATGCCATCAAATACCTTCCGCTCAAGCTTAAAGGACCAGCTCGACATTGGCTTAACAGCCTGCCAGCAGAGTCAATTAGTTGCTGGGAGGACCTGGAATCCGCATTCCTGGACAATTTCCAGGGCACTTATGTGCAGCCACCAGACGCCGATGACCTAAGCCACATAATCCAGCAGCCAGAGGAATCGGTCAGGCAATTCTGGACACGGTTCCTAACCAAGAAAAATCAAATAGTCGACTGTCCGGACGCCGAGGCCCTTGCAGCCTTCAGGCACAACATCCGAGACGAATGGCTTGCCCGGCACCTAGGACGGGAAAAGCCAAAATCTATGGCAGCCCTCACGACTATTATGACCCGCTTTTGTGCAGGAGAAGACAGCTGGCTAGCTCGCAGCAATAACATAACCAAGAGCCCTGGCAATTCGGATACCAAGGACAACAATGGCAGGTCACGTCGCAACAAGTACAAGCGCCGCATTAACGGCGACAATACTGAGGATACGACAGTCAACGCCAGATTCAGAGGCTCTAAACTCGGTCAGCGGAAGAAGCCATTCAAAAGAAACCCCCCGGGCCCATCCAACTTAGATCATATACTCGACCGCTCGTGCCAGATACACGGCACCCCCGAACAACCAGCCAACCACACCAACAGGGATTGTTGGGTGTTTAAGTAGGCAGGCAAGTTAAGTGTCGAAACCAGAGACAAGGGGCTGCGTAGCGATGACGAGGAGGAGCCCCGGCCGCCGAACAACAGAGGACAGAAGGGATTCCCCCCGCAAGTGCGGACGGTAAACATGATATACGCAACCCACATCCCCAAAAGGGAGCGGAAGCGTGCTCTCAAGGACGTCTATGCGTTGGAGCCAATCGGCCCAAAGTTCAACCCATGGTCCTCCTGCCCGATCACCTTTGATCGAAGGGACCACCCCACTAGCATCTGTCACGGCGGATTCGCCGCATTGGTCCTAGACCCAATCATTGACGGATTTCACCTCACCAAAGTCCTGATGGACGGTGGCAGTAGCCTGAACCTGCTTTATCAGGATACAGTGCGAAAAATGGGTATAGATCCCTCAAGGATTAAACCCACACAGACAACCTTTAAAGGCGTCATACCAGGTGTAGAAGCCAGCTGTACAGGCTCGGTTACACTCGAAGTGGTCTTTGGATCCCCGAATAATTTCCGAAGCGAAGAGTTAATCTTCGACATAGTCCCATTCCGCAGTGGCTATCACGCCCTGCTCGGACGAACCTCATTTGCAAAATTCAATGCGGTGTCGCACTACGCATATCTCAAGCTCAAGATGGCAGGACCTCGCGGAGTCATCACGGTAAATGGAAACATCGAACGCTCTCTCCGAACGGAGGAGCACACGGCAGCCCTGGCGGCGGAAGTACAGAGTAGCCTCTCAAGGCAATTCTCCAATCCAGACATCAAACGTCCGGACAACGTCAAGAGAGCCCGAAGTAACCTACAACAAATCCGGCTGGCACGTCCCGAGCAAGCATAGCAGTGCGGCCCCAACTCCAGCCCTCGCCAGATGGTGATATCGGTACCACGCGTACATAATTACGCCTTAGAGATACCATGGGCATAAGGGGAGGGGCACAACTACGGCACGCCCAGAATGCGGCTCAACCGCACTAACGGGCTCCCTATTCCGCCGTTTCCTTTTTATACACTTTCAGGACCCAACCATTCGGAAGGCCTGTCCAGCAACACACTTGCTGAACATACGATGCAACAGCCAGGGAGAAAACAAGCCGCGTCAAATGACCAGGTGGTCTCTATAACGAGCTTAATACCTGTTTTACTTAAAATCCCGCAGCTTGCCCCTGGAGGGGGACATGTCAAATAATCCCATCTCTTGCTTATCGCACTACTTGTATCGTTCTGCTTTCGTAGCAGCCCTTTTTTAATAAACAATACATAGCTCTTATCTATTATTGTACTCATTTATTTTTTATATATACAAATATGTTCGGTCATGACATTCTGCAACCGTACACTTTGGTACGGCCAATACACCAGGGGCTTAAGCACCCCATTACATGGTGTGAGAAGACCGAACAATCTCATGAGTGCGGCACCCCAAACTTATAGCACTATATGCCTCGGCTCCAAATCATGTCTTTGGTCAATAGTTGGGTTTGCCCGGCTCCCAAGTTTTGGTACCTTACGTTCCGCAATGTTGGCTAAGGTAGCGCTGGGAGAACTAATGTGATTGTGCCCCAGTTGAGCTGGGTTAACACCTCAGTAGAGAAAGCTAAAACTGACCGTCATGATAGTGCGAGAGACCGGTCGCTGTTCACGAGGTTTTTCGAGTCCTTAGAGACTTATGCCGCTTAGAGAGAGGAACCGGATTTATCCGGCCTAGGCGTGGATAGCGCCCCGAACTTGGTCTTCCGAATACTAGGGGCTTCGCTGAAATTTAAAATTATAGAATTCTATGGCCAAGTGAGAGTGATAAAGCATTATAAGTCCGACAGCCTGGTTCGTTGTGCTGAGCGCCTCCCTAGATGGACCCAAGAATGGGAACAAGAGCGCTCAGGTTTATCCCGAACACCCCAGCACTCGTGGCATGGGGGTCGAAGCCGACGACTTGCATCTCTCAGATTTGATAAACGGCCGCACAGAAGGTAATATTTTAAATTAACAAGCGTTGCTTAACGCATATGAACAAAGTTTTCAGCGTACAGGATAACAGATGCGAGTCTACTCAAAAATTACATCTTTGGAGCATTCGTCCGCTATATGGCGAGCACCCTTTAGGACGCCCTTATAATACATCTCGGACGTGCGATACTCCTTGCCCGGCGGTGGTGCGTCCGTCAAAAGCTTCTCAGCGTCCAGCTTGCCCCAGTGCACTTTAGCACGGGCAAGGGCCCGACGGGCACCTTCGATACAGACGGAGCGCTTGACAACCTCAATCGTGTCCACCAGCCGCCGCACCAGACCGAAGTAGCTCCCAGGCATGGCTTCTCCAGGCCACAGCCGAGCTATGAGGCCCTTCATTGCTCAGGGGCACCGGATGTTCGGCCTCAGCATACTGAGACCAGAACACCTTTTCCGTCGAGCTCCCCTCTTCGGCTCGGTAGTATGCGGCGGCATCAGACACACTACAGGGCAGATCGGCGAACGCTCCTGGAGAGCTCCGGATTCGGGTAAGTAGCAGATAATTAACTTTTATATTCTTGCTTTGCATAAAGAATGCCTTACCCGCCGCTATCTTCTTCATCGCCTCGATCTCCTAGAGGGCCTTCTGGGCTTCGGCCTTAGCGGTCTTGGCACTCTCAAGAGCCAAGGCGAGCTCGGACTCTCGAGTCTTCGAGTCATGCTCCAAACCCTCGTGTTTTTCCACGAGAGCCTGGAGCTCTTGCCGCACCTTCGCCACCCGCGCCTCCTGCTTCTCTCGCTCGGTGCGCTCCAAGGCCGCACTATTTTCGGCCTTGGAGACCGCCTCCTTCAGGGTCGCCACCTCGGCTATGGCCCCTGCAACATTTACATTGGTCCTGTCATTATTTGCAACCAAGTATTTCTATATACATTTACATGCGGTATTACATACCCTCCTTGTCCTCGAGCTGCTTCTTGGCACGGCCGAGCTCGTTCTCGGACCGCTCGAGGTTCTCCTTCAAGGCATTGACCTCCACAGTCAGTGCGGCAGAGGTCAGCAGCGCAGCCTGCATTCCCATATTGACATATTTTTATTAGACTCTTGCATATATCTTTTTAGATCCTCAGCTCGGCTTTTCTTTCCGAACGCCGAACTGAGCATCAGGGGCTACTGTCTATGCGGTAATATTTTTTATCTGTTTTTTAACACGTACCTCAAAGCCTGTTAACAGGCTTGTACAAGCTTCTGTCAGCCCGCTCTTGGCGGACTGAACCTTATGAATCACCGCACTCATAACAGTGCGGTGTTCCTCGTTGATGGAGGCTCCGTTGAGCACCTCCAGCAAATTGTCCGGCGCCTCCGGATGGACGGGGGTCGCCGCCGTCGTAGGCTTTCCCTTCTTACAAAGGCGCTGCCTGTCGGACTCTGGAACAGTTGATGGTTCCGGAGCAGTGTCCGGCCCGGGGCCGGACTTGGATCCCTCCAGGGCTTTACCCCCTTTAGGCCTGGAGTCCGGGAGGTCGCCTTGCGGCGCCTCCAGGACCACCTCCTCCTGGTATAGTCCCTTTCGGGGCTCCACCTCGGCGTCGTCCGTAGGGAGAGGGGAAGAGGCCGTCGGGAGTGAAGCACTATTCACATCCGACGAAACCAAGGAGTCACTCGTCGAATCGTCGAGCTGAGCCTTGGGCGGACTGCATGATCAAATTCGGCGTCAGAAAAGGCCAAATAATGGAGAAGCGCCATAAGTTATTCGGACATCCAGATGCTTACGATTTTGCCAGGGGCTTGACCCTGGATGGCCATTCCTCCCCGTCGTCTTCGGCATCGGAGGTGTAGTCCGGAAGGAGAGTTCTCCCCTTCTTGGACCCTCCGGCCTCCCCGGTTGGGGCGGCCTTTCTCTTCTTTCCTCCCCCCGTTGGAGGGGGAGAGGCTTCTTTTTCTTCCTCCTCCACGTCTTCGGAGGCGGAGGGTGCGTCGGGGTTGTTGGGCAATGAATCCGACACCACCAGGCGCTGGGAACTCTTTCGAGTCCCCGTGGCCTTCTTCTTGGCCTTCTTCTCCGGCACCACATGAGGTGCCGGAACCAGCAGCTTCGTTAAGCGGGCGTCCGCTGGGTCTTCAGGCAAGGGAGCCGGACAATCGATTTGTCCGGCCTTCTTCTCCAGTCCTGTTAAAAAGAAGGGAGTTTAGATCCCGCATAGAATCAAATCTATGAAAAACGAATACCCCGTAAAGGGAAAATTAAGCTCACCATGCTGGCTTGGCGCTTGGCGCAGAATCCGCGATCCTCGGTGACGGGAGGGGAGGCCTCAGAGCTCTTGAATAGCACCTTCCAGGCATCCTCGTGCTTTGTGTCGAAGAGCCGAGACAGAGTCTGGTGCTGGGCCGGGTCGAACTCCCACAAGCTGAAAGCCCGTCGTTGACACGGGAGAATCCGGCGGAAGAGCATGACCTGGACCACGGTGACAAGTTTAACCTTCCTGCCGATCAGGTCTTTGATGCAGGTTTGAAGTCCGGTCACTTCTGCCGAATTACCCTACGACAGGCCCGTCTCTTTCCAAGATGTGAGTCGTGTGGGGATGCCAGATCGGAATTCGGGGGCCACTGCCCATTCTGGGTCACGTGGCTCGGTGATATAGAACCACCCCGATTGCCACCCTTGGATAGTCTCTTCGAAGGCACCCTCGAGCCATGTGACGTTGGCTATCTTGCCCACCATGGCACCTCCGCACTCCGCTTGACGGCCGCCCACTACCTTCGGCTTGACATTGAAGGTCTTCAGCCATAAGCCGAAGTGGGGATGGATGCAGAGGAAGGCCTCGCACACGACTATGAACGCCGAGATGTTAAGGATGAAGTTCGGGGCCAGATCGTGGAAGTCCAGGCCATAGTAGAACATGAGCCCCCGGACGAATGGGTGAAGAGGAAAACCCAGTCCGTGGAGGAAATGGGGAAGAAAAACAACCCTCTCATGGGGCCTGGGGGTGGGGATGAGTTGCCCCTCATATGGAAGCCGGTGCGCGATATCGTCAGACAAGTATCCGGCCTTCCTCAACTTTTTGATGTGCCTCTCCGTGACGGAGGAGGCCATCCATCTACCTCCCGCTCCGGACATGATTGGAGAAGGTCGAGGTGGGAATTGCGGGCTTGGGCGTTGGAGCTCGAGCACGAAGGGACGGATAAGCAAAGGAGGAAGAAGGCGTAAATAGAAAGGGTATATCCTTATCCCCTTATATGGGCGCCCGAAACTACGAGCCCCCCACCGTCCTAATAAAACTCGCTTACCTCCCAAGCGCCGCGGTTAATGGCGCGGTTGGGTTACCCACGCCCGTATTGATGAGAATCCTGGAATAAGGGGACACGATCTCTGCTTTGACAAGACTTGCCAAGGAAACCGCCTCGCTAAACGCGCTGAGGTGGAATAGTGAAATGAATGAAAGCTTGGCCGTGGCGTGATGTCACGCTACGGAATACGTCAGCAAATTAGATTGGTGCAAATATTATTCTCTCTACGGTGGCATGTGGAACTTATTTTGCAGAGCCGGACACTATCCTGGTGTTCAACATCTTCTATGAAGTATTCGGAGGAGGAACCCGCCTTGCAATGCTGAAGACAACTTGCGCGTCGGACTCGTCGTCATTGAAGCCTGGTTCAAGGGCTACTGAGGGAGTCCTGGATTAGGGGGTGTCCGGATGGCCGGACTATGACCTTCGGCCGGACTATGAAGATACAAGATTGAAGACTCCGTCCCGTGTCCGGATAGGACTTTCCTTGGCGTGGAAGGCAAGCTTGGCGATACGATATGAAGATCTCCTCCCATTGTAACTGACTGTGTGTAACCCTAGCCCTCTCCGGTGTCTATATAAACCAGAGAGTTTTAGTCCGTAGGACGAACAACAATGATACCATAGGCTAGCTTCTAGGGTTTAGCCTCTCTGATCTCGTGGTAGATCCACTCTTGTACTACCCATATCATCAATATTAATCAAGCAGGAGTAGGGTTTTACCTCCATTGAGAGGGCCCGAACCTGGGTAAAAACATCGTGTCCCTTGTCTCCTGTTACCATCCGCCTAGACGCACAGTTCGGGACCCCTACCCGAGATCCGCCGGTTTTGACACCGACATTGGTGCTTTCATTGAGAGTTCCTCTGTGTCATCGCCCTTAGGCCCGATGGCTTCTTCGATCATCAACCACGACGCGGTCCAGGGTGTGACTTTTCTCCCCGGACAGATCATCGTATTCGGCGGATTTACACCAAAGAGAATTGAACAAGATTCTCAAAGGAACAACACCACTACACCCAGTTCTTCCAAAAAGAAAAAGAAGAAGAAAAATGACAAAACTTTGCCTGGCTCTAGTGAACCTAAAATAGAAAAACCTCCTGATAATGACAATGAAGTTTCTATCTCGGATGCTAAAATTCAATCTGGTAATGAACACTCAGCTTATGATAATGAAAAATATAATGATGAGGTTCATGAAACCATTCAACCTAATGATAAAGAACCAGATAATGATGTTGAGATAGAACCAGCTATTGATCTTGATCACCCACAGCCTAAAATAAAAGATATGATAAAAGAGACTTTGCTGCTATAAAACATGGAAGGGAAAGAGAACCATGGGTTGAAAAGCCTATGCCCTTTCCACCTAAGTCAACTAAAAAGGAAGATGATGAAGAATTTGAACGATTTGCTGAAATGATTAGGCCAGTCTTTTTGCGCACTCGGTTGACTGATATCTTTAAAATGCCTCTTTATGCAAAGTATATGAAAGACATCATCACTAATAAGAGAAAAATGTCGGAAGCTGAAATCTCCACTATGCTTGCTAATTACACCTTCAAAGATGGAGTACCTAAAAAACATGGAGATCTGGGAATACCAACTATACCTTGCTCCATTAAAAGGAATTATGTGAAAACTGCTTTATATGATTTGGGAGCTGGTTTTAGTGTTATGCCTTTCTCTTTATATAAAAGAATTGATTTGAATAAACTCACACCTACTGAAGTATCTTTGAAAATGGCTGATAAATCAACTGTTGTACCTATTGGTATTTGTGAGGATGTGCCCATTGTTGTTGCTAATGTTACTATTTTGGCTGACTTTGTTATACTTGAGATGCCCGAGGATGAAAACATGTCGATTATCCTTGGTAGACCCTTCTTGAATACTGTAGGGGCTGTTATTGGTTGCAATAAAAGCAAGATCACTTTTCATATCAATGGTAATGAGCATATGGTGCACTTTCCGAAGAAACAATTCCAAGTGAAATGGTAATAATGTTATTGAAAAATCTCCGACAATCACTATTGGAAGTTTTCAAATACCTCTACCTACTGTCGAAAAGAAATATGAAATGCTTATTTTTGGGGACATTCATATCCCCATTGAGGTAACTTAGTGATTTTATGAAAGTTCTTCGATTTCATACTAATCGAAAGTGGTTGTTAATAAGACTTGATCAACCTTATTAATGGATCATTTTTTAGAGGTATGAAGTTGATGAATTTAGTAAGGACTACCTTCTGTCCCTACCTTTTATTTTCTGTTTTTATTAGTTAAATAAAATAAAATGCCATGTTTTGTCTGTTTTCTGCTTTTTCTGTGCAATAAAAAAATGACCCCAAAATAAAAGTTCTCAGAATGCTCTGAAAATCTGACACGATTTTTTTTGAATATTTATGAATTTTTGGTGCAAATAATACCCGAGGGAGGTGCACTAGGTGGGCACAACCTACCTGGGCGCTCCAGCACCCCCAGGCGCGCCCTGGTGGGTGTTGCCCACCTGGTAGCCCCCCTCACTTACTTCTTCCTCCCACACCACTCCATTCACACAGAAAAAATCACCAACACAAACACACTCTCTCTCTCTCGTGTCCTTGCTCCCGAGACAGCGGATTTCTATCTCTTTGCTCGAAGCTCCGTTTCTGAAACTGTTTCGGGGATTCGTTGCTTGGTATGTGACTCCTCCATGTGTCCAATTAGTTTTTGTTTTAGTGGTTTATATTTAGAATAATTAGGTACTATTGGTGCTGCTGTAGATGAGCTTGCATGTTGAATTCTGAGTTCTAAGTAGTTTGAATGCTTGCTATGGCCTCTATACATCCATATGAGTAGTTGCTATCAATCTTGTGAAGTTTTGTTAATAAATTTTTCATAACCAATTTTTTTTAGAAAATGTACGTGAACATTATTAACTTCTTTGGAATGAGTTCTTCGAGGAGGATATCCTTGGAGGCATCCTCTAGTAGCAGCTCCGTTCGTTGGTCCTATGCTGAACCAAGCGAAAAATCCATTGGAAGTGCCACAACCAAAACATGCTTATGGCCATGTGACGATTACATGGGAGAGTTGGTATTAAGGAAGAATTTGAGCAACTAGTTCACAATGCCAAACTCGGTCCCTACATTTCAGATAAGTGCGACCAACGCCTCATCCTCACTGAATCATTTGTTGAAGAATTTAAATTCTTCCCCCGGGAGTCTAGGGTGTCTTTTAAACTTTATGATAATCCATTTACCATTCCTCTAGAAATGTTTGCTCACCTCTGCAAAATCCCATTTTGGGGTTTACTCGATGAGCCACCTAGGTCTGAGTTTGAGTTATTCTTAACCAGTCTTTGCTTCGGTGAAACTAGGGGAGTGGCACAAGGTAGAATAAAGAGCATACATTTTCCTGCAATTCAGTACTTCACATTATTCAATGGAAAATGCATAGTAAGCAAGCAAGACTGTAGTACACTTTGTGCTCCATACTTGAGCCTCATACGTGCCGCTCTCACTGGTGAAAAGGTTTATAATCTTGCAGCGATTGTTGCACGTAGATTGCAGCACAACTCTAGCAGTGGCTATTACCATGGCGGAATGTATCCCACACGTTTAGCACGAGAGCTGGGTGTTTCACCTTTACCCGTTGACCCTATCCTACCCACGCAGTATTTAGATTTCCAGGCTTTAAAAGGCCATAAGATCCTCAAGGGAAAAATTCACGACTTCACGTATAATTTGTTGTTTAACCAAACCTCTGTTGTGCACACATATTTGCATGCGCCTGCTCTTTTTAACTATCACAGCAAGGGAAGATATTATGTTCTGGAGAGCGAGGCTCGAGCTCACAAAGCAGCAATGGAGGCAGTGCGGCGGGTTGAGGCATCAGCGCCGAGGGCCTCCGTGAGCTACCACGCCAACTACCATCCAGACTACTGACTGATTACCAAGCTAGGCCAAAAGCCTAAGCTTGGGGGAGTACGTATTCCCACCGACATTACATTCATGCTCACACATTTCACTCCAGCTGTCGGTGTCCACACTTTTTCATTGTATCATCCATGCTTAAATTACTTTTTTCTCGCTTTACTCTTGTGTGTTTGAAAAACTTTAAGAAAATTCCAAAAATATGTTTCTTGCTTCTATTTGGTTTTTCTTCCTAGTTTAAATTGTTGTAGCACTAAAAAGAAAACCCAAAAAGATTTCCTTGTTCTTCTTTTACTTGTTGGGAGCTTTCTCATGTAAATAGTTTTTCTCGTTTTTGCTTTTCCCTTTTTCGTTCGCTTGCTTTCGAAAAACCGAAAACTCCAAAAATATTTTAGTGTGTTTCTCTGAATCGAGTCATACCGAGGAGAAGGCCACGATGAAATGTCGAGTGGTTCCCATTTGCATTGTTGATCTAACAAAGAGTCCATATTACCTTGTCTTCTCCTCTTGAATAAAATCTTTGCAGATTCCAGCTTAGTCCATGACACTCTTGCACTATTATTATTTCAAATCATTCGGTCGTGCAAGTGAAAGGCAATAATGACGACATTAGATGAACTGGCCGTGGCAAAGAGAAACGGGTATGAACTCGACTTGTTCTGTTTTTGTAAATATGTTTAACCTAGTATCCATGCTTCACCCTATTATGATCAAACATGTTTGCAATGACAATTAGAGATTATAGAATCTCATGCCATGCATAAGTAGATAGGAGTAAATAATGACTTATCTTGGATATCAACATTGCGTTAAAATGATTGTGATGTAGTATGATGATATGGTATCCTCCTATGAATGTTCGAGTCGCTTGACTTGGCACATGTTCATGCATGTAGTTGAATCAAGTCCAACATAGCCTCTATGATATTTATGTTCATGGTGTTCATATCCTACTCATGCTAGTATCCAATGTTACTTATGCATAATGCATGTTCATGACTGTTGTTGCTCTCTAGCTGGCCGCTTCTCAACCTATTTGCTAGCCTTCACTTGTAGTAAGTGGGAACTCTGCTTGTACATCAAAAACTTGAAACCTAATTTATTCCAGATGAGTCCACCATACCTACCTATATGCGGTATTACTCTGCCGTCCTAAGTAAATTTGCATGTGCCACCTCTAAAAACATCAAATAAATATCCTTTTTGTGTGACTGGATCATTCATGGAACGACAGGAGGTAGTTGGTATCTTCCATGCTAAGCGGGTTATTCTTAGGTCGAGTGTTTATTCACTCAGCATCGCACGAGAAAGGGCGGTAATAGGGATGCCCAGTCCCAAACTCAAAAAAGAAAAGGGCTTACAGGTAATCAAACAAAAACTCCCAATGGAGGTCATAACCTTTACCTTTTCGCTTGGGAACCGCCACTAGCGTGCTTAGCATGGAAGATATTGATAACTGATGGTCGTGAAGTAAATGAGAAGGGTGCGTGTCTCAAAATATCATTTACCTCTGTTTTAAAAACATGAGCTCTGGCACCTCTGCAAATCAGTGCTTCCCTCTGCGAAGGGACTATCTATTTACTTTTATGTTGTGTCATCACCTTCTCAAATAAGCGCCAGAACCTGAGAGCACTGCTATCATGTTGATGCATTGTGTATAGTTAATGTTGGGTGCATCATGACTGGATCTTTTCTACCATGAATTACAATGTTTAGTCGCTGCTTGAACTTTGGGGGTGCTCTCCATTTATGTTTTGCGGTCTCAGAAAGGGCTAGCGAGATACTACTATTGTCATATTATCTCATGGTTGTTTTGACAACGTGTCGCTGTTTGAGTTATCTTATTATTGCTCTCTAGTTGTTTATGTCACTGATATGAGTTAATATAGTTTTTAAGAGTTATTGGCAACATGGTTAGTTATAATCTTTGCTGAAAACCTGGGTGTTGTTTAAGCTTATTTATGAAACAGGAGCAAAAGAGTTCATAAAAGTTTTTCTTTTTCACTTTCAGTTTATCAACTGAATTGCTTGAGGACAAGCAAAGGTTTAACCTTGGGGGAGTTGATACGTCTCCAACATATATACTTTTCCTAATGCTTTTCCTCTTGTTTTGGACTGTAATTTGCATGATTTGAATGAAACTAACCCGGGACTGACGATGTTTTTAGCAAAACTACCATGGTGTTATTTTTGTGCAGAAATAAAAGTTCTCGGAA
Source organism: Triticum dicoccoides (assembly GCF_002162155.2). Classification (NCBI taxonomy): domain Eukaryota; kingdom Viridiplantae; phylum Streptophyta; class Magnoliopsida; order Poales; family Poaceae; genus Triticum; species Triticum dicoccoides. Next base: position 454,016,550 of record NC_041383.1, read on the forward strand.
TGGAACAAAACTTTGCGAGGATTTTTTATGTCAAATAAAAGAGTTTTTGGAACCAGGAAGGACCTGAGGGGGGCACCTGGGTGGGCACAACCCACCAGGGCGCGCCAGCCCCCCCCCCCCCCAGCCACGCCCAGGTGGGTCCTGCCCACCTGGTGGCCCCGCTGACCCTCAAACCGACGCTATAAAATCCCATATTTCCTGAAAAAATTAGGTAAAAAGAGTTATCGTGTTTCACGAGACGGAGCCGCCACCAAGCCTTGTTCTTCCTTGGGAGGGCAGATCTGAAGTCCATTTTGGGCTCCGGAGAGGGGGATCTTCGATCTTCGTCATCACCAACACATCTCCATCGCCAATTCCATGATGCTCCCCACAGGTAGTGAGTAATTCCTTCATAGGCTCGCTGGTCGGTGAGGAGTTGGATGTGATTGGTCATGTAATCGAGTTAGTTTTGTTAGGGCTTGACCCCTAGTATCCACTATGTTCTGAGATTGATGTTGCTATGACATTGCCATGCTTAATGCTTGTCACTTTGGGCCGAGTGCCATGATTTCAGATCTGAATTGTTTATGTTATCACCATTAAATCCATGTTCTAGATCCGATCTTGGAAGTTATAGTCACCTACTATGTGTTATGATCCGGCAACCCCGGAGTGACAATAGTCGGGACCACTCCCGGTGATGACCGTAGTTTGAGGAGTTCATGCATTCACTGTGTGTTAATGCTTTGTTCTGGTTCTCTATTAAAAGGAGGCCTTAATATCCCTTAGTTTCCAATAGGACCCCGCTGCCACGGGAGGGTAGGACAAAAGATGCCATGCAAGTTCTTTCCATAAGCACGCATGACTATTTACGGAATACATGCCTACATTATATTTATGAACTGGAGCTAGTGCCGTATCGCCCTAGGTTATAACTGTCTCATGATGAATATCATCCAATGAGTCACCAATCCAATGCCTATGAAATTATCTTATATTGTTCTTGCTAAGTTACTACTATTGCTACTGCTATCGTTACTACTACAATACCACTAATATCACTGTTACTGTTACCATTACTACCGCTGCTATCATCAAATCTATCATAGTATTGTGCTACTAATCACTTTGCTGCAGATAATTAATCTCCAGGTGTGGTCGAATTGACAACTCAGCTGCTAATACCTTCAAATATTCTTTGGCTCCCCTTGTGTCAAATCTATAAATTTGGGTTGAATACTCTACCCTTGAAAACTGTTGTGATCCCCTATACTTGTGGGTTATCATGGGCAGCTGGGGCTGTGGTGCAAGCTGGCTGTAAAGGAAGTTGTACTTGAGAGATGTCGGGACATAGCTCAACCTATAGGAGGGCGGCGGGAGGCGGCAACTACTCACGTCGCGGCAGTGAGAAAGGGACGAAGGCAACTGCACTGGCTTTGTGAGAGAAAACGGCGGGGACCCCTGATCGGGACATGCCAACAGTGGGTTTTCGCCGTCAGTGACGGCGATCGCATCTACACAAAGCATCCACCCCTTCCCCCGGCGGACGTGATCCGCCCGGATGTTAGAGATGTGGCCACTTTCGTTTTGTGCGAGAGAGTGTGAAGAGAGTAACCCCAGCAAGCAACTGTGTAGGCTTGTCCTGGCTTTGTATATAGTGGAGCGGTTTCTTTTTCTCTCCGTATGAATCTATTTATATTGCACACTGCCAATGAAGAAAATAAACTTTATTTATAAATGATGCGGCACCATTCATGTGTGGTTCCTGACCCTCCATTATTTATAAGTGAGTAACTACTACTAGACGCGTCAAATTATCACGTGGGCTGCATCATCATACAGAAATGAGATCCACCATGTCATGTGTGTGGTTGTGGAAGACGCAAAGAGTGCTGCTAGTACTATGTGCGTGGGTGTGTGCACCTCTTCTCTTCAAGCATGGTTATTAAAAGTATAGCCCACTACTCTACCACGCGGTTATTATATGGGCAAAGAGTATAGGCAGTAATAATGACTAATAAGCCGTCAAATCATGAGGCCCGCCTTTCTCTATGTTTGATCAAGGAAGCAGCCATCATTTCACTGCTCGTTGAATATCCATCCGCTGCTACCTCTGCAAATAAATAAAAATCCGCTTCTACCTCAACAGCATGGTTAATAATATAGCCATGTCAATCATGACGTAGAAATATCATTCACTGATACAATAGGGCTGGCTCTAAGGCTCGTGATTTTTTTTACTTTATCTCTTTCTCTTTTTGTCTCATTTACTCACGTAACATAGGAGCACGTGTAGAGGATGGCTATTCCTTTCGATGGGACTTCTTCATGGGGTTTAATACCAAGCAGCTCCGAATTATTCCCGCTGCCCACCACTCTGAATCGTGCCATCTATGATAGTACTACCATTGCAACAATGAGGTCCACTAGGTCTAGCACGTCCTGTAAGAAGAGACTGTCATGCAAAACATACATCTTGTTGCCTTCTTCCTCGAACAGTACATACCACTGGTACGTACTACTAGTACTACTACTACTCGTTCTCTTATAAACCTTGCGCTTGGCATCTCAAAAATATTAACCTTGCGCTTGGCTCTTCGCCTCTTGGGGAAGTCGAGCAATAATGGTACTACAGTATATCGTTTTGGCTATCTGAGACCGAATGAATTGCTGCACATCCACCATGTGGGCGAGGGTCGAGCGAGGGGCGAGGGAGAGTGCGTACTAGTACGTGCATTTCAGTATGGACTACAAACGGAGCAAAATGAGTGAATCCACACTCTAAAATATGTCTATATACATCAGTGTTTGGAGTATGTACTAGTAGTTCATATTGAAATCTACTAAAAGACATATATTTCAAACAATATGATAATCTCTCTAACCAAGGTAGGGACGAGGAGTAACGGAGGGAGTAGTAAAATTTTCTCTTCATCCTGCGAGCCACCGCGCGCATGGGCGAGGGAGCGGGCGTAGGCGTAGTAACCAAGCTTCACCTCATCCTGCGACTCTGCGAGCCACCACGCCCGTGGGCAGGGAGATGACGTACTAAGCAAGCTTCTCCTCGTTCTGCGAGTTGATGGGACATATCAAAAGTAATATGTATAGGGAATCTCCAGTGTATAGAGCCTTGCCTCTAAGGTAGGCCCCACATGGTTTGCCTCTTTTTTGACATAACACGTCAAGTCACAATTTGTTTGTTCACCCATGGTACACGATCCTCCATCAAGTGGACATCAGTAAACGTGTCAAATTACCACGTGGGCTGCCTTTTCATACAGAAATGAGCTCCACCGTGTACCCGTGCGGGTGTGGGTGGGAAAGAGACGGGAGTACGTGCGCCGTGCGTGCACCTCTTATCTTTGTGCACGTCCCCCACATATGTGGGTGTGTGTGAGAGAGAAGCAAACCTACACAGATGGCGTGTGCGTTACTGGGTGTTTTTTGTTGGGGGGTGATTTCATGAATGTATTTGTGGGAATATGTGTCGATGATATCTCAAACAAAAAATTGACACATGCAATCTGTGTAAAAATAGAGGCCTATCTATATCATCTACAGAGGGGGCTGTCGGTGTCAAAACCGGCGGATCTCGGGTAGGGGGTCCCGAACTGTGCGTCTAGGCGGATGGTTACAGGAGACAAGGGACATGATGTTTTTACCCAGGTTCGGGCCCTCTCGATGGAGGTAAAACCCTAATCCTGCTTGATTAAAAATGATGATATGGGTAGTAGAAGAGTAGATCTACCACGAGATCAGAGAGGCTAAACCCTAGAAGCTAGCCTATGGTATGATTTTTGTTCGTCCTACGGACTAAAACCCTCTGGTTTATATAGACACCGGAGAGGGCTAGGGTTACACAGAGTCGGTTACAATGGGAGGAGATCTACATATCCGTCTTGCCAAGCTTGCCTTCCACGCAAAGGAAAGTCCCATCCGGACACGGGACGAAGTCTTCAATCTTGTATCTTCATAGTCCAGGAGTCCGGCCAAAGGTCATAGTCCGGCCATCCGGACACCCCCTAATCCAGGACTCCCTCAGTAGCCCCTGAACCAGGCTTCAATGACGACGAGTCTGGCGTGCAAATCGTCTTCGGCATTGCAAGGCGGGTTCCTCCTCCGAATACTTCATAGAAGATGTTTGAACAAAAGGATAGTGTCCGGCTCTGCAAAATAAGTTCCACATACCACCGTAGAGAGAATAATATTTGTACAAATCTAATCTGCTGACGTACTCAATAGCATGACATCATGCCAGAACCAAGCTTTTATTCGAATCGTTTTACTGTCCCACCTCAACGCATTTAGCGAGGGGTTTCCTTGGCACGTGTTGTCAAAGCAGAGATCATGTCCCCTTATTCAGGTATTCTCATCAATACGGGCGTGGGTAACCCAACCGCGCCATTAATCATGGCGCTTGGGAGATAAGCGAGTTTTACTAGGCTGGTGGGGGCACATAGTTTCGGCCGCCCATATAAGGGGATAAGGATCCACCCTTTCCATCTATGCCTTCCTCCCTCTTCGCTTATCCATTCCTGCACACTCGAGCTCCAGCGCCCAAGTCCGCACTCCCCACCTCGACCTTCTCCAACCATGTCCGGAGCGGGAGGCAGGTGGATGGCCTCCTCCGTCACGGAGGGGCAAAATCAAAAAGCTGAGGAAAACCGGATACTTGTCCAACGACATCGTGCACCGGCTCCTAGATGAGGGGCAGCTCATCCCCAACCCCAGGCCCCATGAGAGGGTCGTGTTTCTCCCCCATTTCCTCCGTGGACTGGGCTTTCCTCTTCACCCATTTGTCCGGGGGCTCATGTTCTACTACGGCCTGGATTTCCACGATCTGGCCCCGAACTTCATCCTCAACATCTCGGTGTTTATCGTCGTGTGTGAGGTCTTCCTCCGCATCCAGCCCCACTTTGGCTTATGGCTGAAGACCTTCAATGTCAAGCCGAAGGTTGTGGGCGGCCGGCAAGCGGAGTGCGGAGGCGCCATGGTGGGCAAGATGGCCAACGTCACATGGCTCGAGGGCTCCTTTGTGGAAACCATCAAAGGGTGGCAATCGGGGTGGTTCTACATCACCGAGCCACGTGACCCTGAATGGGCAGCGGCCCCCGAGTTCTGATCTAGCATCCTCACATGGCTCACCTCATGGAAAGAGACGGACCTGTCGTGGGGTAATCCAGAAGAGGCGACCGGACTCCAAACCTGCGTCCAGAACCTGATGGACAAGAAGGTTAAACTCGTCAACGTAGTCCAGGTCATGCTCTTCCGCCGGATCCTCCCGTGTCAACGGCGGGCTTTTAATCTGTGGGAATTCGACCCGGCCCAGCACCAAACTCTGTCTAGGCTCTTCGACATAACACACGAAGATGCTTGGAAGGTGCTTTTCAAGAGCTCCGAGGTCCACCCTCCCACTACCGAGGATCACGGATTCTGCGCGAAGCGCCAAGCCAACGCGGTAAGCTTAGTTTACCCATTACAGGGTACTTGTTTTTCATAGTTTGACTCTATGCGGGATCTAAACTCCCATTCCTTTAATAGGACTGGCAGAAGAAGGCCGGACAGATCGACTGTCTGGCTCCCTTGCCCGAAGGCCCAGCAGACGCATGCTTGACGAAGCTGCTGGTCCCGGCACCTCACGTGGTGCCAGAGAAGAAGGCCAAGAAGAAGGCCATGGGAAGTCGAAGGAGCTCCCGGCGCCTGGTGGTGTCAGACTCATCGCCCGACGATCCCAAAGCGCACTCCTCCTTCGAAGACGAGGAGGAGGAAGAAGAAGCCTCTCCCCCTCCAGCGGGGGGAGGAAAGAAAAGGAAGGCCGCCCTGACTGGGGAGGCCGGAGGGTCCAAGAAGGGGAAGACACTTCTCCCGGACTACGCCTCCGACGCCTAAGACGGCGGAGAGGAGTGGCCATCCAGGGCCAAGCCCCTGGCAAAATCGTAAGTATCCGGATACCAGAATAACTCACGACATTCCTTTATTGCACAGTACTTCTGACGCTGAATATAATCATGCAGTCCGCCCAAGGCTCAGCTCGACGATTCGTCGAGCGGCTCCCTGGATTCGTCGGATATGAATAGTCTTTCACTCCAGACGGCTACCTCCCCCCGCCCTACGGACGAAGCCGAGGTGGAGTCCCAAAAGAGGCTAAGCCAGGAGGAGGTGGTCCTGGAGGCGCAGCAAGGAGACCTCCCGGACTCCACGCCCAAAGGGGATAAAATCCCGGAGGGATCTAAGTCCGGCCCTGGGCCGGACAACGCACTGGAACCTTCAGTGGTTCCAGAATCCGGCAGGCGGCCCCCTCGCAAGAAGGGCGAGCCTATGATGCCGGCGGCCTCCGTCCAACCGGAGGCACCGGACAATTTGCTGGAGGTGCTTAACGGCGCCTCCATCGACGAGGAGCACCGCACTGTTATGAGTGCGGTGATCCAGAAGGTTCAGTCCGCCAAGAGCGGACTGACAGAAGCCTGTGCCAGCCTTCTAACAGGCTTCGAGGTATGTATTTAAAACATGTAAAAATGTTACCGCATAGACAGTAGCCCCTGATGCTCAGTTTGGTGTTCGGAAAGAAAAGCCGGACTGAGGATCTAAAAAGATATACGCAAGAGTCTAACATAAAAATGTCAATATGGGAATGCAGGCCGCACTGCTGACCTCTGCCGCACTGACTGCGGAGGTCGATGCATTGAAGCAGAGCCTCGAGCGGTCCGAGAACGAGGTCGGCCTTGCCAAGAAGCAGCTCGAGGACAAGGAAGGTAGGTAGTACCTTATGTAAGTGTATATAAAAATACCTGGTTGCAAATAGTGACAGGACCAACGTGAATGTGACAGGGGCCACAACCGAGGTGGCGACCCTGATGGAAGCGTTGTCCAAGGCCGAAGATAATGCGGCCATGGAGCACACCGAGCGAGAGAAACAGGAGGCGCGGGTGGCGGAGGTGCGGCAAGAGCTCAATGCTCTCGTGAAAAAACACGAGAGTTTAGAGCTTGACTCAAAGACAAGAGAGTCCGAGCTTGCCTCAGCACTTGAAAGCGCCAAATCTGCCAAGGCCGAAGCCCAAAAAGCCCTCCAGGAGATTGAGGCGATGAAAAAGATAGCGGCGGGTAAGGCATTCTTTATGCAAAGCAAGCATGTGAAAGTGAATTGCGTGTTACTTACCCGAATCCGGAGCTCTCCAGGAGCATTCGCAGATCTGTGTCCGCCGCCGCCACATTCTACCGACCGAAGAAGGGAGCTCGACGGAGAAGGTGTTCTGGTCCCAGTATGCTGAGGCCGGACACCCGGTGCCCTTGAGCTACCAGCTGAAGCAGCTGGTCGAGCTCCATAAGGTGGCCGAAACGGCCATGAAGGGCCTTATAGGCCGGCTGTGGCCTAGGGAGGTTTTGCCTGAGAGCTACTTTGGGCTGGTGAGGCAGCTGGTGGATGCCTGTCCGTGGCTTGAAGTCGTCAAGCGCTCCATATGCATCGAAGGCACCCGGAGGGCCCTTGCCCGTGCTAAAGTGCACTGGGGCAAGCTGGATGCTGAGAAGCTGGTGACGGAAGGACCACCGGAGGGGAAGAAGCATCGCAGGCCCGAGATGTACTATGAGGGCGTCCTGAAGGGTGCCCGCCTTGTGGCGAATGAATGTTCCAAGGATTTAATTTTTGAGTAAACTCGCTCGTGTTTTTATCCTGAGCGCTGAAAACTTGTTCATATGCGCTAAGCAACGCTTTTTGAATTTAAAATATTACCTTCTGTGCGGCTGTTTATTAAATCTGAGAGATGCAAGTCGTTGGCTTCTACCCCCATGCCACGAGTGCTGGGGTGTTCGGGATAAACCTGAGCGCTCTTGTTCCCATTCTTGGGTCCCTCGGAGGCGCTTAGCAAAACGAACAAGGCAATCGGACTTATAATGCTTTATCACTCTCACTTAGCCATAGAATTCTATAATTTTAAATTTCGGCGAAGCCCCTAGTATTCGGAAGACCGAGTTCGGGGCGCTATCCACGCCTAGGCCGGACAAAGCCAGCTCCTCGCTCTAAGCGGCATAAGTCTTTAAGGACTCGAAAAACCTTTCGAACAGCGACCGGCTCTCGCTCTATCATGACGGTCAATTTTAGCTTTCTCTACTGAGGTGTTAACCCAGCTCAACTAGGGCACAATCGTAGTAGTTCTCCCAGCGCTACCTTAGCCGATATAGCGGAACGTAAGGTACCAAAACATGGGAGCCGGGCAAACCCAACTATTGACCCAAGACATGATTCGGAGCCGATGCATATAATGCTATAAGTTCGGGGTGCCGCACTCATGAGAGTGTTCGGTCTTCTCACACTGTATTCTAGGGTACTTAAGCCCCTGGTGTATTGGCCGTACCAAAGTGTACGGTTGCATAATGTCATAACTGAACATATTTAAAAAATGAATGCAATAATAGACAGGAGCTATGTATTGTTTATTAAAGGGCTGCTTTGAAAGCAGAACGATACAAATAGTGCGATAAGCAAGAGATGGGATTTTTTGACATGTCCCCCTCCAGGGGCAAGCTGCGAGACTTTAAGTAAAACAAGTATTTAGCTCGTTATAGAGACCACCTAGACATTCGACGTGGCTTGTTGTCTCCCTGGCTGTTGCATCGTGTGTTCAGTGATTGTACTGCCGGACAGGCCTTCCGAATAGTGGAGTCCTGAAAGTAAAAAAAAAAAGAAAAGAAATGACAAAATCGGGAGCCCCTAGTGCGGTTGAGCCGCATTCTGGGCGTGCCGTGGTTGTGCCCCTCCCCTTATGCCCATGGTATTTCCATAGCGTAATTATGTACGCGTGGTACTGGTTTCGCAATCTCGCGAGGGCTGGGGTTGGGGCCGCACTGCTATGCTTCCTCGGAATGTGCCAGACGGTCTTGTTGTAGGTTACTTCGGGCGCGATTGACGTTGTCCGGACGTTTAACAGCCGGACTGGAGAATTGCCTTGAGAGGCTGCTTTGTACTTCTGCCGCCAGGGCCGCCGTGTGCTCCTCTGTTCGGAGAGAGCGTTCGGTGTTTCCATTGACCGTGATAACTCCTCGAGGGACTGGCATCTTGAGTTTGAGGTATGCGTAGTGCGGCACCGCATTGAACTTTGCAAATGCGGTTCGCCCGAGCAGGGCGTGATAGCCACTGCGGAACGGGACTATGTCGAAGATTAGCTCCTTGCTTCGGAAATTATCCGGGGATCCGAAGACCACTTCGAGTGTAACTGAGCCTGTACAACTGTCCTCTACACCTGGTATGATGCCTTTAAAGGTCGTCTTTGTGGGTTTAATCCTTGAGGGATCTATGCCCATTTTCTGCACTGTATCCTGATAAAGCAGGTTCAGGTTGCTGCCGCCGTCCATGAGGACTCTAGTGAGGTGAAATCCGTCAATTATTGGGTCTAGAACCAATGCGGCAAATCCGCCGTGACGAATGCTAGTGGGATGGTCCCTTCGATCAAAAGTGATCGGGCAGGAGGACCATGGGTTGAACTTTGGGGCGACTGGCTCCAACGCAAATACGTCACTGAGCGCACGCTTCCGCTCCCTCTTGGGGATGTGGGTTGCGTATATCATGTTCATCGTCCGCACTTGTGGTGGAAAGCCCTTCTGTCCTCTGTTGTTCGGCGGCCGGGGCTCCTCCTCGTCATCGCTATGCAGCCCCTTGTCTATGTTTTTGGCACTTAACTTGCCTGCCTGCTTGAACACCCAACAATCCCTGTTGGTGTGATTGGCTGGTTGTTCGGGGGTGCCGTGTATCTGGCACAAGCAATCGAGTATCCGGTCTAAACTGGACAGGCCCGGAGTATTTCTTTTGAATGGCTTTTTCCGCTGACCGGGTTTAGAGCCTCTGAATCCGGCATTAACTGTCGTATCCTCAGTATTGTCGCCGTTAATGAGGCGCTTGTGCTTGTTGCGACGTGACCTGCCATTCTTGTCCTTGGTATCCGAATTACCAGGGCTCTTGGTCATGTTGTTGCTACGAGCTAGCCAGCTGTCTTCTCCAGCGCAAAAGCAGGTCATGAGTGTCGTGAGGGCTGCCATAGATTTCAGCTTTTCCTGTCCTAGGTGCCGGGCAAGCCATTCGTCTCGGATGTTATGTTTGAAGGCTGCAAGGGCCTCTGCGTCTGGACAGTCGACAATTTGATTTTTCTTGGTTAGGAACCGTGTCCAGAATTGTCTGGCCGATTCCTCTGGCTGCTGAATTATGTGGCTTAGGTCATCGACGTCTGGTGGTCGCACATAGGTGCGCTGGAAATTGTTAAGGAATGTGGATTCCAGGTCCTCCCAGCAACCAATTGACTCTGCTGGCAAGCTGTTAGGCCAATGCCGAGCTGGTCCTTGCTTGAGTGGGAGGTATTTGATAGCGTGTAGATCATCACCGCGGGCCAAGTGGATATGAAGGAGATAATCCTCGATCCATACCGCAGGATCTGTTGTGCCATTGTATGATTCGATGTTTACGGGTTTAAAACCCTCGGGGATTTGATGATCCATTACTTCATCTGTGAAGCATAGTGGGTGTGCGGCGCCTCTGTACTAGGCTATATCACGACGTAGCTCGGATGAGCTTTGTCTGTTGTGTTCGGCCTGGCCGTATTTGCCATATCTGACGTGACGGTTATCGTCACGTGTCGTGGGGCGCCCACGCGATCCGTAGATCGATCTTGTTTGCCTTGCCTTGTCCTCCAATATGTCTCGTAGGTCTGGTGTGTTTCCCTGTGCCTTGGTACTTTTTGAGCAGCGTAGGGTGCAGCTTGAATCGATGGCCGAAAGGCCTCTCTGTCGCCGCCACGGGGTGGCCGGTCGGCCGCATCATACGCTGGTGATGTAGGTTTAGTTGCTTCCTCCTCTAATTGGGGTAGCAGCCTGCGCTTTGGGTAGCTCTTGGAGGTGCGTTCGAGTTTGTACTCTTCGGCGGTGAGGACTTCAGTCCATCTGTCGGCTAGCAAGTCTTGGTCAGCTCTAAGCTGCTGCTGTTTTTTCTTGAGGCTGCTTGCCGTGGCCATAAGCCTGTGTTTGAAGCGCTCTTGTTCGTTGGGGTCCTCAGGCCCGACAAATTCGTCGTCGTCGAGGCTTGCTTCGTCTTCGGAGGGAGGCATGTAATTATCGTCCTCGACCTCTCTGTCTGCCGCTCTCTCATGAGGGCTGGCTTCTCCATCCTCCTGCGCTGAATCCTGCTGGAGGGGGTTGTCTTCGGCATTGTCCGGGGTGTTATTGTCTCCGGTGCCGGAATCGCCGTTTTTGCTTTGGCGGGATTTAGAGCGGCGCCGCTGACGCCGGCGCTTAGGCTGTTTCTTGGAGGGGTCATCCTCCGTTGTTCTATCGCCATCCCCTTCTTTTGGGGTGTCCATCATGTATATGTCATATGACGAGGTGGCTTTCCAGTGCCCTATAGGCGCTGGTTCTTGGTCGTCTCCTTCATCGGCGTCCATACCGTCGATGTCTTCAGAGTCGAAGTCGAGGATGTCAGTTAAATCATCGACAGTGGCTATGAAGTGGGTGGTGGGTGGGTTTCGAATTTCTTCGTCGTCTGCATCCCAACCTTGCTGACCATAGTCCGGCCAGGGCTCTCCTGATAAAGAGAGAGACTTTAATGAATTTAGGATGTCGCCAAAGGGCGAGTGCTGAAAGATGTCCGCGGCGGTGAACTTCATGATCGGAGCCCAATTGGGTTCGATCAGAAGGGGTGTGGAAGATTTGGAGTCCGGAAAGGAGTCCGGCACCTTGGAGTCACGAGCTTCGCGAAGGACGAGACTGGTGTTGAGCTCAATCGCCGTAGAGATTGCGGCCCCTGAGGTGGCGTCCAGCCACCCGTCCTCGATCGGCGCAGTCGGCTCCGAACTAAGGGTCGGAGCGGACACCTGAGCGGCCCTCTAGGCATTGTCCGGCAGCAGAGCTAGATCATGCCCATCGCGACAGTGCGGTGCGCTCGGTTGTGGCTCGAATCCGTCGAAAATCAAGTCTTCGCAGATGTCAGCCGTGTAGTTCAAGCTTCCAAATCTGACCTGATGGCCAGGGGCGTAGCTTTCAATCTGCTCCAGATGACAAAGTGAATTGGCCCGCAGTGCAAAGCCGCCGAATACGAAGATCTGTCCGGGGAGAAAAGTCTCACCCTGGACCGCGTCGTTGTTGATGATCAAAGAAGCCATCGGGCCTAAAGGTGACGACACAGAGGAACTCTCAATGAAAGCACCAATGTCGGTGTCAAAACTGGCGGATCTCGGGTAGGGGTCCCGAACTGTGCGTCTAGGCGGATGGTTACAGGAGACAAGGGACACGATGTTTTTACCCAGGTTCAGGCCCTCTCGATGGAGGTAAAACCCTACTCCTGCTTGATTAATATTGATGATATGGGTAGTACAATAGTAGATCTACCACGAGATCAGAGAGGCTAAACCCTAGAAGCTAGCCTATGGTATGATTGTTGTTCGTCCTACGGACTAAAACCCTCCGGTTTATATAGACACTAGAGAGGGCTAGGGTTACACAGAGTCGGTTACAATAGGAGGAGATCTACATATCCGTATTGCCAAGCTTGCCTTCCACGCCAAGGAAAGTCCCATCCGAACATGGGACGAAGTCTTCAATCTTGTATCTTCATAGTCCGTGAGTTCGGCCAAAGGTCATAGTCCGGTCATCTGGACACCCCCTAATCCAGGACTCCCTCAGGGGCGATACAAGAAGAAAGGGAGGGGTCATATATATCGATAGAGTCGAAGAGAGGATCAAGTGGGTGGGTGCGAGATTGATGAAGAGAGCCATCAAAATTGTGTGTGTGCAAGTCAAAGATATAGGGCGACTGACCTATCGGAATGTCAGGGCACATGGCAAGTTTGTGTGTGGCAGGGAGACATGACTAGAGTGCTCGATGTATCAGTGTGTGTGGGGGGGGGGATGGGGGAGGTAGAGACCTAACTAGAGAGGTAGATCGACTCGTGTATGTGTTGAGAAGGAGAGACCTAGCTATGTCTTAAGGGAGGTCGGTCTACATCCATACATAAGTGAAGGACGGGAAATAGGTTGGGACACACACACACACATAGAGAGAGAGAGAGGGAGGGAGGGGTAGAGTGCTAGAGGGTGGTGGAGTTTCTTCTCGAAGATGGTCGGAGAGGCCTACTAGACAAACTGAGGGTAGAACTGCAATATTATCAACAAAAGTGGGGATGTGTTTTTGTGTGTGCGTGATATATGTGTCGGGAGGCATGCATGGATGATGAAGGGGGGCCATGTGTTTGGTAAGAAGACCTAAGTAGATCGGTAGATCAATTGTTGTGTGTCGGGGGAAGGGAGAGTCATAACTAATGAGGTAGATCGATCGACGCGTGGGGAAAACGAGTTATAACGACCTAGCTAGCTATATGTATAGTGGGAGATCGGTCGGTGTACATCCATTTGTTAGAGGCAAATAAGGCCTAGCGAGATGGATAGACAGAGAGAATGGATCTGAGGTGGTGTGAGAGGCCTACTAGCTAGATAGGGGGAGGAGTGTGCGATTGTGAGATCAATGAAAAGAGGGGCGAGAGTTTACACATGTGTGGGACCGTATGAGAGACACGAGGCATGGACACAAAAATGAAGAGAAGGAAGGTGCTCGTTTATGTGGTAGGCAGACATCGCTCGAGAGGTTTATCGACCGGTGTGTGTCGGAAAGGATTTGTGGAGATCGTGGGAGAACAACCTAAAGGAAAAAAATGAATGTGCGCGATGGATAGAATGCTGAGGGAGGGGAGGGCGAGGAGGGCGTTTGCATACACGAGAGAAAGTTAGTGCTAGCTACAAAGGTTAGAGGATTGTGTGGGTGTAAGAGAGTAACAAAGATCATAATTCAATATGAAAGTGGATTCATATATTTGAATAGGAGATCATAGTGTTATAAACATATGCATGCATGAATATAGCGGTGATACGCATGGTGTGGTTTTGGACATGTTATACCATAATGTGATAATGCATGGCGTTTGCAACTCACAACTAAATATCGAACAATCTAAACCATACTATACATCGAACAATCTCACATTTTATTTGAATTTGTGATAATGTGTGGCGCTTGTAGCTCACAACTAAATATTGAACAATCTAAACCATACTATATATCGAACAATCTCACATTTTATTTGAATTTGTGATAATGTGTAGCGTTTGCACCTCACATCTAAATACTTGTAGGCGTAGGGGGCGGGGCACCATACATTATGTGATAAACACATTATACATGTGAGTCATGGTTTAGATTATGAAGATCTTGCTGGAGATTGAAATGTACTATGATTTGAAATCAACATAAAGGGGATTCAAAAAATCGAGTTCGAGTTCATATAGTACACATAGTTCATATCTAACTCGATAGTAATCATGTGGTGTGTTGTGAAGATAATATACAAACGATGGTTTAACTTGACAATAATGATGATTGTAGATCTTATTAAAATAGAGAAACGAATTCAAATGGTTTAACTTGACAATAATCATGATTGTAGATCTTATCAAAATAGCGAAACGAATTCACATGGTTTAACTTGACAATAATCATGATTGTATATCTTATTCAAATAGAGAAACAAATTCAAATTTAGTTCATATTGAAGCGGTAGTATATACGTTTGGAATGCACTAAAACATTCATTTGAGTAGCAGGTTGCATGCATTATGCACGTAGTAAAATATTTTAACTGAACATAACATGAATTCAAAGTTCTGAATGGCATTTGTAGTGCAAATTGATTTGGTACAGTACACGGGACTAGACTCTCTTGTGTTGTGTGAATTGATTTCTTTTTGTTTTTTCATCGAGGGAAGTGCGAATTGATTTGTTACAATACACGTTAGGCTTGTCCAGAAATTTCAACCCGCACTTTGTTACCCCAAAATATTTAAGATATATCTTTGTCTTGTTGTGCTCCAAAAACTCCGTCCATCTCAACCCGCGCCTTGCTGTCCCAAAATTACAACGCGCGCGAAAACTCCCACCTCCTGCAGAATCCCGACAAGCAAAATGCCCATGATCCCCCTGAACCGAAAGAACCGCCTAGCTCAAATCGGTGGGGGTACTTTCGTAACTTACCCCACATTTCGGACGAGTGTGTCCCTAATCCATGGTTCCCCATCCCATCCCATCCGCCGACCCATTCGTACGCTGAGGCCGCGAAAACCCGCGAAGCCCCACACCCTCCTCCGTCCGCCACCCAGCCGGAGCCTCTCCCCTGACGACGCCGTCCACAGCAACACCTCGACGTCCCTCATCCACTGCACCAGATGATGATCCGTCGTTGATCTCGTTGTCCTGTCGGTTCAGCTACCCCGTCCTCCACCTCCAAGGAGCTTCCCCGACATTCCTCTTGTCTTTCGCGCCAGCTCCATTCCCACACCGCCGTCTTCACCTACACCACTGGAAGAGCATCATCATCACCGATTCCTCGGATGAAGCTGAGGCCTAATCGATGCCACCAAAGAGGTTCTACACTAATCGCCGCATTTTCTTCTTGATTCAATCTCACAGTGCTGCCATCGCTCAAACCCGAGCCGACATAGCGCATCTCCATCCATGGCGGCGTCGCCGGCCACTTCCTCCACGACGTCGCTCCCTCGGTGGCGACGTCTCATGTCTACTACGCAAGCTTCTTCTGGTAGATGTTGTTAGGCCTCCAAGTGCACAGGTTTGTAGGACATTAGCAAATTTCCCTCAAGTGGATGACCTACGGTTTATCAATCCGTGGGAGGCATAGGATGAAGATGGTCTCTCTCAAACAACCCTGCAACCAAATACAAAGAGTCTCTTGTGTCCCCAACACACCCAATACAATGGTAAATTGTATAGGTGCACTAGTTCGGCAAAGAGAAGGTGATACAAGTGCAATATGAATGGTAGATATGGGTTTTTATAATATGAAATTATAAAAACAGCAAGGTAGAAAGTAACAAAAGTGAGCTAAAACGGTAACATTCACCTGAAGACTTTCAAGGCACCTTTTGGGAACCCAGATTTTCTACATAGGAGGATTGTTCCTGCAGTTAGTTCCAACATATCTAGCAAATACTTCACCATTCTAAGTTTTGAACAATTTATAGTTGGAGTCAAATGACTCATCAGAAGAATATGAAGATTCACAAGTAAAGCCTGATAAACTAGATGGATCTACGGGAGGTCCTTTCGCAGCAACCCATGAGGTTTAGGGATACTGCTCAGGTTTCCAGTAGGTCCCATCAGCATTGAGTTTCCTCTCAAAGGCAATACCCTCTTTCCTAGGGTTCTTATTCAAGATTTGCTTTTTGAGCACATCAGGAAGAGCCTGATGCCCTTTGAGGCTTTTGTACATGCATGTCACATACAACTCCTTCAACCCTGCATTATCATCAGTGATATTGGCGGTATCCTTTGATGAGTAATTTGTGACCACAAAGACAGTTGAAGAATTTGCAACAATAGAAGCATTTGAACTTTCAGGTGAAGAATTAGCAGATTCACATTCAATGCATTTCAAACATGGTGGAATGAATTCTTCCTGAGCGGAACTGATCTGTTGAGCAAGCAATGAATCATTTACTTCTGAAGATCTTCATAACTCACCCTTAACTTCTCAAGATCTCGCTTTCTCTGAAGAAATTCATAAGAAAGCTTCTCATGATCGGCTAAGAGAGAGTTATGATGACTCTTAAGATGATCAATTTTGACTGTAGTCGCTGAAGATTATCATCTTGTGTTTGATCCAATTCCTCACCCAACAGGTCATCGCTTTTGTCCAGCCGATTTTGAACCTTTTCAAGAGTTGTTTCTTGTTTCACGGCAATCCTAGCAAGTTTGGAATAGCTAGGTTCGAAATCATCATCAAATTCATCATCACTAGATTCAAATGAAGAATATTCAGGTACCTTTGCACCTTTTCCCATGAGGCATGGTGTTGAAGATGATGGTTTAGGTTCAAAATACATTGTTTTGAGCGAGTCCTTGAACTCATCAAACCAGGGATCCTAACAAGTTCGATGACCTTCATAGACATCAGGGATTCGGTCCCAGATAAGCTTTGCATTACACAGATGCATGATGAGCCTGAATTGATTTATGGATAGGCAGCAATAGATGATATGCTTCGCCATAGTGTCCAGCCGAGTGTACCTGCGAATATCATCAGCATGTGCCATCTTGCATAGACCAGTAAGGCCAATCTCAGTGGCGGTCCACAGCTCGCTGTTCATCGCCATGAGGCGCTTCCTCATCATGGCGTTCCACTCGGGTTAATCGTGACCATCAAACATGGGGCACGACACTTTCTTCATACATGCGGTCGACATAACTAAAACTCCAGGTGGTTAAACCAAAATCACACAGAACAAGGGAGTACCTTGCTCAGATACCAATTGAAAGTGCGTTATATCAACTAGAGGGGGTGAATAGGTGATTTTTACAAATTTGTCACTGAGGAAATTCAAAGTGAGGAATTTCCTAAGCAACGAACTACTAGCAGCGGAAAAAGTAATCAGGTGCAAGCATAACACGACAGTAACACAGTCATCATGATGAAATGAAACAAGCACAGAGAACAAGTAGTGTGTAAACAAGATAAGCAGGTTGAAGACAAAGTGCTGAAGAAATAGGATTGAGGAAATTGAGAAAGTCTTCAGTCATAGTCTTCAAACAGTAACGTCTGGTTCATCAACACATGAATGAAGAAAAAAAGGGTTGAGGAAACAGAACTAGTAGCTTGGTGAAGACTTGATTTGGTAGACCAGTTCCAACTGCTGTGACAGTTGTACGTCTGGTTGGAGTGGCTAGGTATTTAAACCTGAGGATACACAGTCACGGACACACAGTCCTCACCATATTCTCCTTGAGCTAAAGTCACACAGACCTCACTCAATCACTCGTGCTAAGTCTTCAGGTGACTTCCAAACCGTCATAGACTCGGTCACTCGACGATCACAATTCCTCTTGGATGCTCTAGACCATGACGCCTAACAGTTTGGAGGATGCACAGTCCTCAAAGGTAACAAGCGTCGGTTCCACACAACAACAATATCTTCAGTGATGCTCAATCACGTTGGGTTGTAGGTGTTTGGGTTTGGGCTGTCCTCATTGATGATTTTCACTCAAAGTCCTCGAAGGATGGGATGCTCTCAATGACAAGCGTCAGTTTCTCTCAGAGCAGCCAACCAACTAGTGGTGTAGGGGGGCGGCTATTTATAGTCGGGGAGCAGCCCGACATGATAAGACATAAATGCCCTTCAATGATATGACTGTTAGGTGGGTAGGATATTTTAGACAGCTAGCGCATAGCACAGCAACGGTTAGAAATTTGAGATCTCAAATTCCTCAAGGCTATCATGTTCCTCACTTGTAGGCAATCCACACTGCCGAATTCCTAACTCCTCTTTCAGAACAAATTCCTCAGAGAACAGAAGATCTTCATTTCTATCACTGAAGAAATTGACTGAATTGTATGAGATTTCCAATGGCTTCACTCAAAAGAATTGGGTAGGTGTAGGCTTTTAGATGAGCATCACTTGGAAATGTTTCCTTAGTTTTACCTCGACCCCCTTTAATAGTATGGTGTTTCATATGACTCAAGAAAGAGAAAATTAAACTATGAAAACAAAAGTCTTCGCACTTCATAGTCCTCGCATTAATACCGAACTCTTCAAGGTCACACCAATTTCCTCTGTTTCAAAGTCTTCAACTAAAGACATTCATTTCTAGGGGTCAACTTTCATCGTAAATATCAAACTCCTCATTGACTTATAATGCCTGTGTACACTCACAAACACATTAGTCCCTTAACCTATAAGTCCTGAATACACCAAAATCACTAAGGGGCACTAGATGCACTTACAAGTATATTTAAGATGAGTTCAACAATGGCGTGGCAAGGACAAGAGGATGTGAAACCCCTCCAGAATGCTAAGGACATAGATTGGCAAAGGCTCAAGGCTCTTCATTTTCATTTTAGTGATCCAAGATAACATTGAGTCCATAGGAAAGCCAATACTATTAAAAGCGGATGAGGTGTTGCTTAATGGTCTACTTGCTCAAAGTGCTTAGTGATATTGCTCCAAAACCCTCAGCCACTTTCTCATTTCCACATATGTCCAAAACCTAAAGTCAAACTCGGCCCCACCAATTTGATCTATGTGGCGCCACCGAGTTCAGTTGACACAGCCACTGTCAGAAACCCTAGACAAGTCGGTCTCACCGATCAGGATCTCGGTCTCACCGAGATGGCCTTGCAAACTCTATTGTCTATTGTAATTATTTCGATCTCACCGAATTTTGCAATCGGTCCCACCAAGTTTGCGTGACCAACTCTCTATTTGCTCATTGCTGAAATCGGTATCACCGAGTTCATGCAATCAGTCTCACCGAGATGAGGTTTTGTCGTCACCCTAGCACATCGGTCCCACCGAGTTGATCATGTCGGTCCCACCGAGATTCCTAACGCTCACATTTTGAACTAAATCGATCTCACTGAGTTCTTCTATTCGGTCTGACCGAGTTGGTTCAAATGTGTGTAACGGTTGGATTTTGTGTGGAGGCCATTTATACCCCTCCACCCCGTCTCCACTCAAGAGAGAGCCACCAGAACGTGCCTACACTTCCACTGCTCATTTTTTGAGAGAGAACCACCTACTCTGTGTTGAGACCAAGACATTCCACTCCAACCACATAAATCTTGATCTATAGCCTTCTCCAAGTTGCTTTCCACTCAAATCATCTTTCCACCATAGCCAAATCTGTGTGTGAGAGTTGAGTGTTGAGGATACTATCATTTGAGGCACAAGAGCAAGGAGTTCATCATCACCACACCATCTATTACCGTTTGGAGAGTGGTGTCTCCTAGTTTGGCTAGGTGTCACTTGGGAGCCTCCGACAAGATTGTGGATTTGAACCAAGGAGTTTGTAAGGAAAAGGAGATCGCCTACTTCGTGAAGATCTACCCGAGTGAGGCAAGTCCTTTGTGGGCGATGACCATGGTGGGATGGACAAGGTTGCTTCTTTGTGGACCCTTCGTGGGTGGAGCCCTCCGTGGACTCGCTCAACAGTTACCCTTCGTGGGTTGAAGTCTCCATCAACGTGGATGTATGATAGCACCACATATCGGAACCACGCCAAAAATCTCCGTGTCTTCATTGCATTTGCACACTCCAATCCCATCCCTTTACTTTCTTGCAACTAGCATGCTTTTACTCTTTCTGCTACTTATACTCTTTCCATGCTTGCCTGAAATGTATTTTGCATGCTTAAATTGTGCTAAAACTCCACCCCAACTTGAAGAACTAAAAAACTGCCAATTTTGTTTGTTGAGGTTCTAATCACCCTGTCTAGACACCTCTTCTCGATCCTTTCAGTGTTCCAGCTAGTGGAGCAGATCACCGCGGGTAAGCCGTTTTTACTTTAGTGTGTGTTTGGTAGCAAGGGATTCGTTGAGCTCACCAGTTGTGGCACTCCGTAGAGGTCTTCATGAATCCCCCGAAAAGTGCGTTGGACGTCGGCGCCACTTCCCCAAACGGGAGGGCCACGAGGTGGAGAAGGTGTTTCTGCAACAATTCCAGGTGTCGCCGCATTCGGGGCTGCTAAATCATCGAATGAAGCAGTTGGTGGAGCTTCTCCATATTGCAAGGCCGGCGCTCCAGAACCTCTCTATCAATATTTGGCCCGCTGAGGTGTTGTCAGCCAGCTTCTTCGGGCTCATGGCTCGACTGCAAAAACTTGTCCCGTAAGTGGCTCACTGGAAGCGGTACGCGTGCTTGGAGGGAGCTCAGTGAGCATACGCCTGTGTGAAGATGCATTTTCGGCGCGTTGAGGCATCAGTTGTGGCTACGGGACCCCCGAAGGAAAGGATCAGACCACGAAGTAGTTCCTTGCCGAGGTGGTGGAAGGGGCCCGGATTACCGAGGCTAAATGTCCCATGGAAACTTTGTATTTTTAAATAGTACTTCGGAATGCCGAAGTGTGGCGGGATGTACAAAACTTCCTTTTGTTTTAATGAACACGGCTTGATACTCCGTCATGTGATTATGTTGTTTTGTTTTTGTTTATTAAAATGTCTGCTATTAGACCGTGTTAAATTGAAAGTGGCCAGTCGTTGGCTTTGACTCCTATGTACAGTATACAAAGGGTGTCCCTTTAGGCAATTGTGACCCTTAGCCAACGTCTCGGTTCCCGAAGGTGGTCCGTGCACATAGGAACTAGGCAATCAGACTATAACGGTGTTATAACTTTCACTTAGGCATAGGAGCTTGACTGTGGGGGCTGATGACGAGCGCCCGATGTGTCGAGTGGTCGGCTACGCAGCAGGGGTCTATGCCACTGACCACTTTGGCTAATGCTAGAAAGAAACCCTTCATTTAACACGGGTGATCGCTAATGACACATCGCTTGATGCGGTCATCGGACGGCCGACCAATTTGCGCTTACCAACACAATCAATTTTTGGCTTTCTTCACTAAAGCGCTCTACCATGCTAGCTGGCGGCACTATCGTGTGGTTCTTCCTTTACACCCTTAGCCGAATTGATCGAAAACGTAAGAGGTAAGCATAGGAGCCGGGCAACCCAACTATTGACCAAAATCTGGGTTCGAAACTGATTCATATAATGCAACGTCCGAGATGCCGAGTACTTCAGACTTTGAATACGGGGCGTGCGATTAAAAGCGCAATCTTCTGTCTCATAAAGTATGCTTTTGGCTCAAAGGAAGTAATTATAAGGAAATGCTAAGGAACCTTAAGAGGCGCAATTTCTTTATTTCATATGGTCAAGCCGTGTATGCCGAGCTTGGACAAAAGGAACTTTAAAAAGATACAATATGATGAAAAAAATATAAGGAGTAAATCAAAACAGGGCGGACATGTCATCGGGTTTATTAGCGTGAGTCGCTTCTTGCCGCACGTATGTATCTCCATGCTGTTGACCAGCTCATCTTCATTGATAGTGAAGTTGATATGGGCAGCCTGCAACCTCGGCGGTTCACACACTTGATGCTTTCGTCTGACGAGTCCTTTGAAGAGATCTGCAGCATTTGGGTGGTTAAAGCCACATGGACATGCTATTCTTGGTTGGGCCTTGTACAAAGCCCCACCAGTGTGCATGCCTGAAGTGCATCGCTGCTCGGTCAAGCCAATCCCGATGTTTCTATTGTTTTGTCTCCTCGGCAACCCATGAAATTTTTAGTGCAAAGTTATGCACCCTGGGGACATAATGCCCCTTCCAGGGCAGGCGCGCGAGGAGCCCATACCCCTATTTAGGGTGGGGGGATGCTTGTCAGAGGTCAGATGGCGTGGCCCGCATACGCTTCGATGAGTTTGGGGCGCGCTTGCCCGCACGGGCTGCCTCCTCAGATGCGTGCACCTCGGTTGCGAAAGTCGCGGTCTGCTCCTTGGTTTAGAGGCTGGTCAATGTGGTCAAACCTGGTCAACATGCTCAAAATATGGTTTTGGACCAAACTTAACCGATTTTGAGACTTGAAAGACCAAATGTCTACCAAAAATCTCGAGGGACCAAGCCTTTGCTATCGGAGAACTTGAGGAATCAAAAACATAGTTTTCTCTATTGGGAATTTACAGTATGTGTGCAGATTAACAAAACAATTATATATCCATTCCTTGGAGCCATAGAGCGTCTATAGGTAGAAAAATAATCATTACTTGTTGCCAGAATAAAAATCTGAACTTTTAAAATTTCTTTTATAATTTTTTGATTTGTATTGTTTACGGTAGGATAATTTGAGTTCGGGATCAAAATGACACTTTCGCTCTAATATTTCTTTTTTTTTGTGAATACTCTTGAGAGCGTATCATTGCATCGATAGAATATAGAAAGTACAAGGTAACATCCTAGCCATGTACACCATATGGTGCGGCCCGGACGCTAGATAAGTAGAAGAGAAAGGGAATGGTCAGCCCCAGATGCGAAAACTCAAGTTACACGTAAAACAACATCAGACCCTTGGCTCCGGCAACAACCCAGGAGCAAGCCTCGTCCTTGATCGCGGTAACAAGAGCTGAGGAGGAAGGCGTGATTATTGTCGAAGATGACCGCGTTGTGGTGACGCCAAAGCGACCAAGTCGTGAGTATAGCAATGGAAGCCACTCCATGCCGAAGAGGTGTCGGGGAACCGCCAAGCACCATGGAAAGCCAAACGAAGAGGCTCGAAGATCCATCTGGCGGTGGGATCGAAGGGCAACACCAAGATAGGATGGCGTGCCAAACAACCCGAGAGAAGACACGGCTAGCCAAGATAGGAACCAACATCCCAGGCTCCTGAGAGGAAAGAACACATGCTAGCTCGTGCAGTAGGCCTCGACGTGCGAGGCGATCTGTGGTCCAGCATCCGTTCAGGGATGCTCAAGTATGCCAGATCAGCCGATATTGCTCGGACGCGATATATCGCAAAAAAAGTGTGTCATAGCTGTAGGTCGTGGAGTTGATGCCATTGTCAGTCCATCCCCAACGAAGTGTCGAGCTGAGAGGTAAGTTCTACCAGCTGTAACCGGCGCTAGATGTCCACATACTCGAGGGTGCCAGCCGGGCTAAGCGAGCCTTGGATGTCCAAGATCCAAACACGACACAATCTGCGATCGCCGCCTCCTGCTAGGCACAAAAGCCATCAGGGAGGGCGTGAGCTCGGAGATCGAGCTGCCGTTCTTTTGAATATGGGAGTTTATATAACATCCCAAAAAAAGAGCTCGGAGTATATACTAGAAGCTACTCGAGTTTCACCCAAAAAAAAAAAGCTACTCGAGTTAAATGAGTAGGAGTATTTCATAAGAGAACTCTACATTTTCGCAAAAAAGGAGAGAATCCCATGAAATTATTTTAAAATTTTCGAGTTAAATAAGGCCTCCGGGCAGGGGTGCCATATTTTCATTTTACTTTGAGATGGCAAGCCGTGGCATTTCCTTTTTTTTATTTATTTAAGTTGAGCCGTGGCATTTCCTTTACTGATCAATTTATCATACGATTTGTACGACAAGAGACAGTCCCGTTTCTCGAGGTTTGGGCCCACCACATCAGATGAGTCTTGTCGTACAAAGATCATACAGAATTTGACCGTACGTATGGCAGCTCTCTTTCCTTTACCGCACCCAAGTCATAGCCTGTCCTGTGTGCACCCAACCGTCATCCCATATAACCGAAAAAGGCAGGTGGTGGTGGTCCCACCTGGCACTGATTAACGAGAAGCGCCACACACGCGCACCTGCACACGCATCGGCCACTCGAAAGGAGAGAAGGATGATCAGAGACAGTGGATCCCCCGCACATACTACTATATCGAAAACGAATAGAGTCACATGATATTGTCGAGTGAGCAGCACCTCCTCTCGCTTGGCTACTACACCGTCGTGGTCGCAAGTTGCACGCCTGCTGGTGCTGGGTGCATATCCTACTGGAAACGGAACAGCCAAAACAAATATGTAACGGGTGGGGGAAGGAATACGTGTACCTTGTTGTCGTTTCGCGTCGAGGACAAGGAGCGAGCGCGGTGCCGTGCATGTATCGCATTGCGCCTGCTGTAGTTTTCGCGGTGGGTGAGGCGAGCGCTACACCAACTAGTGAATGAATGAATGAATGAAGGCGTACAGATCCTGTCGACAAGCGACGGTCACATGCCTCGACAACATGCTTTGTGCGGTGCATGCATAATTGTGCAAGTAGGAGCGTCCGTGACGCCACGATCTATCTATATCTATACGGACGGAAGAATGGCTGGACTGGACACGCTGGTCCACGGCGCTCATCACCTCGTGCCATCCATTGCCCTTTTCTAGAGCTTGCCGAACAAGATGGCCTGGCCTGATAGGTCTTGGATCATGTGATCATCTCCCTGCGGATCGATGTGTGCACATGTCGACCCAGAGATAGAGATGGTAGGATACTAGTCACTGTAGGAAGATTAGCATGCGAGAAGATTTTGTATCATCGAGTCAAAGCACCACTAGAGGTAATGACAAAGTAAATTGCAGGAAACCACCACTCCAAAAGATAGGTTAGCAGAAAATACTACGCTACATTTATTTGCAGAAAACATCAAGTCTTGTGTAATTGTTATGCAGAAGTCATTGATCGGAGAATTTGGCTCTATTGATCGCGTTTATGGCAGAAGAGACCTGGTAGTCAAGCTGACATGGCACCAATTTCTCACACCATTAGGTTGACTTGTTTTGCTGGACGTGGAGCATGCTTGTTAATGTAATACTATCTTTCTTTTCTCTCGTTCTCCTCTCCTCCCTAATCTTTCTCTCTCTCTCTCTATATATATATAGGACAAATGTTTCCTACAAGCAGTGGTAGTTACCACCACTTGCGTTTTGTATGTTGTATGTAGTATCTATCGAAACCGAAATTATGTACGTGTAGTATGTAGTATATAATAACAATGATTAGGTAGTATATATACTAGTTTTTAGGTAGTATATACCATTTTTTGAGTATGCTCTTTTTTACGTACAAATATATACGTATTTCATAAATATAACAAAAACTATGGGCTAATATGCAATTTTTTCACGTAACTTGCTTTGAAATATCTTAAATATAGTCTATGAACATATTTAAAATAATAAAATAGTATATGTAGGACCACATGGTAATATATTAGATATGTGGGGTAACTACCACCGGGTGGTAGGATGGATTTTCCCTATATATGTGTGTGTGGGAGTCTATTATGATAACACCCTTAAAAGTCTTATTCTGCACATCAATCGGGCTTATTCTGCTAACAGCCGACGCAAACCTCACGTAGAAAAAAAAATGAAAACCCACCCCACCGGCGCATCTTCCCCACTCCTCCCTCGATCCACTCCACCTTCCTCCCACGTCCCACCCCCAGATCCACCAACTCCATTGCCGCGCGCCATGCCCAGGCCAGCCTCCCCCCGGCGCTCTGCCTAACTGCCCTACCTTCTCCGGCGCCCCCGCCACGCCCTCGCCGCCTCCCCGCCCGCAAAAAACTTCCTGGATAGAGCAGCCCGCCTTGCGATGCGCCGGCCGGAGGGGCACTCGTTCCGCGTCAACCCACCAGCGCCGCCAGGGCCCCGGTAGCCCTCCCGCCCCACTCCCGAGCGGCGCGGCCTCGCGGTGGATATGGACAACCACCACAGCGGCCTCACCCGTTCCCCTCCTTCCCCCGACGCCCATGGATCCATGGTGGCACCCCCACCTCCCGATGTGTGCTGGAGCGAGGTGGCCGGCGAGCTGCCTCCTCCCGGCGTGGTCAGGCTCCATGGCTGGCGGAACAACATCGCGGTGCTGCTGGGCTGCTCGGCTCCGCCCTATCCCCCATAACCGTAGCCTCGGACGACACTCCAGGCAACGGGATCGGGCCATCCCATGTCAGATCCCACCACCACGTTCCCTGCAGGTGAGCGGCAGAGGGATCCAGTGCGCGCGGTTCCCACGGCTCCCCGTCTCATCCTTCTCCGCACATACTGCTGTCTGGCCGCCGCCCTTCACTTCCTCTAGATCCCATCGCTGTCGCCCCTTCCTGGCCTCCCCAGCGCCTACACAGCATCGCTGCCACTCGTGCACGAAAAAAATGTGCAGCTCGCCGACCATGGCAGTGCATCTCGCGGGTGCGCGTGATGCGGTCCTCTTTCCTCTCTGCAGTACTCTTGTGTTCATCCACCCGGTTGAGCCTCTATGCATTTTTTTCATTCTTCCGACGCAGTTCGCCGATCTGGCTGGTGCGGCTCGCCGCTGCGTGTGTGTTCAGTTTTGCGGCGCCTCGCCTTGGTGCTCCTCCACTCCACGTCCATTTGTTTTCAACAGTGCAGTGCTCCGCTGATGTGTGCTGGAGCGAGGTGGACGTACCATCAGGTATAGAAAAAGAGATGCACATATCAAATTATTCACTATGGTTTCTCTTCGTTGTAGGTCAGTTGGATCGTCGGTGCAGTACCCAATTATTTACTATAGTTCTCTGCTGACGCGACCAGCTCGTTCCTTGGCCGTGCAGTTCGCCGTGGACCACTGATTTTCGGCTTCGTCCGGTTCAGCCACCTCCAAAAATTTGGTGTGAATCGGGTGTGTTTTGGTGCAGTACGACGTGTAGAGGTTGAAGTTCTTTGTTTGGCGCAGTTTGATTGCACCTAGGATTTGCAGCAAAAACCTTGGCAAATTTGTATGGTGAAGTTCATGGTTGCCCTGATGCAGTCCACTCGCCTCGTCCCTGCAGTGCATATTTCATTATTAACCCAAAAAAAATATGCAGTGCACTACGGGAAAACCAAAACTCTAGAGAAAAAAGAAAAAGAAAAATGCAGTGCACTCCGTCTTTAAAAAAATTCACTCAGAAGGACTTTGAAGTACACTTCATTAAAAAATATATTTGCAAAAAGTCCATGTTGTGTTCATTGAAGAAGTTTAAAATACTAAAAAGAGTAGTGTGGTTCACTTTTGAGAGTGCTTGCGGCTCATTTTCAAGCGTCTTGCGGTTCGCTTAGACCCGAAGTAAAAAGGCAAAAAAATGCAAAATAAAAAATAATGCGGCTCACATTATGTACTGTTGTGGTTCACTCACTATTGTTGTGAAAAGTATAGAAAAAATGTCACACAAAAAACAAAAAAGTAATGTGGTTCACTTCTCGATACTGTTGTGGTTCACTTATGTTCGACGTGAAGCGCGATTCACTCGCTCATCTTAAATTTTTTACGTCTAGCAATAGAAACCCTGAAGTTCACTTGCTAGTTTGATGCAGTGCGGTTTTCTTTTTGAAGTAGTGCGTTCTTTTGTCTGATGTAGTACATGCGTCAATTTTGGTGTCGCAAAAAATAGTGTCCGCATTTCGGTAAAATCAAAAGTACTCTTAAACCGTAAAGAACTAAAAAGAATGTTCTACATGAAAAAGTTGCGCCTCGTCGATATGTTTATAACGATGTATCATTTGCATCATTATAGCAAGCGGTTTGAATAATTTTACGAAAAAACGGCTGCTGCCACTCATCGTCAATCGCACGATTTTTAAAATTAACTAAAAACCGTAAGGAATCTCAAAAACATTTGAACATATTAAAGTTGCGCCTCGTCCGTAGCTTTACAACGGCATATCATACGTCTCATTTCGACAAATGGTTGGAAAACTGGAGCGAAAACAGTACCGGATTTTTTTTTTGAAAAAACAGAATTTCGCGATTTAATAAATTTGAAACTGCTCTTAAACCGTAATGAATTAGAGAAAATAATACATATTAAAAAGATGCGCATCGACAATATCTTTCCAACGGTGTATTATTTGCTTCGTTCCGACGAGCGGTTTAGAAGAAATCGCGAAAAAACGCTCGCTGCCACTCGTCATGGCCGCACCATTTTCAAAACTGCTCTTAAACCGCGTGGAATCTCGAAAAGTGTTCAACATGTAGAAGTTGCGCCTAATCCACAGCTTTTCAGTGGTATATTACATGCCTCATTTCGATAAACGGTTTAAAAACTATAGCAAAAACAGTACCAAAAAAACAACGCGTGGAGTCTTTTTCTGACGAGAAGTTCACTCGTGTGAGTACTGCAGCACACTTGGTTTAAAGAATGGCGTGCACTTGCGTTGGGCGTGTAGTGCGAAAGTGTTATCAGAATAGTTATTCTGCTAATATTAGCAGAATAGACCGGCTGTATATATATGGCACCGGAACTCCGCGATCATCGCCGCCATTAGCCCGCCCTCGCCTAGATCCGGCAAGAACCAAGCAGCCGCAACCTTTCGCCTCCGCTTTCGCACTTTAGATCCGCGCGGCAACGGCGACGACGACCTTTGCCTCGGCCAGGGGCAGGACGGGCTCCGCGCGGCAATGACAACCTCTACCACGACCGGAGGCAGGACGTAGGTGGGCCTCGTGCGACACGCGCTGTGGGCATGCCCGGCGTCCACTTCTGCCCTCGTGGTCTCATTCGATCAATTGACCTCAGCAGCACGAGGACGGCGATGGCCGCGTGGAAATCGTCCTCAGCAAAGCCTTGCCCGAGGCCGCTGCCTAGGCACTCAGCGCGGCAACGATGGCGGTGGCCTCTGCCTCGGCTGGGGGCGGGACGGGCCTATGCGTTTGCGCCCTCACCCATGCGTCAACCTGAGTGCTGAAGATAAGACGAACCAGGTTTGTTTTCTTTTTTCTTCCAATGACAAGTGGACCCACAGGGCCACACATGATGATAACATTACCAAACGTCGTCGTTAGAATATGAGGCGTTAAGCGGTGCCATGTTAGCCTGAGTAGCGGGCCCCATCATTCATAAACGTGATTTTTAGAAGGGATAGAGAGGGATTGATGGAATCAATGTTTATTGCTTGAGCCTCATGGGTTTCCAATCTAATCACGATACTCAATATCCCCCTGCAGTCACAACAGTAGCAGCTAAGACGGGGAGACTAGTGAAGCATCCGAAGGTAAGGGGATCCCTCCCAATCGTAACGGTCGATGCATCGCGGAAGTCGTGGCTAGAGTGGAAACCGACAAGGTTGCTCAAGCAAGGCGGTAGCTCATTATGCCGTTGTTGGGGTGGAGTGTAGGGTTGTGTAGCGGTGGTCGAGGTAGCCGTGCAAAGAACATCATGGTCGATGTCGAGTCGGGGTAGCCGATGTCGAGGATGTCGCGGTGGAACCGCGGGCGCAAGGAGGCACCAAGTTAGTTATGGGCATAGTGGTGTCGGAGTACGGGTGCGACGGGAAGAAGTGGTTGTTGACGAGGCATCGCATCGGGTTTGCCAAGCTCATGGACACATCATGGACGAAGGCACGCATCGGTGTTACCAGCACCGGGCATGCAAAGATGAACCAAGTCGATGTTGACGATGCGCCGCTCCAGGCTTGCCAGGCCTAGGAACACACCAGGGACGAAGCCACGCGTCAGTGTTGCCAGCACCATGCATGCGTAGAGGGGGACGTGCATAGGCTGTATGCCATGTCGGGGGAGTCAGAGGGGCCAGTAGAAAAGGACTCGACGACGGTAGCGGCGCCAATCGACATGGGGCTGATGTCGCCAACAATGGTCGGAGTAAACGAAGTGGTCGAGGAAGATGATGACGATGTTGTCAATGAGTTGATGCTGGACAAAGACGAAGGGGGTGGATGGGCAGCACGGCTCGGGTGAGCGAGCGGCATTGGCCCCGAGGAAGTAGAGCAGCAGCAGTGGCCTTAGAAGGTGGTGGTGGCGGCGGCTAGGTTAGGAGTGCGGCGGCGGTGCTCGAAGTAGGCGAGAAGAAACCAATACCGTGACGAAGACCGGCACGGACGGTGGAATGGCGTGACACATACCACAAGATGCCGACATGCGGGGATGGCGGAGTGGACCGCGGGTCGTGGCGCTACGACCCGACAAAGCGGCAGCAGGCAGGTTGGGGTGACGACGTGGATCGCGGACCGCGGCGGAGCATGGGTCATGGTAGCCACTGGGACGGCCTCGGGTGGCGGCAGGGACCGCGTGCGACGACGCTATAGCCCGAAGGGGCGGTGAAGCGGCTACTCTCGGGTTGGGCAGCCTCTGGGAGAACCAGTGGGTGGCGGTGCTATGACCCAATGGGGCAACTCAGTGGCATCCCGATGTTTGATTGGAGGAGGGGGGAGTTGTACTCGGGACAGTCTTCACGGGACTTGCAGAGGCTGCTACTTCTTGAGCTTGCGTTGGTTTTTCCCTTGAAAAGGAAAGGGTGATGCAGCAAAGTAGAGATAAATATTTCCCTCAGTTAGAGAACCAAGGTATCAATCCAGTAGGAGATAATGCACAAATCACCAAGACCTGCACAAAACTTCAAACAACTTGCACCCAATTGGATAAAGGGGTTGTCAATCCATTCACAGTTACTTGCAAAAGTGAGATATGATAGAGATAATAAACAAAAGATAACATATTTTTGGGTTTTTTGGTTTACAAATCTAAAAGTAAAAGATTGCAAAATAGTAGATCAGAAAATTATATGATGGAAATAGACCCGGGGGCCATAGGTTACACTAGTGGCTTGTCTCATGATAGAAAATAATACGGTGGGTGAAAAAAATTACTGTTGAGCAATTGATAGAAAAGCGCAAAGTTATGACAATATCCAAGGCAATGATTGTGAACTATAGGCATCATGTCCGTGTCAAGTAGACCGACTCCTGCCTACATCTACTACTATTACTCCACACATCGACCGACTCGTGCCTGCATCTAGAGTATTAAGTTCATGAAGAACAGAGTAACGCATTAAGTAAGATGACATGATGTAGAGGAATAAACTCAAGCAATATGATGTAAACCCCATCATTTTATTGTCGTTGGCAACAATACAATATGTGCCTTACTACCCCTACTGTCACTGGGAAAGGACACCGCAAGATTGAACCCAAAGCTAAGCACTTCTCACATTGCAAGAAAAACCAATCTAGTCGGTCAAACTAAACCGATAGTTCGAAGAGAATTACAAAGATATCAAATCATGCATATAAGAATTCAGAGAAGATTCGAATAACATTCATAGATAAGCTCATCATAAATCCACAATTCATCGGATCTCGACAAACACACCGCAAAAGAAGATTACATCAGATAAACCTCCAAGAACATCGAGGAGAACATGGTATTGAGAAGCAAAGAGAGAGAAGAAGCCATCTAGCTACTAGCTAGGGACCCATAGGTCCGAGGTAAACTACTCACGCTTCATTGGAAGGGCAATAGAGTTGATGTAGAAGCCCTTCGTGATCGAAGCCCCCTCTGGCAGGGTGCTGCAAATGGCCCCTAGATGGGATCTCACGGGCACAGAAGGTTGCGGCGGCGGAAAAGTGTTTTCGTGGATGCTTTTGGTGGTTTGGGGATATTTGGCAATATATAGGACGAAGAATTAGGCCAGTGGAGTCGCGAGGGGCCCACAAGGCAAGGGGTGCGCCCTACCCCCCGGGCGCGTCCTCCCCCCTGTCGCTGCCTTGTGGCTCTTCCGATTTGATCTCCAAGTCTCCTCGGTGTCTTCTGGTCCAAGAAATCATCGAGAAAGTTTCATTCCGTTTGACATTCCTTTCCCGCAAAGCTCAAAAACAAGGAAAAAACATAAAACTGACACTTGGCTCTAGGTTAATAGGTTAGTCCCCAAAATAATATAAAATAGCATATTAATGCATATAAAACATCCAAAACGGATAATATAATAGCATTGAACAATCAAAAACTATAGATACGTTGGAGACGTATCAAGCATCCCCAAGCTTAATTCCTGCTCGTCCTCGAGTAGGTAAATGATAAAAACATAATTTTTGATGTAGAATGGTATCTAACATATTTATGCATGTAATTTTTCTTTATTGTGGCATCAATGTTCAGATCCATAAGATTCAAAACAAAAGTTTAATATTGACATAAAAACAATAATACTTCAAGCATACTAACAAGGCAATTATGTCTTCTCAAAATAACATGGCCAAACAAAGTTATCCCTACAAAATCATATAGTCTGGCTATGCTCCATATTCATCACACAAAATACTCAAATCATGCACAACCCCGATGACAAGCCAAGCAATTGTTTCATACTTTTAGTGTTCTCAAACCTTTTCAACTTTCACACAATACACTAAAAAAGACACATCTGTGACATTTTGGGCCGAACGAATTTTTTTCTGTCATACTTTTGACACTTATATGACGATAATTGTGAAAAAACCCGGTATCATCATAGATGTGGTGGGCTCCCACTTCTATGACAAAAAATCATGACAGAAAATGAGCTTTTCGTCCTAGGCGGGCCGGAGACGCAGCTCCATGACATTCTTTGGGTCGTGCATGATGGGAAAAACCGTGATAGAAGCGAGGGCGAGCAAAATATCGGGGAGTTCCCGGTTACAGTGGGTGGTCGGGGGCCGAGCGATGCGCGTTTCTCTCGTACACGTACACGCGTGGGTGTGAGGCGTTGGGCTCTAACTGAACCCGAGCGATTGCACTGCAGGCTATGCGTTACTGAACCCGAGCGATCGAGTGATTCCTTTGCTACTGCTGCTAACTTGTAGCGACCAGACCTCAAACAGTCTGATCTCTGTGCATCAGTGTCATCCCTGGGTCGGTAATGCTGACACGCACAGTACTTGAAGGATTTGAAACAGAGTAGCAATCACACACTTATTACATCGAATGTCTCAAAAGAGAACTTATTGCAATAAATATGGCTTAAGGCCATCTAAAATAACAGCAGAAGGCTCGGAAGATAAAGCGAGTCCATCAACTCCAACGGCATCACTGAGTGAAAGACCACGACCTAAGGCACCTTACTCGTCGTTTGAAAAGTCTGCAACATGAACGTTGCAGCCCAGCAACGGGTCAGCACATGGAATATGTTGGCAATGTAAGACATAGAGACTAATGAATAGAATAATGCTATCACTACATGCATATATGGCTGGTGGAAAGCTCTATGGTTACAGTTTTGCATAAAGCTAATTTTTCCCTACAACAAAGGAATACAATTTTATTTAACTGTCATGGTGGTTGTAAAACATTGAGAAGGTTCCTCCAACTCAATCCCAATTAAGCTTTATCTATAACCCAATCAAATTTCATTAAGTAACATGATGAGATTCACATAATAATCCAAGAAACTAGATACTCAAAACGTCCATAACCGGGGACACGGCTAACCATGATTAGTTTGTACACTCTACAAAGGTTTGCACACTTTCCCCGCAAGACTCAATCTCCTCCGTTGGTTTTCTCGCACTACATGGCGTTTGAGAAACGGATGACCGAGACACAGTCTTTCAGAAGCATTAACTCTTTACTCCGGCTAGACAGTACCAAGCTACATCCCCTATATCTGCTAGTCTACCACTAAAAGAGGTCACAGAACATACTCAACTATGCTAGAGCCCATAGTAGCTTGCGACTGCACACGGAAGTTTCTAGCATCAATAATCTCATGATCCCTTTGAGCCTGGGTGGCAGTCCATAGAAGAATCACACGGTACCCCGGGATTTCCAATAATACAGGCAACACTGGGTTCCCAAGGTGCCTCAGTCCACCCAGATGTGTATTAAAGTTGCCACCTTAAGTTGAACCATTAATTAACAATACTCACATCTGAAAGTGCTAGTTATCGACTAGAGGGGGGTGAATAGGCGATTTTTATGAAAGACTTCAAAACATGGGAGTTTCGAAGATAAGCAGGAGAAACAACACTATTCGTATGCAGCGGAAGGTTGACCACACTAGACAAACCATAGTCAAGTATTCAATGAAGTGAAAGCATGAAGACTATTAGCAGCTAGGTAGTAGGATCAGGATGGAAGATAGTATGAAGTCAATCAGAACAAGTAGTCAAACAGTGAAGTCAAACAGGCAGAGCAATCAGGCAATGACTTCACAAAGACAAACTGTAAGTAAGGAGAGTAAGAGATAGAACCAGTGTGTTGTGAAGACAAGGATTTGTTAGACCAGTTCCAGTTTATGTGACAACTGTACGTCTGGTTAGGGAGGCTGAGATTCAACTCAGAAGACCGCGTCTTCACCTTATTCCCCTTGAGCTAAGGACACACAGTCCTCGCCCAATCACTCTGGTAAGTCTTCAAGGTAGACTTCCAAACCTTCACAGACTTCGTTCACCGGCAGTCCACAATGACTCTTGGATGCTCAGAGAGCGACGCCTAACCGGCTGGAGGATTCACATTCCTCAAGTGTAACAAATCTTCAGATCACGCGGACAGAAAGACTTCAGTGATGCCAAACACTCTCTGGGCTCTGGGTGGTTTGGGCTTTGTCCTCGCAAGGATTCTCTCTCTCAAAGGCTTCGGAGGTGGGTTGCTCTCAAACGACAAAAGCCGTATCTAACTCTGAGCAGCCACCAATTTATGGTGTAGGGGGTGGGCTATTTATAGCCACTGGGCAACCCAACCTGATTTGTCTAAAATGACGCTGGGTCAGTGAGGAACTGACACATGTCACAACGGTCAGATTTCAAACACACGCGACAGCTTGACTTGGGCTACAAGTAAAGCTGACTTATCCGACTCTGGATAAGATTTGCTCTCATTGTCTTCGCTCGAAGACATAGGATTTTGGTTGAGCATCACTTCAGTCACTCTGACTTTGTTCACTTGGACCCCACTTAACAGTGCGGTGGTTCCTATGACTCAACAAAGAAGAAAAGAAACAACGAAACTACTAAGTCTTTGCACTCCATAGTCTTCACTCAATGTCTTCTCTTGTCATAGTCTTCAGTGTGAATGTCTTCACGTACCACCATTATCTTCAATGTCTTCATACATTTTTAGGGGTCATCTCTGGTAGGTAAACCGAATCAAGGAGGGACTACTACCCGTGTTATCCTGCAATTCTCACAAACACATTAGTCCCTCAACCACGTTTGTCGTCAATACTCCAAAACCAAACTCGGGGTGGCACTAGATGCACTTACAATCTCCCCCTTTTTGGTGATTGATGACAAACTGGTTGAAGTTTTCAACGGGGATATAAATATGTGAAATTGTAAAGGATGAGGTATTGTCTTCGTAAGTAGCAAAAGGCTCCCCCTGAAGATGTGCATATAAATAATTTGCTTTTGGAATGCAAATGCACATGGCAGGTTCTACTTGTGGAGATCCTCTTCAACTAATGAAGACAAATCATCATGCATGATTCGATGTAACGAAGATAATGACATGCATAATGAAGAATGGACGTCTACAAAATGATTTAAGTGCGGAAGTTATCATCGCATCACAAAATAGCAAATAAGTAGCAGATGACCATCGAGTTTAAGTGTCACAACTCAGAGAACCAAATGTATCAAGAGCAGGAGTTGTAAACACTAGGAAAAATATAATACAACCGCCCATATGAACCCGCTTGAAGACAATCAACTCATAGCTTCTCCCCCTTTTCTCAGTAAGGACCAAAAAATGGTTGAAGACAATGAGCCTCTACTCGTTCCCAGAAGGAGTAGGAGAAGATGCAGGGTTGGTGTCGAGGTTTGGCGGTGCAGACGAACTTGGAGCAGTGTCGATACACGTTGGAGGTGGCGAAGTAGCATCATCTTGATCATCGATCACACGAGCATTCACGGTTGCAGCAGAAGAGGAGTACTCTGAGTCTTCAAGAGATGGAGTGCGCCGCAGAACAGCATTTCTGGGCAGAGTGGAATCAAACTTGAATTGTTTTAAGAAGCCATTGTCCTGAAGATCTTCCTCAGCACACATAAGCATCAGCCCTTTCCATGTGCGTTGACAGGTTTCATGCACGACAAAGGCATTCTTGGTTGCAAGGTTGCGAATGTGATTGACGCAGTCATGATGCTCTGCATCTGGCGCTTGAGCCAATCATGATGCCTATCTTGCTTTTGATGCAGGCCAACAAGAAGCTCTCGGTCATTGAGAACATGAGATCACTTTCGAGGCCGTTGAGCAATTGTGCTGTCAGTGGCTTCGGTTTGGGCACGGTGAGGTGCACATGTAGTACCAACAAATGGATAGACTCGAGTGACAGCCATCACACCTTCAATTGGCAGAGTGAAGCTCTGACGGTCAACTTATGAAGATAAAGTGGCTCCTTGTCAGGCTCTGGATAGATGGCTTCAATAGACATATCGACATCTGACCAGAAGACAATGTGGTTGCGTGCAGATGGCTGATAGTTGAAAGCAGTGTGAAGCTTGATCAGACGCATGATCCATGGAGCATAGAACTTCAAGCCAAAAACGTCAGATCCTAATGCAGCAAGTTGGCGGATGAAGAAATCTTGTGCATTGAAGAATTTGCCATGAAGAATATGGAAGACCAATGTCTTCATTGCACCTTCGAGCTTAGCCTTTGGAGAATGTCCTTTGATGGGCCAGTGAGTTCGCCTTATGATGTGATAGATTGTGTGTGGCAGATACTCAAGGTCTTCAAAAAAGAACACCGCAGGATATTCTGCATCTAGAGGCAATGGCTTCATCATACTGAGCATCTGGCTCATGTCGGGTTCTGGCTTGTGAAAGATGTTGTCTACAGCTGCAGTGTGAAGCTGACAACCAGGTTCATAGAGATGACCTGGAGTGGTCAGGCCAGTAAGCTCAATGACATCAAATGCTTTGGCTTCATGATGGGCATTTCTTGTCAACCACTCAAGGACCCAATTCTTAGGATCCCTGTTGTAGCCTCTGATATGAAGAGTGGCGTAGAATTGAAGCAGCAACTCTTCATTCCAGTGCTCCTTATCAGTGACGAAATGTAGTAAGCCAGCCTCTCTGAAGCAATCTAGAGCTTATTCTAAGAAGGGCAGGCCAGCTATGGCTTCAGTATCAAGGTGCATATGCGGAAATATGCAGCCTTGGTTGTACAAAATGCATGAATAATAGCTGTGCTGCTGATAACTCCAGAACAGATCAGATGAAATCTTGGGCCTGGTGTAGGGGTTCTTATCGCTATCGAAGAAGGTGTTGTGTGCAATGAAGCCGTTGACATTGAAAGATCCTGGTGAAGTGGCAGTACCTGGAAATCTGGGCAGTCTTGGCTTTGGCTTCTGAACCTGAGGCCTGTGCTTGACATGGTAATCAAATTGAGGACCAGCAGCAGGTGGAGGAATCAGAATAGGTCATCTGACAGTGACAAGTTGGCCATAGTTGTATGCTTGCTCGATGGTATGTGGCCTTGGAGGCAGGACAGGAGCAGTGGCATTGACTTTAGGCTGCAGATTTGTGTCACGTGCGGCATGGACTTCAGCTGCTTCATGGGCTTCATTGGCTTCATTGGCCACTGGTGCATTGCCCACTGTAGGCTCCACATTGGCTTCGTCCATGACAACTTCATTGGCTTCAGGAATATCATTTGTGGCAGCCTCAGGATTCTCACCCTCCACTCGAATAGCTGGAGGTTCTGGCATAGACTGGTTCTCTTCATTAACTTCTTGAGTTGCAGGGGGAGTACCGACAGGCTCTTCTTCTTGTGTTGCTCCGGCTGATGCAGCCGGAGGGTCTTTAGCAGCATTGGCTTCAGACACAGGGACCGTCACAGAAGGATTGTCTTCAGAGAACACTTGACGTGCCACTGAACTTGACAAGTTGGAGCCCTCTTCTATGATGGTGGTCATGGAGATAGATTGCCTCAGGCCTTTGCGAAGCCGTTGGAATATGGGCGACGCCTTTGGTGATGGTGATGCCTCCATGTAGTTTTCATCATTGGACATGGGGCTGATGACGGGCACAGATGACGGTTGGGGTGTACTTGGTGAGTCTTGATGTGGGGTAGTTTGCTGGGGGCAATCAGCCCACGATGCATCTTGTGAGATCGGCGTCAAAGGACAACCAATACTGATAAGCTCACTGTTTGTTTGAACAGGCGATGATACCGTTGGGCGCTCGATCTGAGGAAGAATTGTATCATCTTGAACAATGTCTTTAGTCGCGATGGGGTCGACGACTGGAACTTCTTGAGCTTCAGGCGCCTCTGTGGAAGCAGGCTCATGAACAATCATTCGACGCTCTTGGTTTGCAGACAAAGGGGGAACAAAGGCAAGGGGTTCAACAACAAGGGGCTCTGTAGGAGCAGCCCTATCTCTCTTCTTGGTTTTTCTCTTCTTAGGGGGTGGTGCTTCGTCAGTGGTGCGCTTGGTTTTCCGCTTCCTGGCTTAGGCTTCAGCTGCCTTGGTTTTCTTCTGATCAGAAGCCACTGAAGGAGCCTTGGGCTTCGAGCCGCGCCTGCTGGCAGGGAAGACAATGTGTGGTTCTTCCCGCCATGGTGCTTCAGTGTTGGCTTTAGATGACTTCTTTTTCTTGGCAGCCATTGAGGGGTCAATGCCAGGGCGGCCAAGTGCTTTGCGCTTTTCAGCTTCATTGTAGGCTTGAACGCATTTGTCTGCGAGTGCTTTCATGCGCTCTCTTGAGCCTTTGGCTTCCTCGTGTTTCTTCTGAAACAACTCCTTGAGGTCATTAAGCATCACCTTGAACTTTTGCACATCAGCCACATTCAGTTTGGCTACATGCTTCTTGAACTATTCCTTCTCAAAGTCTATCTTTCGCTTCAGCTCAACTATGTGCTGAGCCAGAGCAAGCTCAGGAGCAATGGCGCCTTGGAAAGCAACGCTGACGCCAATGGGGAGCTGAAGGTCATCAAAGCTGAGATCTTGATTATCAAACCACTCATCAATGAAGTTCTTCAGAATGTTTACATCAAAGAGGGGTAGATCGTTGAAGATCTCCGCCTCTTGCTTGCTCTTGATCAGCTGCTCCAGAGCATCTTCACCAAATTCTTCATCTGAAGACAAGTCAATGGGTTCAGATTCATTCCTCAGAATGGCTGCAGGCGTCAGTGCATGACTCAGTTGTTGAGCTGGTGTCTTCTGTGGCTTCTCACGCCTCATGGAGATGCGAGAGAGATCTTCAGAGTTATTGCTAGGAGCAGAAGGGGCAGTTGCTAATGGCTTCGCTCTCGAAGCCTTTGGAGCAGCAGATGGTTTTGAAGCTTTAGTCTTCTTTTGCTTCTGAGGCTTTGGAGCAGGAGCTGGAGCATCTTTGGTGTCAGAATCATCATCAGAATGATCCACTTTGGCACCTTGAACAGTAATATGAGTGATGAGGCCAGCAAGGTTGTAGAAGGGGCCAATCCTGTTTTCATTTGCTTCACGGGTGCCATTGTCCCGAGGTGAGGAGGGACCAGGGTTGAAGTCAAGCCCCAGATCCTTCTTGTTCTTTGCAGGTGAGTCTTTGGCGAACTGGTAGTTGTGCTTGAACAGACTGTCTTCACGACACCAGAGTAGTGAAGACAGGTCAGCATTATCAGGCTGTGGTCCGCGCACCATGCAAGGATAGAAACCTTGCTCAATAGCTTCAGCCTAAGTCCTGGGTGGAAGATTTTTGTACAAAATATCACCCCAGGGTGCCTTGATGGCATTCTTCTCTGCATATTCTTTGGTGATGAAGCGATATCTGAACCATTCTTCTGCCCAATATCTTCGAATCCATTGGATTCAATTCTTGCGTTCAGTATAGGTTTCTTCTGGATCAGTTTTGTACATCTTGTGCAAATCTGGAGGTAAGTCCTTGGAGGTGTTACCATGATGCTGTCTGCCTCCCTTTCTTGCTGACTTTTCAGTTGCCATGAAGTGTAAACTGAAAGGCTTCAGTACGTGCAATGGCTTCAAACGGCTGGACTGATAGGAACTCGCTTCAGGTGAGTTGATGTGACTCTGCAAGAATTCTGCAAACGAATGCAGACTATGAGAACCAAGGGATTCTCCCACGGACATGTAGCTGTGACAACATTAAAGGTGCGAGGGAAGGGGAAGAGGTCATATGCATTCTCAGAAGATTTTGAAGATAAATCAGTTTGAAGACATTGACCTCATATCGCGAAGACATTCACATATATGATGAGAGTTGGTTCCAAAGTTGTACAAATCCAAGAATAAGTACAAGTGAGGAATCAAACTTGTGAAGAAGCATAAGTGAATATACTAGGCAGAATACGAGATGCAGAAAGAGATAGATTCATGTTTGAAGATCTAGAAACCACTTTTGGTAGGAAGGGATGAATCTATCAGATCAAAAATACGGTAAAAAGTAAACTTTTATTACCACACGAAGAACTGCTAGACGGAGTGAAGATGGATGCCGAGCAATTTGATCTCCCGTGCCCTAACTTGGCGACGGAAGACACCTACTGCGACGGCGGAGAAGATGAGGTCCGCGGCCGGCGTGAGGACAGCGTCGAGGAGGTCACGGCAGCTAAGCGCTTCGTCGTCGGCGGCGTCGAGAGCTAGCATAGGCACTAGGGTTTGCGAGAGATGGCGAGGGAGGAAGAAGGATTTTTGACTGAGACGAGTTAGGCATTTATAAGGACAGAGACAGCACAGTGCAATTATGCAGGTGCCCCTGGCGGTTCACATCTGATGGACACGTGGTGAACATGGAACTCATTGAGAGTTGTTCCATGTTACCACACACGCCAGCATTGTCGGGGTGGTCGTTCCGAATTCTCTGGGTTTCAGGCAAAAAGATATGTCATTAAAGCTAGATATAAATGTTTGTCTCTGTATCTTCTGCTGACAAGGACGCAGAGAAGACATTCAACAGTTTCAACAGAATGCATATGATTTGGATAGATAGAGCTTGAGGTAGAAAGCATAGAGTGGTTAGGGTCCGATCACATTCACTTAGTTCAAAAGATTCAAACAAGAAGACATAGCTATAAGTGAATGCTGTAGAGGATAGAATACAGTGTATATATATAACAGAGTAAAGCCAAATCAGTAATCATGAAATCAAATTAATGTTGAAGTTAAATCAATTGCGAAGACTTTGCAAATATGGCGTTATGAGGAAACACTTAGTAAGATTTTGGTGGTGGTGTTACCCACCGTATAGGAACTATTAGGCCCAGAAACGGCGCACAATTATCGTGGTGCTCTGAAGTCAATTTCCACATTAATGTATTCACACTTAGAGTGTATGTCTTCATTGATTGAAGATATACATTACTTCATGTGTTGCACATCTAAGTCATCAAACTGCATAGGTGTTAGGATGCGTGCCTAATCACAGGACATTCGAGGATTCCAAGATATTTAGCTCACACCGCAACTTGCAAAACCTTTTCTCATCCAAGGGCTTAGTGAAGATATCAGCCAACTGCTCTTCTGTCTTGACGTGGATGATATCAATGTCTTCCTTCATAACATGATCTCTGAGGAAGTGATGACGAATCTCAATATGCTTTGTCTTCGAGTGCTGAACTGGATTGTTGGCAATCTTGATGGCACTCTCATTGTCGCAGTAGAGAGGCACATTCTTCATGTGTATACCATAGTCCTTGAGAGTTTGCTTCATCCAGTGAAGCTGAGCACAGCAGGATACAACAGCAATGTATTCGGATTCAGCAGTGGAGAGAGATACACAGTTCTGCTTCTTTGAAGACCAACAGACAAGTGATCGTCCCAGAAAGTGACATGTGCCTGATGTGGACTTGCGATCAACCTTGTCACCAGCATAATCAGCATCTGAGAATCCAACTAGATCAAACTCTGAGCCCTTTGGATACCATAATCCTAGTGTTGGGGTGTAAGCCAAATATCGAAGTATTCGCTTCACAGCTAAGTGATGTGATTCCTTTGGTGCCGCTTGGAATCGGGCACACATGCAAACAGTAAGCATTATATCTGGCCTAGATGCACATAAATAAAGCAAAGAACCAATCATGGAGCGACATACCTTTTGGTCGAATTCTTTACCATCGTCGTCGGGACCCAGATGACTTTTGGTTGGCATTGGCGTCGTGTATCCTTTGCAGTCTTGCATTCCAAACTTCTTCAGGCAATCTTGGAGATATTTTCTTGAGAGATGAAGATGCCATTGCGTTGCTGACGGATTTGGAGACCCGGAAAGAACTTCAGTTCACCCATCATGGACATCTGATATTGCTCTTGCATCATATGACCAAACTCATCACTGTATTTCTTGTTGGTGCAGCCGAAGATAATGTCATCCACATATATTTGGCACACAAACATTTCATCGTCATAAGTCTTCGTGAAGAGAGTAGGGTCCAGTGAACCAGGTTTGAAGCCTTTGCTCTTCAGGAAGTCCTTGAGTGTATCATACCAAGCGCGAGGGGCTTGTTTGAGGCCATACAGTGCCTTGTTGAGCTTGTACACCATATCAGGATGTTTTGGATCTTCAAAGCCAGGAGGTTGTGCAACATATACTTCTTCTTCTTCTTCTATCTTTCCATTGAGAAAATCACTCTTCACATCCATTTGATATAGGAGAATGTTGTGATGATTTGCATAGGCAAGCAGTATGCGAATAGCTTCAAGCCTTGCCACAGGAGCAAAAGTTTCATCAAAGTCAATCCCTTCCACTTGAGTGTAGCCTTGAGCAACTAGACGAGCTTTGGTTCTGACCACTTGACCATGTTCATCTTGCTTGTTACGATATATCCATTTGGTGCCAATGATATTGTGCTTC
This sequence comes from Triticum dicoccoides, assembly GCF_002162155.2. NCBI lineage: Eukaryota > Viridiplantae > Streptophyta > Magnoliopsida > Poales > Poaceae > Triticum > Triticum dicoccoides. The sequence continues at coordinate 454,059,388 of NC_041383.1, forward strand.
CGAGGATCAGGACGCTTGAACAGTTCCCACACATTGTTCAACTCAAACTATTGGAGCTCTTCTTGCATGGCTTGAATCCATTCAGGTTCCACGAAGGCTTCAGTCACTTTCATGGGTTCTGAGATTGAGACGAATGTAAAGTGTCCACAGAAATTGGTGAGTTGTGTTGCTCTTTGTGTGGCTCTTGAACGAGTGAGTGGACCAGGTGCATTGAGGCTATCAATCATCTTCTCAATCTATACTTCATTTGCAACACGAGGATGAGCAGTACGAAGATTTTGCTCTTCCTGATCATTGTCATCATTTGGGGAATTGTCTTCAGGCTGAGCATTGTCTTCAGGTTGATCAGGTGCAGAAATGACAAGTTCCTCTTCAGACAGACTCTCAGAGGGTATGATTTCGCCAGTTCCCATTTGCTTGATTGACTCACTAGGGGATAACTCATCTAGCACATTTGGCAGGTGCTCTCTTTGCGATCCGTTAGTCTCATCGAACCGCACATCCACAGTTTCAACCACTTTATAGTGAAAGAGGTTGAAAACTCTGTAGGAGTGTGAATCCTTTCCGTAACCAAGCATAAAACCTTCACGTGCTTTTGGTGCAAATTTTGAAGTGTGATGAGGATCCTTGATCCAGCACCTAGCACCAAATACTCTGAGGTAACTTACGTTTGGCTTCTTACCAGCTAGGAGCTCATAGGAAGTTTTCTTCAGAAGCTTGTGAAGATAAACACGGTTGATGACGTGGCATGCAGTGTCAATGGCTTCAGGCCAGAACTTTCGTGGAGTCTTGTACTTATCAAGCATCGTTCGATCCATCTCAATAAGAGTTTTGTTCTTGCCCTCGGCTATGCCATTCTGCTGAGGTGTGTAAGGAGCAGAGAACTCATGAGTGATACCCATGGTATCCAGGTAGAGGTCGAGGACGGTGTTCTTGAACTCAGTGTCGTTGTCGCTTCTGATGTGCTTGATCTTGAAACCGTAGTTCCTCATGGCACGGTTGGCAAAGCGTCTGAAGACATCCTGCACTTTAGTCTTGTAGAGGATTATATGCACCCAAGTGTATCGAGAGTAATCATCAACAATGACGAAGCCATAGAGGCAGGCAGTAGCATTGAGAGTGGAATAGTGAGTAGGGCCAAATAAGTCCATGTGCAGCAGCTCGAAGGGTTGAGACGTGGTCATGATAGTCTTCGAGGGATGCTTGGCTCTTGTCATCTTTCCAGCTTCGCAGGCGCCACACAAATGATCCTTCTTGAACTTGACACCTTCGATGCCCACAACATGCTTCTTCTTCGCGAGAGTGTGCAAGTTCCTCATGCCAGCATGCCCTAGCCTTCGATACCAAAGCCAGCATTCTGAAGCTTTTGCAAGAAGACATACGGCCATCTGTGGACCTGCTGAGAAATCTACCATATACAGATCATCTTTTCGATATCCTTCAAAGACTAGAGACTTGTCAGATTCCATCAGCACAAGGCAGCGATATTTTCCAAATAGCACAATCATGTTTAAGTCACAAAGCATTGAGACAGACATTAAGTTGAAACCAAGGGATTCAACAAGCATCACTTTGTCCATGTGCTCATCCCTTGAGATTGCAACTCTACCTAGGCCCAATACCTTGCTTTTACCAGTGTCAGCAAATGTGATGTGGCTCTTGTCTGATGGACGCAGCGTTGAATCCATCAGAAGACTTTGATCGCCAGTCATATGATTAGTGCATCCACTGTCCATAATCCATTCTGAAGCACGAGGTGTTGTGGCCTACAGTGCAGTTTGGGGGATAGGCTTCACCAAGAGAGTTGTGAAGCATAAACATTTGATGCACAAGAGGATTATCAAAGCTTAGATCAAGGTTAGGACTGATAGTATGACTGGCAAACGATTCAGATATGAAATACATAGTAAGACCATTTGGGCATTTTATCTTGCGTCCCATAAGGTGTTTTAGGTCTCCAGCAATAGCTTCGGACGCCTTTGATTTCTGGCTGGAGACCTTTCCCTGCAAAAGAAAGTTAATTCTTCTTAACCACCCACATCTTCAGGGGTGGCTTAGAAGCAATGAGTCTAAGTGCAGCATCTGAGAATTTTGGCTTTGGAGCCCTAGCAAATAGCCTTGCAGGAGAAGAACGATACTCATACGAATAAGCAGAATAGGTCTTAGTTCTATGAACATAGCAATTTGAAGACACATGCTCATATTCATAAGTCTGAGTATGGTTTCCCTACAAAACATTGGCGTTAGTGTGACTCAGGTGAGTCCTGTATCTATATGAAGCCTTAGGACCATATGAAGCCATGGGTCTGGGGTTTGTCTTCTTCCTTGGTGGTGTCAGGATGACGTTCATAGGAAGATTCTCAATACACTGTTTAGGTACCCAGATCTTCTTCATAGATGGTCCATTCCTGCAGTTAGTCCCAATATACATGGCAAACACTTCACCATTTCGATCCTTAAACAGTTTATAGTTTGCATCAAAGGATTCATCAATGATAATAGGGTTAGCGCAAGTGAAACCAGATAAGGTGGATGGATCTACTGAAGGTTCCTTTGCAGCAACCCATGTGGTTTTGGGGTACTGCTCAGGCTTCCAGTACGACCCATCAACATTCATTTTCCTCTCGAACCCAATACCCTCTTTTCTAGGGGTTCGGTTCAGAATCTGCTTTTTGAGGACATCACATAATGTCTGATGCCCTTTGAGGCTTTTGTACATCCCTGTCTCAATCAGTGTCTTCAACCTGGCATTCTCATCAACAATAGTAGTGGTATCCTCAAGAGAGGGGTTAGTTACCACATCAGCAGTTGAAGATATTGCAACAAGAGCAGTAGAACATCCAGCAACAGAAACAGCGTTATCACGCTCAATGCATTTTAAACATGGTGGTTCAAATCCTTCCTGAGCGGGACTGATCTGTTGAGAGCGAAGTGACTCATTCTCCTTTTGAAGATCTTCATGATCCGATCTCAATTTCTCAAGTTCCTGCTTCCTTTGAAGATAATCGTAGGAAAGCTTTTCATGAGATGTTGAGAGGGTTTCATGACGACCTTCAAGTTCCTGGTACTTAACATGAAGATTTTTTATGTCTTCAATTAAGGACTGAGTCTTAGTCATTTCCGCGTCCAACAGGTCATCGCTTTTGTCTAACACTTTTTGAATATGTTCCATAGCTTTCTGTTGTTCAGTTGCAATTTTAGCAAGTTTTTTGTAGCTGGGTTTGGATTCACCATCAGAGTCATCTTCACTTGATGTTCGAAAGTAAGCATCGCGAGAGTTTACCTTGGCACCACTTGCCATGAAGCAGTAGGTGGGAGCCGAGTCGTTCTCGTCATTAGTGTTGGTGACGGAGTCATTGTCTTCAGTGTTGAAGATGGACTTGGCGACGTAGGCTGTAGCTAGAGCCAGACTTGCGATACCAGAGTCAGACTCCTCCTCAGACTCCACCACTTCGTCCTCAGAAGCAGAATCCTCCTCTGAATCCATTTCCTTGCCAACAAAAGCACATGCCTTGCCTGATGAGCTCTTCTTGTGTGATGAAGACTTAGAGGAAGATTTGGAAGAAGACTTTGAGGATTTCTTCTTCTTCTTGTCATCAGAATCATATTCTTTGTTCTTCTTTTTCTTCTTCTCATTGTCCCACTGTGGACATTCAGAGATGTAGAGGCCAGGTTTCTTGCACTTATGACAGGTTCTTTTCTTGTTGTCATAGGTGGAAGCTTCATCATCCCTTGAGATGGATCGTGAAGACTTTCTGAAGTTTTTCTTCCTGGTGAATCTCTGAAACTTCTTCACAAGCATAGCAAGCTCCTTTCCAATGTCTTCAAGATCATCAGAATTGTAGTCAGATTCTTCTCCAGATGAGGAAGCCACAGCCTTTGCCTTCAAGGCATGAGTTCGGACGTAGTTGGGGCCATAGATATCTCGTTTCTCAGATAGCTGGTACTCATGTGTGTTGAGCCTCTCGGGTATGTTAGACGGATCGAGTGTCTTGGAATCAGGGCGTTCTTGTATCATCAGGGCTAAGGTGTCAAATGAGCTGTCGAGAGATCTCAGCAGTGTCTTCACAATTTCATGCTTCGTAATGTCAGTTGCACCGAGTGCACGGAGCTCATTGGTGATATCACTGAGGTGATCAAACGTGAGCTGGACGTTCTCGTTGTCGTGCCTTTTGAAGCGGTTGAAGAGGTTGCAAAGAGTACTTATTCGTTGATCATGCTATGTTGAGACGCCTTCATTGACCTTGGAGAGCCAGTCCCAGACTAGCTTCGACGTTTCCAGAGCGCTCACATGGCCATACTGCCCTTTGGTCAGATGACCACAAATGATGTTCTTGGCGGTAGAGTCCAGTTGAATGAACTTCTTCACATTAGCGGGGGTGACACCTTCACCAGTCTTGGGAACACCATTCTTCACGACATACCACAGATCGACATCAATGGCTTCAAGATGCATGCGCATCTTATTCTTCCAGTAGGGATATTCAGTGCCATCAAAGATGGGACACGCAGCGGAGACCTTGATTATCCCTGCAGTCAACATAGCTAAAACTCCAGGTGGTTAAACCGAATCACATAGAACAAGGGAGTACCTTGCTCTGGTACCAATTGAAAGTGCTTGTTATCGACTAGAGGGGGGTGAATAGGCGAGTTTTATGAAAGACTTCAAAACATGGGAGTTTGGAAGATAAACAGGAGAAACAACACTATTCGTATGCAGTGGAAGGTTGACTACACTAGACAAACCATAGTCAAGTATTGAATGAAGTGAAAGCATGAAGACTATTAGCAGCTAGGTAGTAGGATCAGGATGGAAGATAGTATGAAGCCAATCAGAACAAGTAGTCACATAGTGAAGTCAAACAGGCAGAGCAATCAGGCAATGACTTCACAAAGACAAATTGTAAGTAAGGAGAGTAAGATATAGAACCAGTGTGTTGTGAAGACAAGGATTTGTTCGACTAGTTCCAGATGCTGTGACAACTGTACGTCTGGTTAGGGAGGCTGAGATTCAACTCAGAAGACCGCATCTTCACCTTATTCCCCTTTAGCTAAGGACACACAGTACTCGCACAATCACTCTGGTAAGTCTTCAAGGTAGACTTCCAAACCTTCACAGACTTCGTTCACCGGCAATCCATAATGACTCTTGGATGCTCAGAACGCGACGCCTAACCGGCTGGAGGATTCACCGTCCTCAAGTGTAACAAGTCTTCAGATCACGCGGACAGAAAGACTTTAGTGATGCCAAACACTCTTTGGGCTCTGGGTGGTTTGGGCTTTGTCCTCGCAAGGATTCTCTCTCTCAAAGGCTTCGGAGGTGGGTTGCTCTCAAACGACAAAAGCCGTATCTAACTCTGAGCAGCCACCAATGTATGGTGTAGGGGTGGGCTATTTATAGCCACTGGGCAATCCAACCAGATTTGTCCGAAATGACCCTGGGTCACTAAGGAACGGACACGTGTCACAATGGTGAGATTTCAAACACACGCGACAACTTGACTTGGGCTACAAGTAAAGCTGACTTATCCGACTCTGGATAAGATTTGCTCTCATTGTCTTCGCTCGAAGACATAGGATTTTGGTTGAGCATCACTTCAGTCACTCTGACTTTGTTCACTTGGACCCCACTTAACAGTGTGGTGGTTCCTATGACTCAACAAAGAAGAAAAGAAAAAACGAAACTACTAAGTCTTCGTGCTCCATAGTCTTCATTCAATGTCTTCTCCTGTCATAGTCTTCAGTGTGAATGTCTTCACGTACCACCATTATCTTCAATGTCTTCATACATTTTTAGGGGTCATCTCCGGTAGGTAAACCGAATCAAGGAGGGACTACTACCTGTGTTATCCTGCAATTCTCACAAACACATTAGTCCCTCAACCACGTTTGTCGTCAATACTCCAAAACCAAACTCGGGGTGGCACTAGATGCACTTACAACATTTGCCATGGATACACTCACCCAATCCACGTCTACTAGCATAGCGTAGCAATATAAGCAAACATAGAAGTAACTCCCAAAGGTTTGATAATAAACAGGACAATAGGTACTACCTCATCTACTTCCCAAATCCCACATATTAATCAGATCCTAACCATGCAATTGTTTGAGGATTGATCCTATCCACGCCATTCTTGGGGCCACTATGGTTGTGCGAACTTCCTCCATTATGGTTGTGACCTCCATGGGTATGCTGAAACGGTCCTCCCGAGTTCGGGGTAAAACGGGGCTTCTGCTGAGCTCCAGAATTGTACTTCCCTTGTCCATATTCCTCTTGCGGCTGTCAAACTGCTGCTGCTTCCCTTCAATCATGAGAGCTCTGTCTACCAACTCCTGGTAGTTGTTGAAGGTTGCCACCATCAACTGCATGCTCAACTCATCATCCAGTCCTTCCAGAAACTTCTCCTGCTTAGCTACATCCGTAGCAACGTCATCTAGGGCATAACGGGCTAGCTTACTAAAATCATCCACATACTGGCCAATAGTACGTCCTCCTTGGCGCAAGTTGTGAAACTCACGCTTCTTCATGGCCATAGCTCCTGCTGAAACATCGGCAGTATGGAAAGCCTGCTAGAACTGGTCCCATGTGACAGTGTTGATGGGGTAAGTGGTTGTAAAATTCTCCCACCATGATGCTGCGTGTCCATCAAGATGGTGTGCGGCAAAACGCACTCTCGCCGCATCTGTGCATCCTGCAGTGGTCAACTCCCTTCCAATCTTGCTCGGTGCTACTGGAGAACACCGGCGGATTAAGCCTCCAGAAATGGGCTAAGTGATCAACATGTGGTGGTGGTGGTGGGTTGTTGTTGCTGTTCCCCTGATTCTGATTCTGAACTAGTATCTGCATCAATGCATTCTGCTGCTGGATCAACTGAGTGAGCTCCGGTGGGAAAGCAAATCCATTGTCACGTCTCAGAGGCATCTGAGGGTTTAGAAAAGATGAGAAAATAGAATAGAGATAGATCTAGAGTGAAAAACACTACCCATATGCTAATGAGACAAACAATCAATAACACTTCAATCAATTCAAACAAGGGCATACAACGGTCTAACTATCGTTACAAAAGTTCTCGGACTATACTATATACATGGGGGAATACTACTACTGTTATGGTGGTCGAGTAGAAAAATTGATCGGTCGAAGACTCCATGATATCTGCTCCAGCTTCATCAACATAGTCATCATCGCTATCGTCAGGGTCCGAGTCGGTGTCGTCGATGATGATGTAGTTCTCCGGGCAAGTGGAATTGTCGTCTTCTCCTCCTGGCGCGGGGTTTCCCATGAATACTCAATTATTTATCAGGTCGTCATTCTTCTCCAATAATGTTACGATTTCCTCCTCATATCCATCGCGTGTGGTCTTGAGTTCTTCTTCCAGCTCCGTGATCTTGGTCATTGCCTTCTTCAGATATATCGTGCCTGCGCACATCTGGTTCTCCTGGTGTCGAATGTGCTGATTGAACTCCTGGATGTAAGCTGCAATTGATCTATCCTTCCTGGTGCTGATCATCTCCCATTGCTCATCTCGGCACCCACAAATCTGGTAGATAGTATCCTTTAGATCCTTGTGATAGATTTCCCCAATGCGTCCCAAGGTGATGTGAGCTGCCATGCTCTTTCCTAGACTCCAGGTTGGTGCATCAAAGGAAAACTCTATGGGCTCAGTGACTAGCATGAACGTCCTTCCTGGAACTTGAACTTGAATCATCCAATGCTCCTCTTCTGGTAGAGTGGCGATGTAGGTCCCGGTGAAGCTTGGTACTCCGATGTTTAGATATCTAGTGACTTCCTTCAAGTGGCGTCCAAAAGGCGTATCTTCATCCGGTTGAGTGAACTTGTTCCTTGCATCTGCCATCCTAAAGAGCAGAAAAGGGAGAGGAGTCAGAAATGAGAAGAGAGTAGTGATCTAGGGCTTTAGCTTAATGGTCATGTCCTATAGTCAGTGTGTGCTCTGATACCATCTTGTAGCGACCAGACCTCAAACAGTCCGATCTCTATGCATCAGTGTCATCCCTGGATCGGTAGTGCTGACACGCGCAGTACTTGAAGGATTTATAACAGAGTAGCCATCACACACTTATTGCATCGAATGTCTCAAAAGAGAACTTATTACAATAAATATGGCTTAAGGCCATCTAATAACGATAACAACAGAAGGCTTGGAAGATAAAGCGAGTCCATCAACTCCAACGGCATCACTGAGTGAAAGACCACGACCTAAGTCATCTTACTCGTCGTTTGAAAAGTCTGCAACATGAACGTTGCAGCCCGGAAATGGGTCAGCACATGGAATATGCTGGCAATGTAACACATGGAGAGTAATGAATAGAATAATGCTATCACTACATGCATATATGGATGGTGGAAAGCTCTATGGTTATAGTTTTGCATAAAGCCAATTTTCCCCCACAACAAAGGAATAAAATTTTATTTAACTATCATGGTGGTTGTTAAACATTGAGAAGGTTCCTCCAACTCAATCCCAATTAAGCTTCATTTATAACCCAATCAAATTTCATTAAGTAACATGAAGAGATTCACATGATAATCCAAGAAACTAGATACTCAAAACGTCCATAACCCGGGACAAGGCTAACCATGATTAGCTTGTACACTCTGCAGAGGTTTGCGCACTTTCCCCCGCAAGACTCGATCTCCTCCATTGGTTTTCTTGCACTACATGGTGTTTGAGAAATGGATGACCGAGACACAGTCTTTCAGAAGCATTAACTCTTTACTCTGGGTAGACAGTACCAACCTACATCCCCTACATCTGCTAGTCTACCACTGAAAGAGGTCACAACATACTCAACTATGCTAGAGCCCATAGTAGCTTGCGGCTACACATGGAAGTTTCTAGCATGAATAATCTCATGATCCCTTTGACCCTGGGTGGCAGTCCATAGGAGAATCACACGGTACCCCGGGATTTCCAAAAATACAGGCAACACTCGGTTCCCCAGGTGCCTCAATCCACCCAGATGTGTATTAAAGTTGCCACCTTAAGTTGAACCATTAATTAACAATACTCACATCTGTCATGGATACACTCACCCAATCCACGTCTACTAGCATAGCATAGCAATATAAGCAAACGTAGAAGTAACTCCCAAAGGTTTGAAAATAAACATGACAATAGGTACTACCTCATCTACTTCCCAAAACCCACATATTAATCAGATCCTAACCATGCAATTGTTTGAGGATTGATCTAATGCAATAAAGATGGGTAGTAAAGAGGTATGATCAAAGTGTTACTTGACTTGCTGATGATCCATGAAACCTAGAGACTCGTAGTAGCAAGCTGCACACTCCGGGTACTCTATCGCAAAAAAACAAGCATACAATAAGAATTCATCTAATGCACGGGTAAAACTCAAATAAGAGATCTAACCAGAAAGTTCAACTTAAGAACTCCGGTTTGCAAAAAGAATCAAATCAAACGAAGCAACAAAACTCAAACGGCGAAAGAAACAAGTTCCGTTTACTAATCTGGACCTAAGTCAAATTTTACAGTAGCAAAAACTTGTTTAAGTTGGCTAAATGGAAAGATGGTTTCGAGACGAAACTCTAGGCGCTTGAATCGCCTGATTCTGATAAACGAGCGAAAAGTTTTACTAAAACGAAAATCGGATCTGGAATCGCAATCGAGAATAATCATGAAAAACCCAAGAAAAAGAAAAACGGACAAACAGGCTAACGAACGAACATTCGCTGTCTCCGGCTAAACAACGAAAACTGTTCGTTAAAACGAACATACAGACGAACGTCCGCTAAATAACTAAACCGAAACAAACCAATGAACCGATCTAAAAAAATGGATCTAGGATTTAAAAACACCGAACAGTTTTTATAAAAATACCGGCAGCGGCTACCTCGGGTCTAGCGGGAACTCCGGCGAGGCGACGAGGCGGCGGCAGGCTCCGACGGCGTCGGCGGCGGCTCCGGCAGCGGCTGGGCGACGACTAGGGTTCAGCGGCGGGGTAGGCTCAGGGCAGGGTGGCGGCCCGGGGCAGGGGGTGGCCCGGCTTATAAAGCCCCCCGGGCGGAGTCTCGCTCGGGTACGACCCGGAGTCGGTTGACCTGTTTTTAATAATTCGGACGTGCAGAAAAGAAAGAAAAGAAATACTAAACAGACTCCAAAGATCCCGAAATAAATTTTCACCGTTCTCTAAAAATAAGCCGGACAAGATGAACATCTAATTGGGCCTAAAATGCAATTTTGAAAAACACACATTTTTCCTAATTCAAATAAAATAGCGATAAAACTCCAAAATAAAATCTTATTTGATATTATTATTAAATCTCCAATATTTCTATATTTTGGAAAAGTCATTTTATTCCCTCTCTCTTATTTTTATAATAGAAATATTCAAAGATAAAATAATTAAAATTAAACGATCCTATTTTTCAAAATTTGAGAAAACTCAAATATGAAAATAACGAAATCCCCAACTCTCTCACTGGGTCCTTGAGTTGCATAGAATTTCTAGGATCAAGCCAAAATGCAATAAAATATGATATGCAATGATGATCTAATGTATAACATTCCAAATTGAAAATTTGGGATGTTACATAACTGAAGCCGATCGATGCTGCCTCTGGATGAACAGTGAGCGTTGCTAGGGGGGTTTGGATGAACAGTTCCCAGTGGGGGTTGGTGTTGGGAACGCGGTAATTTCAAAAATTTCCTACAATCACGCAATATCTATCTAGGTGATGCATAGCAACGAAAGGGGAGAGTGTGTCCATGTACCCTCGTTCCGATGTCCAAATGCAACCTTCCAACATATGAATCTTTATGTATCGACCATTTCGATACTCATCGTCACGTCCGTGATCTCATCTGGGACTCCGGACATACTTCGGTCATAAAATCACATAACTCATAATACAAATCGTCATCGAACGTTAAGCGTGTGGTCCCTACGGCTTCGAGAAGTATGTAGACATGACCGAGGGACATCTCCGATAAATAACCAATAGCGGAACCTAGATGCTCATATTGGCTCCTACATATTCTATGAATATTTTTATCGGTTGAACCACATAACAACATATGTTATTCCCTTTGTCATCGGTATGTTACCTGCCCGAGATTCAATTGTCGGTATCATCATACCTTGTTCAATCTCATTACCGGGAAGTCTCTTTACTCGTTCCGTAATACTTCATCCCGCAACTAACTCATTATTCACAATGCTTGAAAGGCTTATAGTGATTAGTATTACCGAGAGGGCCCAGAGATACCTCTTCGAAACACGGAGTGACAAATCCTAATCTCGATCTATGCCAACCCAACAAACACCTTCGGAGACACCTGTAGAGCACCTTTATAATCACCCATTTACGTTGTGACGTTTGGTAGCACACAAAGTGTTCCTCCGGTATTTGGGAGTTGCATAATCTCATAGTCTGAGGAACATGTATAAGTCATGAAGAAAACAGTAGCAATGAAACTATAACGATCATAATGCTAAGCTAACAGATGGGTCATGTCCATCACATCATTCTCCTAATGATGTGATCCCATTCATCAAATGACATCACATATCTATGGTTAGGAAACTTAACCATCTTTGATTAATGAGCTAGTCAAGTAGAGGCATACTAGGGACAATATGTTTTGTCTATGTATTCACACATGTACTAAGTTTCCGGTTAATACAATTCTAGCATGAATAATAAACATTTATCATGATATAAGGAAATAAATATTAACTTTATTATTGCCTCTAGGGCATATTTCCTTCAGTCTCCCACTTGCACTAGAGTCAATAATCTAGTTCACATCGCCATGTGATTTAACACCAATAGTTCACATCTGTATGTTATTAACACCCATAGTTCACATCGCCATGTGACCAACACCCAAAGGGTTTACTAGAATCAATAATCTAGCTCACATCGCTATGTGGTTAACACTGAAAGACTACTAAGGTGTGATCATGTTTTGCTTGTGAGAGAAGTTTAGTCAACGGGCCTGTCACATTTAGAGACGTATGTATTTTGCAAATATTCTATGTCTACAATGCTCTGCATGGAGATACTCTAGCTAATTGCTCCCATTTTCAATATGTATCCAGATTGAGACTTAGAGTCATCTAGATCAGTGTAAAAGCTTGCATCGACGTAACTCTTTACGACGAACTCTTTATCACCTGCATAACCGAGAAATATTTCCTTAGTCCACACTAAAGATAATTTTGACCGTTGTCTAGTGATCTACTCTTAGATCACTATTGCACCCCCTGCCAAACTCATGGCAAGGTGCACAATAGGTCTGGTACACAGCACAACATACTTTATAGAACCTACGACCGTGTCATAGGGAATGACTTTCATTCTCTTTCTATCTTCTGCCGTGGTCGGGATTTGAGTCTTACTCAACTCTACACCTTGTAATACAGGCACGAACTTCTTATTTGACTGATTCATTTTGAACTCTTTCAAAAAATTTGTCAAGGTATGCATTCATTGAAACATCTTACCAAGCGTCTTGATCTATCTCTATAGATCTTGATGCCCAATATATAAGCAACTTCACTGAGGTCTTTGTTTGAAAAAATCCTTTCAAACTCTCCTTTATGCTTTCCAGAAAATTCTACATCATCTCCGATCAACAACATGTCATTCACATATACTTATCAGAAAAACTATAGTGCTCCCACTCACTTTCTTGTAAATACAGGCTTCACCGCAAGTCTATAGAAAACTGTATGCTTTGATCAACTCATCAAAGCGTATATTCCAACTCTGAGATGCTTGCACCAGTCCATAGATGGATCGCTGGAGCTTGCACACCTTGTTAGTACCTTTAGGATTGACAAAACCTTTTGGTTGCATCATTTACAACTCTTCTTTAAGAAATATCCATTTAAGGAATGCAGTTTTGACATCCATTTGCCAGATTTCATAAAATATGGCAACTGCTAACAAGATTCAGACGGATTTAAGCATCGCTACAGTTGAGAAAATCTCATTGTAGTCAACACCTTGAACTTGTCAAAAACCCTTTTGCGACAAGTCGAGCTTTGTAGATAGTAACACTACTATCAGTGTCCGTCTTCCTCTTGAAGATACATTTATTTAATATGGCTTCCTGATCATCGGGCAAGTCCACCAAAGTCCACACTTTGTTATCATACATGGATGCCATCTCAGATTTCATGGCCTCAAGCCATTTCACGGAATCTTGGCTCATCATCGCTTCCTCATAGTTCGTAGGTTCATCATGGTCTAGTAACATGACTTCCAGAATAGGATTACCATACCACTTTGGTGCGGACCGTACTCTGGAAGACCTACGAGGTTCTGTAGTAACTTGATCTGAAGTTTCATGATCATCATCATTTTCTTCCTCACTAATTGGTGTAGGAATCACTCGAACCGATTTCTGTGATGAACTACTTTCCAATTCAGGAGAAGGTACAATTACCTCATCAAGATCTACTTTCCTCCCACTCACTTCTTTCGAGAGAAACTCCTTCTCTTGAAAGGATCCATTCTTAGCAACGAATATCTTGCCTTTGGATCTGTGATAGAAGGTGTACCCAACAGTTTCCTTTGGTTATTAGGTTGAAGCTTTTTCACATAAGCATCGCAGTGCCAAACTTTAAGAGATGACAAATTTGGTTTCTTGCGAAACCACAGTTCATAAGGCGTCATCTCTATGGATTTTGATGGTGCCCTATTTAACGTGAATGTAGCTGTCTCTAATGCATAACCCCAAAACGATAGTGGTAAATCGGTAAGAGACATCATAGATCGCACCATATCCAATAAAGTGTGGTTACGATGTTCAGACACACCATTACGCTGTGGTGTTCCAGGTGGCGTGACCTGTGAAATTATTCCACATTGTTTTAAATGAAGGCCAAACTCGTAACTCAAATATTCTCCTCCATGATCAGATCGTAGAAACTTTATTTTCTTGTTACGATGATTCTCCACTTCACTCTGAAATTCTTTGAACTTATCAAATGTTTCAGACTTGTGTTTCATTAAGTAGATATACCCATATGTTCTCAAATCATCTGTGAAGGTCAGAAAATAACGATGCCCGCCACAAGCATCAACACTCATTGGACCGAATACATCGGTATGTATTATTTCCAATAAGTCACTAGCTCATTCCATTGTTCCGGAGAATGGAGTTTTATTCATCTTGCCCATAAGGCACGGTTCGCAAGCATCAAATGATTCATAATCAAGTGATTCCAAAAGTCCATCGGCATGGAGTTTCTTCCTGCGCTTTACACCGATATGACCCAACCGATAGTGCCACAAATAAGTTGCACTATCATTATCAACTTTGCATCTTTTGGTATGAATACAATGAATATGTGTATTACCACGATCGAGATTCAATAAACCATCAACATTGGGTGTATGACCATAGAAGGTTTTTTTTCATGTAAACAGAATAACAATTATTCTATCTTAAATGAATAACCATATTGTAATTAACATGATCTAATCATATTCATGCTCAACGCAAACACCAAATAACATTTATTTAGGTTCAACACTAACCCCGAAAGTATAGGGAGTGCTCGATGATGATCATATCAATCTTGGAACCACTTCCAACACACATCATCACTTCATCCTCAACTAGTCTCTATTTATTCTGTAACCCCTGTTTCGATTTACTAATCTTAGCAATCGAATAAGTATCAAATACCCAGGGATTACTACAAGCACTAGTAAGGTACACATCAATAATATGTATATCAAATATACCTTTGTTCACTTTGCCATCCTTCTATCCGCCAAATATTTGGGGCAAATCCACTTCCAGTGACCATTTCCTTTCCAGTAGAAGCACTCAGTTTTAGGCTTAGGTCCAGCTTTGGGCTTCTTCACGGGAGTGACAACTTGCTTGCCATTCTTCTTGAAGTTCCCTTTCTTTCTCTTTGCCGTTTTCTTAAAACGAATGGTCTTGTTTAATCATCAACACTTGATGCTTTTTCTTGATTTCTACCTTCATCGATTTCAGCATCACGAAGAGCTCGGGAATCGTTTTCGTCATCCCTTGCATACTATAGTTCATCACGAAGTTCCAGTAACTTGGTGATGGTGACTAGAGAACTCTATCAATCACTATCTTATCTAGAAGATTAACTCCCACTTGATTCAAGTGATTGTAGTACCCAGACATTCTGAGCACACGCTCACTAGTTGAGCAATTTTCCTCCATCTTTTAGGCAAAGTACTTGTCAGAAGTCTCATACCTCTTGACATAGGCATGAGTCTGAAATACCAATTTCAGCTCTTGGAACATCTCATATGCTCCGTGACGTTTCAAAAACATTTTTGAACTCCCGGTTCTAAGCCGTAAAGCATGGTGCACTAAACTATCAAGTAGTCAGCATATTGAGCTAGCCAAACGTTCATAACATCTGCACCTGCTCCTGCAATAGGTCTGTCACCTAGCGGTGCATCAAGGACATAATTCTTCTGTGCAGCAACGAGGATACACCTCAGATCATGGACCCAGTCCGCATCATTGCTACTATCATCTTTCAACTTAGTTTTCTCTAGGAACATGTTAAAAAACAGAGGGAAACTATAACGCGAGCTATTGATCTACAACATAATTTGCAAAATACTATCAGGACTAAGTTCATGATAAATTAAAGTTCAATTAATCATATTACTTAATAACTCCCACTTAGATAGACATCCCTCTAGTCATCTAAATGATCACGTGATCCAAATCAACTAAAGTCCGATCATCACGTGAGATGGAGTAGTTTTCAATGGTGAACATCACTATGTTGATCATATCTACTATATGATTCACGCTCGACCTTTCGGTCTCCAGTGTTCCGAGGCCATACCTGCATATGCTAGGCTCGTCAAATTTAACCCGAGTATTCTGCGTGTGCAAAACTGGCTTGCACCCGTTGTATGTGAGCGTAGAGCTTATCACACCCGATCATCACGTGGTGTCTCAGCACGAAGAACTGTTGCAACGGTGCATACTCAGGGAGAGCACTTATACCTTGAAATTTTAGTAAGGGATCATCTTATAATGCTACCGCCGAACTAAGCAAAATAAGAATATAAAAGATAAACATCACATGCAATCAAAATATGTGACATGATATGGCCATCATCATCTTGTGCCTTTGATATCCATCTCCAAAGTACCATCATGATCTCCATCATCACCAGCATGACACCATGATCTCCCTCATCTTGATCTTTATCAACGTGTCATCACATGGTCGCCTCACCAACTATTGCTTTTGCAACTATTGCTATCGCATAGCGATAAAGTAAAGCAATTATATGGCGCTTGCATCCTATGCAATAAAGAGACAATCATAAGGCTCCTGCCAGTTGCCGATAACTTTAAGAAAACACGATCATCGCATAGAACCCATCATGTCTTGACCATATCACATCACAACATGCCCTGCAAAAACAAGTTAGATGTCCTCTACTTTGTTGTTGCAAGTTTTACATGGCTGCTACGGGCTTCTAGCAAGAACCGTTCTTACCTATGCATCAAAACCACAATGATTTTTCATCAAGTATGTTGTTTTAACCTTCAACAAGGACCGGGCATTGTCAAACTCGATTGAACTAAAGGTGGAGAAACAGACACCCGCTAGCCACCTGTGTGCGAAGCACGTCGGTAGAACGAGTCTCATGAACGCGGTCATGTAATGTCGGTCTGGGCCGCTTCATCCAAAAATACCGCCAAATCAAAGTAAGACATTGCTGGTAAGCAGTATGACTATTATCGCCCACAACTCTTTGTGTTCTACTCGTGCATAAAACATCTACTCATAGACCTGGCTCTGATACCATTGTTGGGAACGCGATAATTTCAAATCCTACGATCAAGCAAGATCTATCTAGGTGATCCATAACAATGAGAGGGGAGAGTCTGTCCACGTACCCTCGTAGACCGAAAGCGGAAGCTTTTCAATAATGCGGTTGACGTAGTCGAAGTTCTTCGCACCGAACATATGGCACCTCCGCGTTCATATTGAGTTTGTACTGCGTTTCCCTTTATTTCCTTATTAGACCTAGAGACTAGTTGAATAGCCAGTCTCTGCTACTTTTCGCCCCCATTATTTCCTCTTTCAACAAAGTCCTAGATTCAGGTAACAGATCTTCCCCCACCCCACCCCCTTTCTTCCTTGTTTGAACCAAGTAGTACTAGATTCAAGTGCATGAACTAGTTTTACCTCTTAATAGTAAAAAATTAGGTGGTTTTGAATAGCCGATTGATCCTATCTACGAGGGGGCTTGAGAAATAGTAAAAGATACAAATGCAGCGACATCAGGATCTCAGGAAGTAGAGAAAGGTCGGTTTCGAAGGAAGTTATACATGAGGGTCGCCGGGATGTCGCTAGGTGGGCGGCGGGAGGCTGGATCTGCCCACACTACGGCAACGAGAAGAAGAGGCCGGAGGCCCTCCCTAGCCAGTGGTGCTTGGGAGAGAACAACAAGGCACGCTGATCGGGACGCGCCAGCAATGGGTAAGAGCCGCCGCCGAGGACGACCACGTGAACTTTGCACCTTCTCACCTTCCCCGGCGGAGAGGATCCAGCTGGATCTATGACCAGCGGTGAGCAGAGAGAGAGAGTGTGGCCATATATGTCGTATTTAGATCTGGAGAGGACGATACAGTGTGAAGAGAGCAACACTAGCAAGCAAGCGCGGAGGCTGTGGAGTACTAGTTTTCTTTTGTCTACCGGAGTCGGCTTGACCTCGTCAATGACTGTCGAGAAGTCTTCATGCATGTGCCCCAGAGGCTCAGTTGTCATCATTTTGATCTGAAGCACCGAATTATATCATATAACACGAAAAAATTCCACATGACAAGAAATCATAACCTCACTGCCCAAAGGAGACAACATGAATCCCGATGGACAAACTAGACGAGGATCAAAGCTCAAATTAAAGACAAACTCGTAGAAAAGGGGCCCATCGATAGATTTCCTAATTAACATAGCCGGCTTGACCTAGATGGCAGCCGAGTAGTCTTCGTGCATGTGCACCCAATGACTAGCCCCTTGGAGGAACTTAGTTGTCGCTGTTTAACCCTCGCATTGATCCGAAGCACATGACACCTAATTTTGCGATGACAAGAAACCTTTTTTTAGATCTCTCACCAGAACTATAGTCCTATACAACACAGCCTGCATCATATGTAGACGATAGCCAATCCAGGTGTGTCTGCTGGAGTCTGGTCACATTCATGGACGAACTGATCTTCCGTGTCTTGCAGGGATCGTCCAGGCACCAATGTATGTACAACACTTCTCTAGTACTATCGCTCGTCTCTCTCTTCTATTAACTCACCCAACTTTGTCGGATATCGGGTTCTGGCAAAACCCTTAAGGTTCGAACTCTAGGGTGCGCATGAAGATCTTCCCCCTACCGAAACACGCCCACAAACTCGCCGCGATTCTAAGCTAGCACGATGAACAACACAAGAGACACGAGGTTTATACTGGTTCAGGCCACTGTTATGGTGTAATACCCTAATCTAGTGTGTGGTGTGGTGGATTGCCTCTTGGGCTGATGATGAACAGTACAGAGGAAGAACAACCTCGCGAGGAGAGGTGTTTTCTGGTGGTGTGGATGAGCTAGGTTCGGATCAGCTTGTCCTCTACTGTGGTGGCTGGCCCTATTTATAGAGGCCCTGGTCCTCTTCCCAAATATTGAGCGGGAAGGGAGCCAACAATGGCCATTTTGAAAGGGGACAACTAGTACAAGCTATCCTAACTAAAGGTGGTCTTCGACTGCCAAAGGCACTGGTGATGACGCTGTCTTAGGCTTCACGGTGACCTCCGCCCTGCTGTCTTGCTGGTCTTGCTGTGATTGCACTGATATGGAAACCTTTGCCTGATGCCTCGGTACTCCGCGCCTGAGCTTACCCCCTTTGCACCAAAGAGGAAATGAGGACACTGCACAAGATGGCGCCCGCCTGGACTTGATCGTCATGGCTTGTGTCATGAGCACCTCGTGAGGTACCCCTCGCCTTGATCTCTCCGCCTCCTCGCGAGCCTGCCTGGTGAGGCCGCCCCTGAGGAGGCCTTGCATCGTCCGCCCCACGAGGCTTGGCCCCTCGTGAGGGTCTTGAGTGTTTGCTGATGAAGACGGGCCGTATTGGGCCACCGACTGAGCCACGCTGCAGGCCGCAGGTAAGAAAGTCTGGGGACCCTAGTTCCCAGAACACCGACAGTAGCCCCGGGCCCAAGGTGTGCTCGGACTTGGCTTAGCAGCGAAGCCAAAGGGCAAGTGCGGAGCGCCGCGGGCCCTCACAGCCTGCGGCCTTGGTCGTCGTATGGCAATTGATTGGACGTGGGCGTCTCCACTCCCCCCTGCCTCGGCAACTAACCGACTGACAAAAGGCTGGCCTGGGCAAGGCTTGCCTTCATTGCTCTCTTTCGCCTTGCTCCAGATCCCCTTCCTTGCTCCCTTCCTTCCGAAATCTCCACATCCTCTCCATTCCTTCTCCTTTAGTGAGAAATACTACCCCGCAAGGCCAAGGTCGATGCGCTACCGGCTTGGTATTCGCCGGCCTTGGACGCCCCCAACATGTCGGAGAAGAATCTCGCTGCTACGCGCCTGATGACGATGGTGGAGGGCAGCGAGATGGGGGAGACCGAACTCCGGGCTGGCTCTGCCAAGCCGAAGGCTAAGGGGTGGACCTTCTACCCCTTCTTCATGAACACCATTGTCGCCGGCCTGGTGCCTCCCTTCTCCGAGTTCTTCTATGCCGTCCTCCGCCATTACAAGTTGCAGGCCCTTCATCTCCATCCCAACTCCGTTCTCCTTTTGACAATTTTCGCCTACCACTGCGAGGCGCATGTTGGGGTGATGCCGTCCGTGGCTTTGCTGCGCCACTTCTTCTCCCTCCGAATCAACGGCGAGCACACCTCGACGTGCGCCGACTTCGTCATGTACTCCAAGGCCAACACGACCTCGAAGACCGGGAAGAGGGTCGACAACTTCCAGAAGAGGGTCGACAACTTCCAGAGCAAGTGGGTCATGATGGATGCTGGATGTATCCACTCCCGATTGGCGTTGCCAACGGAGCAGTCTGATGAAGGGTGGTCTCGCGTGAAGCTTACCAATGACAGGGTGAAGTTGGTGCTGGAGAAGATGAACGCCGACTTGAGGCCGGGCAACGCGAAGGCAACAAAGCTGACAGGGGCCACGCTCCTGAGGGAGTTCCTGACGCAACGAGTGTCTCCGCTTCAGGCGCACTCACGCCCGTTGTGGATGCTTGGGGGCGCGGACGACAATCTTTGCTTGAACACGGCGGCCTTGGCCAACGAGGATTTGGCCGCAACTCTTCGCCTCTTGGTTGGGGACGACCAGGAAGGTCTGGAGGGTGCCCCTGCCCCCTTGTTCCTCCGTGGTGACTGGAAATAGGTGGTGGATGCCATGCCCACCTTTGATGGGCGCGGCCTGGTGCCGGCGGAGCCCCCTGTGGCCCAGGGGGCGACAGCGCCAGTGGAAGTGTCTTCAGGTGACTCCCGCGAGGAAGGAGAGGAAGACTAAGAAGAAGAGGAGCGCGACTTGAAGGCGACCACTGAGGGGACGGGGGAGACCTCCCCCCAGCGCAGGGGCAGCATCCTCCGCACCCTGCCGAACGATGATGAGGCCTACGCCGTGCAAGAGGAAGAGGACCCGCCCGTGATCCCGAAGAAGGACGGGTCGGCGCTGATCTCCTAAGGGGCTACTCGTGCCCAAGCACCGCCCGAAGCCGCCTCCAGCCCTTCTAGTGCGCCCTCTTCCGCTCCTGGACCTCTCGAGGCTGCACCCCGGGCCAAGAGGCTTTCGGGCTTTAAGCTCGGCAAGAGGTCGGTGGCCTATGCCGCGATTGACCAGTAAGTGCTCGAACTCCGTCTTGTTCTTGTTTTTGCTGCCGGGGCTTGACGTTATCCATCACTTGGTTATGCCGCCGCTTGCGGTGAAGAAGAAGGGGGACACGGTGGCTCCGCCTGGGCACACTCATCTATTGTGGCTGCGCCTTTGTTCGTGGGAAGGGGAGGCGGTGAAGTTCTCACCTCCCATGCCCGATAGTCCTTGCGAGGCCCGAAGGAGCGCTCTGGCGGGGTGCCAGCCCACATGGCCCCGCAGCCTCTGGAGGAGCCGGTGCCTGATGCTGTCACTGAGGTGCCCAGGGCTCAGGAGCCCCCAGTCTCCCGAACCGTGGTCATGCTGCCGCCTCCTCCTCCTGCGCCGCTGGTTCTGTGCCCTCCTGCCTCTTCCGCTGTCTTGGACCGTGCCCTTTCCGAGTTGGGCCAGCTGTGCGAAGATCTTCAGGGCACCGACTCCCACCTGATGGCCGGTTGCCTGGAGCTGATCTCTGGCTGGGTTCATTCTGACACCTCCGTCCGAGTGGCACTGAGGTGAGCCGTGGCAACTTCTAAGGAGGAGAAGCAAGCCGCCACCCAGGCCGCAATCGCCCACGATGCGGCACTGAAGGATGCCACGGTCTCCCAGGACCATTGCAAGGCACTGGAGGCCGAGCTACAGGGTTTGCGCGATGAGCTCGCCAAAGAGGCTCGCGACCGCTAGGCAAAGGAGGAGGAGATGAAGGATCGGGAGGATGCCATCGGGGACCGCAACACCGAGCTGACCGTTGAACGCGGCCGGCTAGGGATGCTAGAGCAGAAGCTGAAGACGGAGAGGGCTGAGCTGGGCGCCAAGGCGAAGGTCCTGGCCGAGGACCGCGTGGCCTTCGCGCGCCTTGAGGAGAGATCTCGCAAGGCGCTGAAGACGCTCTACGAGGACTGCTAGGAGAAGCCGCTGGCTGGTGCCAAGGACGGCCCTTCCCAGCTGCTTCCTTTCTTGGTCGAGGCGCTCGAGGAAGTTGTGACCGGCGTCGGCCCCATGGCCGAGGCTGAAGCTCGAGTCCTTTCTTCTGTGGCGCTGACGCGCGTCTTCATCCACGTCTACCTTCGCGACCCTGGCGCCAACCTCGACGAGCTGCTGGAGCCCGTGGACGACGAGCGCTTCGCCGCTGCTGCTGAAGCCGTGAAGGGCCAGGTGGAAGCCTTGTTTGCGAAGTTCCGCGCCTTTGCCACTGTGCCCACGGCAGGTGCTGCTGATCCCATGGCCTCGGGAGATGGAGCTGGCGGGGGCGACACCATCACGGAGGTGGGGCCCCTGGCGAATGATGGCGTTGTCCAAGGCTGATCTTCTCGCGGCTTCCTTCCTATTTTAACTCCTGCAATGTGCACCATGCCTCGTGGAGGCGTTTAAACTTGCATTTGGTATCATGAAGATAATTATGGTTTGTAATATTTGCTTCTGGATTTGCTTCGAGATTTTGCGGTTTCCTTCCTATTTGCTTTGTGTTCTACATTCGCAGGGCCCGGCCCTGCGCATACCACAACCGCCGTTAGCCCCGACTAGATCACCAGGACGGGACCAAGGAGTGAGGGGCTACGTGACAAGTTAGGCTCCTGAGTCGCGATGCTCAGGAGCCCCCCTTGACGCGCAAACAACAAATAGGGAGGGAGTGTAGTGGTAGATCTGTCGTTCTACATTGTCAAGGCCCGGCCCCGCACATACCTCAACCGCCATTAGCCTCGTGGGACTAAGGAGTGAGGGGCTACGTGACCAGTTAGGCTCCTGAGTCGCGATGCTCAGGAGTCCCCCTTGACGTTCAAACGGTCTTCATACCTTGGCTCCGCTCGGGGAGGGGCGCGCGACGACCAGGTCCGAGGGACCTGGCTGGGTGGCGTGCGCTCGGGCGTGACCCGGGCGCAGCCCCCGTTGAGGGAGTCCTGGATAAGGGGGTATCTGGACAGCCAGACTGTATTCATCGTCCGGACTATAGAAGCGTCAAGATACAAGACTCAAGACTTCGGCTCGTGTCCGGATGGGACTCTCCTTTGTGTGGAAGACAAGCTTGGCGATCCGGATAGTATGTTTCCTTCCTTGTAACCGACTCCATGTAAACCCTAGCTCTCCGGTGTCTATATAAACCGGAGAGGATGGTCCTTAGAAGGCCGATCACAATTACAATCATACCTTCATAGGCTAGCTCTTAGGGTTTAGCCTCTACGATCTCGTGGTAGATCTACTCTTGTATTCCATATATCATCAATATTAATCAAGCAGGAAGTAGGGTTTTACCTCCATCGAGAGGGCCCGAACCTGGGTAAACATTGTGTCCCTTGCTTCCTGTTACCATCAGCCTAAGACGCACAGATCGGGACCCCCTACCCGAGATCAGCCGGTTTTGACACCGACATTGGTGCTTTCATTGAGAGTTCCTCTGTGTCGTTGCTTCAAGGCTTGATGGCATCTTCAATAGTCAACAACACGGTCCAGGGTGAGACTTTTCTCCCCGGAAAGATTTTTGTGTTCGGCGGCTTCGCACTGCGGGCCAATTCGCTCGGCCAGTTGGAGCAGATCGACAGCTTCGCCCGTGGCCACCAGATCAGGTTCGGAAACTTGAACTACACGGCAGATGTCTGCGGAGACTTGACCTTCGACGGATTCGAGACTGCGCCAGGAGCTCCGGACAGGCACGACGAGCACGGCCTAGACCTGCTGTCGGACAATGCCCGGGACATTCTCCCCGAGGCAACCCCGGATCTAAATCCAGGGCAGGTTGCGTTGCCTACGGACGGAGGGGTGGACCCCGCCCCGCAGGCCGCACACTTATCGGCGGTGGAGCCGAACACTGGTCCCACCTCTATGGAGGCCCGTAATCCTGAACCCCCGGACTCATATCCGGCTGTTGGTCCTGTTCCGCTCGCTCTCGAGCCAGTCGAGCCAGGTTGGGCCCCGGTAATGGAGTTTAACGCTACAAACATCTTTCAGCACTCGCCCTTTGGCGACATGCTGAGCTCCTTGAAGTCTCTCTCTTTGTCAGGAGACTCTGGGCCGAACTATGTCCGGCCCGAGTGGGAAGCAGACAACGAAGGAATTCGGCGCCCACCCACCACCCACTTCATTGCCACGATCGAAGAATTAACCGACGTGCTAGACTCCGAAGACATCGACGATATGGACGAGGATGCAGGAGAGGCTCCAGAATCCCTACAGCGCGGGACTACTACCTTGTCACACGATATATACATGGTAGATACGCCCAATAAGGACGGCAACCCGGACGATAAAACACCCGGGCAAAAGGCAAAGAGGCGGCGCAGACGCCGCTCAAAGTCTAGCAATGGCAAAAACAACGACAAGGGCGCAAGAAGGGTTGATATACCCGCAAACTCCGAAAGAAATAATGACCACATGGACCCAGCGATGGAGCAGGACGAGCCAGGTCACACCAAATCAAGTTCGGAGCAGATACTCAATCAAAATAATCCGGAGGGACGAGCTCAGGATGCCGCCCCAGAACAGGAAGACAGTCCGGACGATGATGCATTCATCATCCCGGACGAACAAGTGGAACGAGACAACCTCCACAGAAAGCTTATGGCCACCGCAAGAAGTTTAGAAAAGCAGAAGCAATGGCTCAAGGCCGCACAAGAAAAGCTAAGTCACAGATGGAATAAGGTGCTTGACACTGAAGAAAGATATGGCGATGACCGCCATATGAAAAGCTATCCGAAGCGCAAGCTATTGCCAGAATTCGACGACGCGGCCGTTCCACCAAAAGAAAATTCGACCAAGAACCCAGACGTACCTCCTCACAACCATAACAGAGCGGCAGCAGACACTGCGCACGATCAACGTGAGCATCCGGCTAAAAAGACCGATGCAGCCAGGTCCATATATGGATCTAGAAGACACACCCCAGCGCAGGACTATGGTCACCCAAACGCTCATAAAAGCCAGATACCAGTTCGGAATCAACCCCGGACACAACAATAGCCGACTACATGCCATAATGCGTCCAGATACAGAGGGGCTGCTCACCCCCTGTGCTTCATCGAAGAAGTACTGGACCATGAATTCCCACAAGGCTTTAAACCTGTGAACATAGAAGCATACGACGGCACGACAGACCTAGGGGTCTAGATTGAGGATTTTATCTTGCATATTCACGTGGCTCGTGGGGATGACCACCACGCCATCAAATACCTTCCCCTCAAGTTGAAGGGACCATCTCGACACTAGTTGAAAAGCCTCCCCGAAAACTCAATTGGGAGTTGGGAGGAACTCGAAGACGCTTTCAGGGCCAATTTTCAAGGGACTTATGTCCGGCCTCGGGATGCAGACGATCTAAGTCACATAATTCAACAGCCCGGAGAGTCCGCCCGCAAGATTTGGAATAGATTCCTCACTAAGAAGAATCAAATTGTCGACTGTCCGGACGCCGAAGCCTTAGCGGCTTTCAAACACAGCATCCATGATGAATGGCTTGCCCGACACCTCGACCAAGAAAAGCCAAGGACAATGGCAGCCTTAACAAGCCTTATGACCCGCTTTTGCGTGGGTGAGGATAGCTGGTTGGCCCGTAAAGGCACCAGCGACCCCAGCACATCCGAACTAAGGGATGGGAACGGGAAGCCACGGCGTAACAAAAACAAACGCCAAAACAAGGAAGAGAGCCCGGATAACATCATGGTTAATGCCGGATTCAAGGGCTCTCAACTTGATCAGAATAAGAAGCCATTCAAAGGCACTAAAGACGGACCGTCCGGTCTGAACAGAGTCCTGGACAGACTATGCCAAATTCATGGCACCCCAGAAAAACCTGCAAACCACACCCATAGAGAGTGCTGGGTCTTCAAGCAGGCCGGCAAATTAAACGCCGAACACAAGGGGAGGGCCACACCAAGCGAAGACGAGGATGAACCTCACCAGACGAACACTGGGGTATAGAAAAAATTCCCGCCAGAGGTTAAAACAGTAAACATGATCCACGCGACTCGCACATCCATGAGAGGGCATAAACGCGTGCCCATAGAAGCGCACGATGTAGAGCCCGTCGTACCCACATCCCACTAGTGGACGTCTCGTCCGATCACTTTTGATCACATGGATGGCCGAACTAGTATTCGATGCGGAGGATCATAGGCCTTGGTGCTTTACCCACTAATCGACGGATACCGTCTCACCCGTGGCCTCATGGACGGCGGGAGTGGGCTCAATTTAATATACGAGGACACTGTCCGCGGAATGGGGATAGACCCATCCAGAATTAAACAAAGCAACACCACCTTTGAAGGGCTGATACCAGGCGTTGCAGTCTACGCCAGGGGATCCATCGTGCTGGAAGTAACATTCGGCTCCCCAGGAAACTCCAGAAGCGAAGAACTGCTCTTCACTATCGCACCCTTCCAAAGCAGCTATCATGCATTGCTAGGAAGAACGGCCTTCGCCCGCTTCAATGCATTGTGGCACTATGGCCATCTTGCACTCAAGATGCCTGGTCCTCGTGGCGTCATCACCATTCACGGAATCATAAAGCGCCCTTCACGCGCAGAGGAATACGCGACGGCCCTGGCGGCCGGACTATAAGCGGCCTCCAGTTTTAGAAAACATGATTGGTCATTACGACCACAGACACGGTTAGACGAGTCCGGTAGCCCGGATAAATTCAAACAGGGCACTGTATATGTAATGCCATAAGGGAAACCAGGGGTTGTCTATATTTAATATAGCCCCATGCTTGGCTCGACCTTATTGGCAGGCCGACAGCTTACACTCTTATTATTGATCGCATACTTACGTTGCACCCTCCTACGATTTTTTCTTTTTTTACAGACAACGTTCGCGCGATACCCTTCCAGGATACGGCACAATGGAGACAAAGGCGCAGACCTGCAGCAGGGCCCCGTGCAACGGGTTTCTTTTTAGATTAAGCTCCTGTGTAAACCTTTTCTACTGCCTCTTGTTGTTTAACCATCCCATGGGTTCTATACCCACAAAGGATACTACCGTTTTTGGCATTTGGCCACGGCAGACTAAATTGCACGTACCTAGAAATAAAGGGCTTAAAATAGGCTCTTGTCAGCCTATCTTCTTTTACAAAAGACCGAATACCCTCGGGAGTGTTCAGCGTCACGAGTTTGGCTGTATATGCATCAGCTCCGAATCATGTCTTTGGTCAAAGTGTTGGGTTTGCCCGACTCCTGGGTTTGCCGCCTTACGTTCCGCTATCATCCGGCTAAGGCAGGCCAAAGGAGAACTACTACGACTGTGCCTTGGTTATTCCGGATGAGCACCTCAGTAGAGAAAGCCGAAAACTGACTGTCATGATACATCGAGAGACTATTCAACCACTCGAAGACTCACCGGAATCCCTAAAGATTCCTCCGCCTTAACGAAGGACCGTTTACCGGCCATGTACACATGCGCCCATATTCGGATGCACGTGGAGGTACAGGGGCTACATAGTAGCCCCACCATTAGACTCCCATGGCTAAGTGAAAGTGTTACAGCTATATAGTCCAGTTGCCTAGTTCGGCGTGCGATCACCTCCTTAACGGACCAAGACGTTGGATCAAGTGCGATTATGCATATTTTTTCGCCAACAACCCCGCATTGTCCGCGAGGGGGCTGAAGCCAACGACTGCTATCTTTCAGACCACTTATACATATAAGAATAGCCACAAAGGGAGGATAATCATACTTCCGGGCACAAGTATAAACATAGCCTCATAATTAAACTAAACATTGTTTTCTACAATGATTCGACTTATCAATCGAATAAAACACTCTTCGAGCACTGCGCCTCTATTAGGCGGGCACCTTCTGTGACTTGCAAGTAGTGCTCGGACGGATGTTGGACTCCCGCCGGATCCTGGCTCGCTATTACAGTGGCCTCCATATCCGTCCAGTAGGCTTTAATGCAGGCTAGAGCCATCCGCGCACCCTCTATGCACGCCGACCTTCTCAGGGTATCAATCCGGGACACGGCTCCAAGGAATTGTTGCACCAAACCAAAGTAGCTGTCCGTCTTAGGCCCCTTCAGCCAAAGATGGTCTATCACAGACCGCATTGCAAGTCCGGACAGCCTATGGAGCTCCGCCATAGCAGCAACCTTCTCATTCAGTCGCAGCGGGCGAGTGGGAGCATTGAATTGCGACCAGAAAAGCTTCTCCACTTCTTCATCGCCTTGACCCTCGAAGAACTTGACAGCGTCAGCTGTACTATTAGCCAAGTCCGCATATGCATCTACAGGACCCATGCGACCCGCCAGGGGAGCATACTTCGGATCCAAGAACTTCGTCCGCAGTAAGTACGAGCCCCAAGTCACGATTTTGTCAGCTTATTGGAGCTCCTCCCGCATACTCCGGATCTCGGTCCGCATCTCCTTGGCAGCATTACGTGCCTTGTCCAGCTCGGCCGAACTAGCCTTATTCTCGTTTTCAAGGAGTGCGTACCGGTCGGCGGCATTTTTTAACTCTTCAGCCATTTTGGCTATCTTTTCCTCGCTTCGGCGACGAGCAGCCTGTTTGGCTCTCAACTCTTCGGCCGCCTTTAGGGCAGCCGCATTGCTAGCCCGAGCTTGTTCCTTGGCTTGAGCAAGTTCCGCCCTCAGGGCCTCCACGGCAGCAGCACCATCTGCAGTGCACACATATTGCATTAATATTATGCCGCTTTGGCATTTTCTTACACATTATAATAAACACTAAAGCACATACCCTGGGACTCCTCCAGCCATTTATTTACCAGCGTGATATCGGCATCGATGGATCCCATTTGCCTCCTCAGTTCGGCAACCTCAACAGACTGGTGGGCTGCCGGATCCTTGCACACCTGCGCACATGTGTGCACTACAGATGGTGCTCCTCCGAGAGCGCGGCTTGCTCCAGGCGGATTGTCAGTACGTCCGACCGGACACTGAACCGCGCCGGACCCTTCCCATCACCCCCCGTAGGAGCCGAACGCTCCGGGCTTAGGGCGGCTGATGTGTTCGCCTCCGGCTTCGGCAGATCCGAACTCCTCCGTGACGACACCTCCGTGTCGCCTGCTTCATGAGGCGGAGAGCTGGGTGGAGTTTCGCTCTCCATCATCTCCGGATGAAGGTCCCCCGAAGACGAACTCTGTTGAGAAGAGCTGCTCGCCGGACTACAGAAAACGAAGTCCTGGTTATGGATCTCAGAGTAACATCTCACCTTTGAATTAATGAATGACTTACGGCTCGTTGGAGGGCTGGCCCGTTGGTGGGCATGACCCCCTTGGTGATATTTTCTTCCCTTTCTTGGGCGTCTCCGCCTCCAAATCTTTGGAGGCGGCCCTCTTCTTCCCGCGCAGGGAGGAGGCTTTGACCTTTCCTTCCTGACTATCCTCCATAGGAGGGTTAGCAATTTCCCTGGTCTGGATGCGCAGCGCATGAAGTTTAGCTTCACTGCCCTTTCCTTCGCCTTTCCCTAAAGGGATTTTGCTGAGCGCCCGGTCCAGCATCTTCACGATGGTGGGACCAGGCCAGCCTTCAGGAAGTGGTGCCGGACACCGGATTCTCTTCGCCTTGTCAAGCCATTCCTGGCCGCAGAGGGAATGTTAGAATAATAATTGTGATAAATATAAATAAAGTGTCCGGCTTTAAGGTTACTTACTTGGGCATCTAGGTGATTGTAGCTTAGGCCCGCATCCTCGATGGTGTCCGGACACTTTGCTTGTGGTCCAAAGAATAATTTACACATTCCTTCGAGCGTCAGGCCGAAGAAGTGCTTAATAGTCCGCGGACCCTCTAGATTAAACTCCCACATGCGGAGAGGCCGGCGTTTGCATGGCAATATCCGTCGGACTAGCATTACTTGAATTACGCTGACAAGATTTATGTCCCTCCTAATAAGATCCCGGATGTGATTCTGCATTTCTGGTACATCGCCAGCAGGCCCATAACTCCGTCCCACATCGGCCCAAGATGCCAACTGTGATGGAGGGCCTGAGCGGAACTCGGTGGT
Source organism: Triticum dicoccoides (assembly GCF_002162155.2). Lineage (NCBI taxonomy): Eukaryota > Viridiplantae > Streptophyta > Magnoliopsida > Poales > Poaceae > Triticum > Triticum dicoccoides. The sequence continues at coordinate 454,089,208 of NC_041383.1, forward strand.
AGCTACCCACTTTGTGCCTCTGGGAGCGGTGACATAGAACCATCTTCGTTGCCATACGTCGGACACTTCCGAAAAAGAACCCTCTGGCCATGGGGCATCTGCGTTCCTGCTTACTATGGCACCTCCGCACTCTGCATGTCGCCCCGCGATCATCTTCGGCTTCACATTGAAGGTCTTTAGCCATAAGCCAAAGTGTGGGTTGACGTGGAGAAAAGCCTCGCACACGATAATCAAAGACGAGATATGGAGGATGGCGTCTGGAGCCAGATCATGGAAATCTAGGCCATAATAGAATATGAGCCCCCTCACAAAGGGGTCAAGGGTGAGGCCTAGGCCTTGGAGGAAGTGAGGAGTAAACACGACGCTGTCATTGGGCTCCGGCATGGGGATGATTTTCCCCGAAATAGGAAGCCTGTGCTGGATATCAGCAGTCAGGTATCCGACCTCCCTAAGCGTCGCAATATCCTCCTCCTGAATTGAGGAGGCCACCCACCGGCCTGTTGCGTCGGATCCGGACATACTGGAGGATCTGGGGTGTTGGAGCTTAGGTTTTGAGCGATGCAGCTCGAGGTGCGAGAAGGAGCAGGAGAGGTGGAACAAGGCATAGGCCTTGACCCCTTTATAAAAGGGATGAATACCAAGAGTCCTCAGCATGACCGCTTGAGACTTATCTAAAAAAGAAACACGGAATTATACCAACAGTCGCCGTGGGGTCGCACATGCCCATATTGATGCAAGATCCCGTATTAAGAGGGACACAATCTCTACTTTGGCAGGACGTGCCGATAAAACCGCCTCGCAACACGAGTCGAGGTGGAGCAGGAAACGCTGGTTCGTGTTGGACCAGGTCACGTTGCAAGGGCACGACGTACGAAGATTGCCGGCAGAACGGATTTATGCTAAGGGTGTGTGAAGATCATTTTGCAGATCCGGACACAACCTACGTGTTCGATAAATCACCTTGGAGTATTCGGAGGAGGAACCCGCCTTGCAATGCCAAAGACAAGACTGCGGCCGGACTCATCGTCATTGAAGCCTGGTTCAGGGGCTACTGAGGGAGTCCTGGATAAGGGGGTATCCGGACAGCCGGACTGTATTCATCGTCCGGACTATTGAAGCATCAAGATACAAGACTCAAGACTTCGGCTCACGTCCGGATGGGACTCTCCTTTGCGTGGAAGAAAAGCTTGGCGATCCGGATATTATGTTTCCTTCCTTGTAACCGACTCCATGTAAACCCTGGATCTCCGGTGTCTATATAAACCGGAGAGGATGGTCCTTAGAAGGCCGATCACAATTACAATCATACCATCATAGGCTAGCTCTTAGGGTTTAGCCTCTACGATCTCGTGGTACATCTACTCTTGTATTCCACATATCTTCAATATTAATCAAGCAAGAAGTAGGGTTTTACCTCCATCGAGAGGGCCCGAACCTGGGTAAACATTGTGTCCCTTGCTTCCTGTTACCATCAACCTAAGATGCACGGATCGGGACCCCCTACCCGAGATCCGACGGTTTTGACACCGACACCTGTGTCCAGCCCCCTTGCATGACGCTCCCGAGGGAGGTGTTGCGATGAGGCCAGACACTGAGCTCTGGGCTCCCTGAGGTTGATACGGCCATAGGCCGCCCTTAGTTGTTTATCACCAGCGCGGAGCATAGCGCTTCCGTATGTGTACGGGCATAGCCGCTCCTCGGCAGTGTCGTCAGCCAGCGTGGAGCATGGTGCTTCCATTGGTACGTGGGAGGGGGGCCCTCTCCGGGAGGAGCCCCTGGGGCGTGTACAGCCCCGCCCTGACACGTGGCTTGCACGGCAGGGCTAGACGAGGTGTATCTGGGCACTCATGAGCCAGCGCAGGACTCACGAGGCCCTACCTCAAGGCGGGTTGCGCCTGGTCTTGAGCCTTGGACGGCTGTGTGTTCCTGCGAGATGGTTAAATACAAATGGTCTACGTCCTCAAGTCCCAGCCCTCGAGCGAGCTCAGCCGCCGCTGGTATGCCAGGTCGTGATGTCGTGGACAAGGTCAGGGGGTGAGGGCTGGAGAGCCAGTAAGAGCTCCTGAGTCGCGATGCTCAGGAGTCCCCCTTTCAACTCGCAAGCGATTTGCATGGGGGAGAAGAGGCCCGTGGTAGGAGGTAGATGATAATCATAGGCAGGTTAAGCATGAAAGGAAAATCGGCTTAGACAAATGCAAGAGGGATACATGCCACTGGGTAAGGCCCGAGGGGCGTGGGGATGATGCAGACCGAGGGGCACCCCCAGCAAGGTAAACTAAAGACATAAGCAAAAGGGGTACATGTTGCAGGGACAGACCCACGTTGCCTGGGAATGATGCAGCCCTAAGGGCACTCCCAGCTGAAATGAACTCGGAAGATGCCACCTGGTGCCGTTGTAGAAGGGGCGTTGGAGTAGTTGAAGATGTGCGGTGAAGAGGCCGACCCTCACGAGCCACCGGAGCCCTGAGCCTCGGGAGGCTCCAGGGGTCCAGGCGGTTCCTTGAGGACCATCTCCATCTCCGCCAGGACTGCGTGGTCCCTGGCCTCCTGAGCCGCCAGAATGCTCCGCAGATGGCATTGGTGAGTAGCAGCCGTGTTCGGCAGGCCGAAAGGCATGCGAACATAGCTGTCCGGCGGACCCTCGCAACGTCCCACGCGTGAAGGCCAGAGGCGCTCCTAAGATGCGGCTTAGTTGAGCCCTAGGACATTGATGCAGACGCGCAGCCTGCCATCCTCCCCTGGATGGGGAGCTACGCCAGGCAAAGGGCGATCACCGCGCATGGCTCTTGCTTCCTGAAGCTCCTGAGTGGTCTTGGTGATGAACTCCTAAGGGTTGGGCTTTCCATGCCGTGAGACTTCCTGAGGGAAACATGCTGCGAATCACGCCTCCAAGTGGTGCCCGAGTGCCACCCTCATGATTTTGGCCAAGTCTGAGGCCCTCAAGAAGAGAGCCCCCGAGCCCCGCCCGAGGAGGGCGCCGGGCACGCCTCCCTATGCGATGGAAGGAGGCGCCCCTTGCACGGGCACGGATCCTGATGCGGCACCTCCTGAAATGCCAACCTCCTGAGGCCTTGAGCTGGGCGATGTCTTCTTCTTCTTGGGGACTGCCTCAGGAGGGTTCTCGATCGATGCAGCTTGGAAGGTGCGCTCGAGGGAGCACACCACATCTTTCTCTTCGCAGGGGACCGTGATGATTCCGCCGCTTCCCGGCATCTTGAGGACATTGTAGCTATGGTGGGTCACCGCCATGAACTTGGCCAGGGCCGGATACCCGAGGATGGCATTGTATGGCAAGCAGATGTGGGCGACGTCGAAGTCGATGAGCTTGGTGTGGTAGTTGTTGCGCTGTCCGAAGGTGACAGGGAGGCGGACCTGCCCTATCAGGGTGGTGGAGCCGTCAGTAACTCCTAAGAAAGGCTTGGTAGGCTGAAGTTGATCATATGGCACTTGAAGATTGTTGAACATCTTGACGGACAGAATGTTGAGTCCTGCGTCGCCATCGATGAGGGTCCTGGTGACTTACACATTGCTGATGATTGGGGAACAAAGCATCGGGAGGACGCCAGTGGTAGCCGCACACTTGAGTTGGTCTGCTGAGTGAAGGTGATGGTGTACTTGGACCACCTGAGCGGGCGCGTGGCCTCGAGCTTGGGGAGGACTGCATTCACCTCACGAGGGTCTTGAGTGTTTGCTAATGAAGACGGGCCGTACTGGGCCACTGACCGAGCCACGCTGCAAGCCGCAGGCAGGCAAGTCTGGGGACTCCCGTTCCTAGAACGCCAACAGACTTGCGGGGCCGGGGAGTGTGCCTATGGTCGGTTCTCAATTGCGGTCCCACATGTGTGTGCAAACGCAATATGACGCGCGTTCCATTCGGAGAGCGGCATGCCAGACCGACCGACCGTCTGGCGTGCGACACGAATGTGACGGGTGTGCTGTATACTCTGTACATGTATGTCGCCGTTTTCTTGAGGCTTTGCACCATGGCGCAATCCATGGATACAAAATTAGTATACTGTACTATTTAAAAGTCGAGGGAGGGGCTTTTCCCGCGCGGTAGGCGGGGCAGTTCCACCTAGTCAGTTCGACAGAGATGCAAGAAGATGAGGGAGTAGGCTGCTGCAAACGTAGCGTTCTGTGATTTGACAGTGAGTTACTGCTGGACAGGTGGGGCCCCGTGATTTGACTTGCCATTATCATTTTAAGTGCGACGCTACAACCGGCGTGAGTCTCCCGATTCCTGACCACCTCCATACAGGTGCCTCTCCCAATGCTCCATCATGTAGAGGCTGGCTCTTGCATGAGAGCCCACTCCTCCACTTTTTCCTTTCCTCTTTCCTCCACATATGCAAAAATGCCATGTAAAGCGGGCTTATAGCCCACTACTGTACTTACTTGCTCCTACAGGTGCTAAGCCTGCCAGATAGGCATAAAGCCTGATGTGGCAAGTTAATTAAGAACAGAGAGACTAGTTTGGTGACCCAAGGAAGAAACAATGCTAAGCGCGTGTACCTAGGTGAAAAGACAATTTTGAGTCTATAGCTAATTAAATGAAGCAAACTTAGCAACAAAAAACTAAGCACCTATGCATTGGGGACTTGAGTTGCTAAGCCATTTAATGCCCTTAGTACCTCATCTAAGCACCATTTCATTGGAAGAGGTCACTCCTTGGCAAATACAATAAATACTACGAAGACATAGATAGAGAGAAGTAAAAAAACACTCTTATAGCCATCCTTATAGCTAATCTTGTTGTAATATGAGTGACTAAGTGATGACTATGTATGACATGCCAACATCAGATACCCTAGCGCAACGTGTTAAATCTCCAAGGGCGCGACCGCGCGAGCGAGGCGACGGTCGTGGTAGGCGTAACCATGATACGGGCTGCTGGCAGCCCTTGGATCTGAGTTCGAATGGTCGCATGCTAAGTTGCTGAAAATTTATAGAATAACCCTCCAGGAGAGGATATTCACCCATAGGTCTAGAATCACGCCATGCAACTGTTCGATCTCAGATCCAAGGGCTCTCAGAAGCCCGTATCATGGGAGAATGGAAAGCTTCCTATCACCTATAATTTTCCCGACGCTTGACATGACATTGAAAGCCATTTAATTGGGCGTCGTGTAGACATGACATCTAATTGGGACCCCATAGTATTGTGCATGAATCCGTTTATCCACCAGGAAAGACACTACCCTGCCATTCGCACGCCCCACTCAGCATTTTTACAATCGAAAAACTGCTGGCAGTTTGCTCCTACTCGTCCCCGGACGTCCTTTAACATTATGGCAGTTCGCTCCTAGTCGTCTCGTCCTTTCACATTACGGCAATTCCACTAATCCTAACCCTCCTCCCAAATCCATGGCTTCCCAAATCTCCATGATCAATGGTGAGTACAAGGTTAGAACCATCACTGGCGATGAGTTCGACGTCATCTAAACCCGTTCTTCCGTGACGGTGAAAGGGTGCCTTGCTCGCTTCAGACGCATGTCTGAAAACTCAAATGATGAGTGGGTCACCGGGCTAGATGTTGAGTACACCACAACCCTGGACAAAGAGAAGAATATAAAGGAGGAAGAGAAGATGATGCCCGACGTGATCCAAGTTTGCGTGCATGACTTATGCTTGGTCTACCACATTGTAACGCCCCGAGACTGATGCTCCAGACGCCTTCCATTTAGTTCCGTTGATGTTGTGTATTTCTTATGTTTGTTGCATTATCATAATTGTTTTCCCTATTTCATTCCTATATGTTTATGTCATGATCATGTTGAGTGCCTTGTCATAAATTTTGCTTCTTGCATCATGTTCATTATTGATTATAGGATGCCATCCTTGTTGTTGCCATGATCATTCTTGCTTTGCTATGCTATATGATTTGATAGGCCTTGTGTCATTTTATTGCATTCTATCATGATCATCATGTGGGTTGCATTCTTCATGTTGATGTGTTGTTGGTGTTTTGTTCATCTTGATCTTTTCCATCAACATTTCCCCCAAGTGCACAACCTATCCTCTTCTTCATCTATTTAAAATTTTGGCTTTCATGTCAAGTGACATTATTTCCTGCCTCCAATAATATTCATTCTTTCCCTAAAAATCCTGCACATTGCCTACATCTTCTCTGCAAATTTTCAGCTCATTTGAAAATGTTTTGGCTGGGTTTAAAACATGGCTCAAGTTTGAATCTAATTCAAACATGAATTATTTTTCTATCCTTAAAAATGCCCAAACCATTTTATTCAAATCCTTAATAAATCCAGGGCCTCAGATTTATCCTTATATGATTCTACTTCTTCGCCAAACCCTCTGAGAATTTCTTCCAAGGTTCTATTCATTTTATAAATGGATAAGTAGAACAACAGAGGGGGAGAGAGAGTTCCAGCCGTCCCCTTCTTTTGGCCCAGCCCACGTAGAAATGTACCAAAGCGGTACATTTCCTTCTTCCTCCTCACGGTAAAACTCCAGGGGCGTCGGTCACATGGCCACCGAGGATGCCCGAGCTCCACGTCGACGCCCAACCCCTATAAATCCCCCTGGGCGTCCGAGCCCCTCCTTAGGGTTTCTCTCTTCCATCCGTGCCGCCGCTAGGTGAGTCTAGACTCCAGATCCATCGCCCCCAAGCCTTCCCGAGCAAGTCAGAGAGCAATTCTCGTCGCCGGCGTGCCCTCCGGTGAGCCCAGGCGAGTCCATAGAGTCCAGGGGCTTCGTCTTCCTTGTCTACGTTGACTACCTCCCTTGAAGCAAGCCGGAGCCGTTGTCTAGCACCGTCCCCTTCGTCTTCTTCCTCCACGGAAGGTACTCGTCGCCGTTCGAATTCATCGCATCTCCTTGCCCCGAGCTTGATCGACTCCCCCGAGCCCCTCTATGTGAGTAGCCATGCTTCACCGTACCTTTTCCCAGTCAATTGCATCATTTGTCGCCGATTGCTCGCATGCCCGATAGTTCCTCCACAACGACCACGTCGTCGGCCTCATTCCGATGACCTCTGGTTCGACCTTTTTCCATATTTGCATTCGCACCCTCGCGTTCACCTTCTATGCCCTGTTAGTTACCTCTTTGGCACACTACAGGCTCGTATTCATCCACACCCGACGCACGTCTCCGCGGCCGCTCATCGCCGGCGTCATTTCCATGAATGTCCGGAGATGGATGGCACGTGCGGAGGTGCGGATTCACACGCTGAGCACAACCCGCACCCCCTTGCATCTCGAGCACGTCGGGAGGCAATTCTGGCGAGGCCTCCGCCGTTACTTTGGTCACCGACGAGGTTTCTCTGCTTCCTCTATTTCTTCAGCACACACGCAGCGCCTAATCTGCAGCTCGCGCGCATGCACCAGGGCCTGCCCAGCTTATTGTTCGCCGTAGCTCTCTACCCCGAGTCGAGCTCCTGCTCGTGCCCGAGCGCATGCACACACATGACTCCGGCAAGAAGCAACCGCTCGCTCACATGCTCCCAGACAGTTTCCGCACCCACACATGCACGCGAATGCCCCGGCGTTGCTCCGTGGTTCGCGTAGCAGGCTAGCAGTACCCTCCACCTATTTCCGCACCACACCGCTTCTTTGTTGCTGTAGAGGCCGCCACCTTTGGTCGCTGCAGTCGACGCTGATTGCCGCCGTGCAGCCATGGCCAAGCTCGATCTGCTCAAAGATTGGTCAAAAGACCTAGGGAGCTTTTTGATTCATGAACACTCAGCTAGCACATTGGTCAGCGGACTGATTTCCATCCATGAGGTCATGTGTTCGAATCCCAGTCTCCCCCAATTCTTGCCTGTTTTCATTTTTTCCCTCCTGCAAACACCTGGCCGCTTGGGCCTGATCCCACTTCCGGGCCGCTGCACGTGATGCTTCGAGCCCATGCATGTTTTTTTCTCTGCCTGTGCATTTAGTTATTTTTTTCAATTATTGCATAATTGCAGAAAATGCCATTAAAATTGCATTGCTCATATCTAAATATCCATGCTTCCAAATGAACATGTCGTATATGTAAAATGCTTACAATTTCATGTTCTTTCACAATATCTAACTTTCATCCATGTTTAAAATGTTTAAAATGTTGTTTATTTAAATTTGATCAAATGCCATGCTAATATGATTTATTTCATAACTAAATAACTGTAGCTCCAATTTTAATAAACTTTATATGTAAATGGGGTGGATAAATGCCTAGTTTAACATGGTCCACTTTATTTTCCTGTTTAACAACCTTAAAATATGGTTTAGGGCAGAACAATACCAAATTTGAATATTGCATATGGGGATTTTTCGGAATTGTTGTTTGATAGTTCCGGCCTCATTTAAACTTGCCTAATTAGTTAGTTTACTTATGCTTCACCTCTTCCCATGTTAACAACATTTAACCTTGTCATGCATCATACTTGATTGTGCATCATGTCATGTTTATGCTTGTGTGTTTACTATGTTGTTTGCTTCTTTCTGGTTGTGTTTCTTCTCGTTAGTTCCTGTTTTGTTGCGATCGTGAGGATTCGTTCGTCTACGCTTGGTTCATCTTCGTGGCTCCATCTTCTTCATGGACTCCTTCTTCCTAGCGGGATTTTAGGCAAGATGACTGTCACCCTGGACCTCACTACTATCATTGCTATGCTAGTTGCTTCATTCTATCGCTTTGCCGCGCTACCTATCACTTGTTTATCAAGCCTCCCAAATTGCCATGTCAGCCTCTAACCTTTTGCACCCTTCCTAGCAAACCATTGCTTGGCTATGTTATCGCTTTTGCTCAGCCCCTCTTATAGCATTGTTAGTTGCAGGTGAAGTTGAAGATTGCCCCATGATGGACAGGATTATGTTGGGATATCACAATATCTCTTATTTAATTAATGCATCTATATACTTGGTAAAGGGTGGAAGACTCAGCCTTATGCCTGGTGTTTTGTTCCACTCTTGTCGCCCTTGTTTCCGTCATACCGGTGTTATGTTCCTTGATTTTGCGTTCCTTACGCGGTTGGGTGTTTTATGGGACCCCCTTGACAGTTCGCTTTGAATAAAACTCCTCCAGCAAGGCCCAACCTTGGTTTTACCATTTGCCTACCTAAGCCTTTTCCCCTTGGGTTTCCGGAGCCTGAGGGTCATCTTTATTTACCCCCCGGGCGAGTGCTCGTCGTGAGTGTTGGTCCAACCTGTCAGCCGCCGGTGGTCACCAGGGGCAACTCTGGTCTGGCCTACCGGAAGTTTGGACAATCCGGTGTGCCCTGAGAACGAGATATGTGCAGATCCTATCAGGATTTGTCGGCACATTCGGGAGGCTTTGCTGGTGTTGTTTTACCATTGTCGAAATGTCTTGTAACCGGGATTCCGAGTCTGGTCGGGTCTTCCTGGGAGAAGGAATATCCTTCATTGACCGCGAGAGCTTGTGATGGGCTAAGTTGGGACACCCCTACAGGGTATAAACTTTCGAGAGCCGTGCCCGCGGTTATGTGGCAGATGGGAATTTGTTAATGTCCGGTTGTAGATAACTTGACACCAGATTCGAATTTAAACGCATCAACCGCGTGTGTAGCCGTGATGGTCTCTTTTCAGCGGAGTCCGGGAAGGGAACACGGTTTCAGGTTATGTTTGACATAAGTAGGAGTTCAGGATCACTTCTTGATCATTGCTAGCTTCACGACCGTTCCGTTTGCTCTCTTCTCGCTCTTATTTGCGTATGTTAGCCACCATATATGCTTAGACGATGCTGCAACCTCACCACTTATCCATTCCTTTACCCATTAAGCTTTGCTAGTCTTGATACCCATGGTAATGGGATTGCTGAGTCCTTGTGGCTCACAGATTACTAGAACAACAGTTGCAGGTACAGGTTATGCGATGATCTTGACGCGAGAGCGATGTTAACTTGTTTTGGAGTTCTTCTTCTGCTCCTTCTTCTATCAGGGGATAGGTTCCAGGTTGGCAGCCTGGGCTAGCAGGGTGGATGTCGTTTGAGTTTTTGTTTGTGTTTCATCCATAGTCGGAAGTTGATCTTATGTATGATGTGTTGTTGTATTCATGTGGCATTGTATGCCTCTGGTATGCATCCCCATCTATTATGTAATGTTGATGTAATGATATCCACCTTGCAAAAGCGTTTCAATATGCGGTTTTATCCTTGGTGGGACCTTCGAGTCTCTTTAGGATAGTATCGCATATTGGGCGTGACACACATATGCCCTGCCGACATTGAGTGCGAGGAATTTAAGAACTTCCTGAAGGGCGGCCTAGTCAAATTCGTTACTATAGACTTTACGAACGACAGAACAGTCCTGGGTCGGATAGGCCTCATTGTATGCAAACCCCTTCGACCTCCAGAAGAATGGGTTGGTGCGCTCCCGTGATCAGTCTTCAATGCTGACCCTGACAGGAGCCATGGTTCATCCTTCGTACGGTAAACTGAAGAAACCTCCGCACACGTTTCATCGTGCATGGCAGTGGAATGTACTAGATATAGACCACATCCACTATGCTGCAATGGATGGCTACCTTTGTTCCAATATCTACAAGGGTTGGATGAAGAGCAAGAGCCAAGTGTGCGGTTCACGCAAAGAAGTATCGGCCAAGAGATAGAGGGACAAGGACGAAGTCGAGGACGTGGACGAGGACTCCGAGTAAGGTGGCAGCGTCGTTGCTCATGGTGGTTCTAATGCAGTGTCTACCGCATTAGTTGCATAGTTTAATTTCAGGTGTGCTTAGTTTTATTTGAGGGGTGTGTTCTGCTGAGCCCCCAGCAGAACTATGTTATGTTTCTTCTCATTTCTTTAACTCTTCAGTACATACATACTAGTATTTCTTACAGTTCATCTTTTAGTTGGTATAATACTACCACTCGTTTCTTCACATTATATACGTACAATATATATGGCCAACATCATATAGCCAACAATTTAGTTGTCAAAGAATTTTAGGGTGCTTAGTTTTGTCAAAGAATTTCAGGGTGCTTAGTTTTTTTAGGGGTGTGTTGTGCTGGACACCATTATTGTGACTCAATTCTCTTTTACCATGTTATAATGACATAAATACTGATGGACCAACATGCCAGCTCTCCCTCTATCTCACTATAGTAAAATTATTTTCCTATAAAATTATTCGCTTGGTTACACCTGACAAGCGGGGCCACACTTATCATTGTGAGAACTGGCTTATTTTTGTCAGGTAACATGGTCAACGGGTTTGACGTGAAAATAACAATGTCTAATGGCATTTTTGAGCAAACATCTAACTTAACGATGGCATTTTTTAGATATCTAATTGCATTTTTGAGCAGGCATCTCATAGATCGATGGCATTTTTAGTAGTTGTAACTTCTAGTGGCAAAACGGAGTAGTGATACACAACTAGTGGCATAAATAATAAGAACCCAAGAAGTAAATAGGTATGCTAATTTCTTTAATAGAATTTAGCACCCCATTTAAGCACATACTAGCTTTTTTTAATAGTACTATATGCATAATTTGGCGACGAGCACTCTCTATATGTACCACCTTTTTTCTTTAATTTCATCTTGTTAGTTTTTCTCCATGGCGCAATCCATCGATATTACTATTGTACAAAAGTATACATTTTAAAAGGCTATAGGGCGGGGCAGTCTAGCTTGGTCGGTTTCACGAGAGGCGAGGGCCTTTGTGATTTGACGGCTCATTACTCCTGGTTCACAATCCTAGGAATCAAACAACCAAGATAGGAAAATTTCCTAAGCATTAGAATCCTCCAAAATTCCTTTGAGATTCCTTTGAATCAAAGAAGCCCTTAATCTATTTTACGATTCATGGAATTGTGCGTTGTAAAGCATAAAGTAAAAGACAAATAATGGCGATTCAACTAGAAAAAAAGTTTGGGCAGTTATGATACGGAAGATTCTAGAACAAAGGAGAAGCACTTGTGTTTTGAGGTTTGTGCATTATGCTTAAGTTCAACCATGGAGTCTGCTAGATTGTACATGTGGCAAAATCTGGTGGGGGACTAGAAGATGGTGCGAGGGGCCAAGTGGAGGGAGACTATGAAGGAGTGCACAAGTGCGAGATCGATATTTAAAGAGAGGGGGCAAGAACGTGCGATGTTGCACGCAGTGGCGGAGCCATGAAAAATAAATGAGCTAGGGGGGCAAGCATTGCTAATCCTTTACGAGGAGGGCCAATTCATCAACTTAAACCATTTTACCAGCAATTGTCTAATGATCACATTCGTATTAGCCTTAATATATAGTGAGGTTGGGGGGGGGGGCAGGGCCCTTGCTGCCCCTGTCTTCGCCACTGTGCGGGCGTCTGAGAGATGAAGCGGAAGGCATGGATGATGAGAGGGGGACGTTGGATATATAATTAATGTGGGTGTATTAGCTATGTAATCCTATATAGAGAGGTATAGATTGATCGATGTGGACGTGGGAAAAAGGGTGAGACCTCACTAGAATATAGATTGATCGGTTTGTGTGGAAAACTGTGAAAGACCTACCTATATACACATACACATATAGAGGAACATCGATCGTTGCGCATGCACGTGAGAGATAAAGAATGCCCGATATGATGGAGAGGGGGAGGTGCGCGTGTGTGCCTACATGGGAGACCGACCTAAAGAAAAAGATTGCATGTGTGCGATGAATAATGCCGACTGGTAGTGTGTGTGCATGCATGCATGAGAGAAAGTTAGTGGTACAATTATAAAGATAAGGCGACTGTTTGGGTGTAAAAGACTAGGTGAGGTCATAATCAACGTAAAGTTGAATTCAAATATTTCAATAAGAGATCATGATGTTTGAAAACCATGCATTCATGAATATAACGGAGATATGCGCGGTGTGGTTTGGAAACGAGCATGTTGTACTGTATACACATTGAACAAGGTCAGACTGATTTGAATTTGAGATACCGATGGCAGACATCGTTTGGCCACATTACATCCGTGCATGGGCACACTATTCTAATTGGAGATGATGGGTGGCTTTCGCATCACATATCTATATCTATACCCCTATATATTATATTATATATTTTTTATATAGTGTGCAGATAACTTTAACTTTTGAAGATGGTCGTTGGGTGTGGCCAATCTGATGGTGCAGAGATGGCAAATTTGAGCACTACTGGCCGTTGGATATCATCTAGATTCCACCAGATTTTGCCACATGTACAATCTAGAAGACTCCATGGTTGAACTTAAGCATAATGCACAAACCTCGAAACACAAGAACTTCTTCTTTGTTCTAGAATCTTCCATATCGGAATTGCCCAAATGTTTTCCTACATGATTTGCCATTATTTGTTTTTTACTTTATGCCTTACAAATCACAAATCCATGAATCTTAAAATAGATTAGCTTTCTTATAAAAACTAGATGATTTTGAATGAAATGAACTATAAGAATTAAACGAACATCCACATCATGCATATATGACTCAAAGCTTACATGCTACAATGTGGTATTTATTCATAATTTGGTTGCCAAATCTCATGCGTGCAATGCACGTGTACCTTACTAGTCTAAATGGTGATTGTGTGTGTGTTGTGCGTGTTAAACGCATTGTACGTAGTATATCATACAAGGTTTAGATTCCGAACATCTAGCTAGAGCATACATGTACTATGATTTGAATTCAACATAAAATGGATACATATATTTGAATTTGAGAACGTATGTACATGTAGTTCGTATTTATATAGGAATTTACTTCTCCTATATTCATGTCATGTGTTGGGAAGATAATATTTAGATGGTTGTAGAACTAACCCAAGTACAATCCCATTCAAATAGGGAAAATGTACTCAAATTTAGTCCATATGCTAGACAACACACATTGTTTTTTTTATTGTTGAGGGAAGTGCAAATTGTTTTGGTACTATACACGTTATGTTTGTTGTCCCGATTTTTTTAGTTTTTTGTTGTTGTCTTTGAATGCATTTCTAGTAATATAGTAAAACGGGACATGGCTCTCTCTAGTTATGAGGTGCGAATTGTCTTTTTTGGGTACACGTTAAGCTTGTTCTCCCGAAATTTCAAGCCGCGCCTTGTTATGCCGAAATTTCAAGCTCGCGTCTCTGTCTGTCATGCTGCGAAACTCCCGCCTCTTCAACCCGCGCCCTGATACCCCGAAATATTTAAGATATATCTTTGTCTCATTGTGCTCTGACAACTCCCTCCATCTCAACCCGTGCCTTGCTATTCCAAAATTACAAGGCACGCAAAAAATCCCACCTCCTGTGAAATCCCGACACACAAAATGCTTGTGATACCCCTGAACTAAAAGAACCACCTCAAATCGGCGGGGGTACTTTTGTAACTTATCCCACATTTCGGACAAGCGCGTCCCTAAGCCATGGCCCATCCCATCCGCCCACCCATTCGTACACCGAGGCTGCGAATACCCGTGAAGCTCCACACCCTCCTCCGTCTGCCACCTTGCCGGAGCCTCTTCCCCGATGACGTCGTCCATAGAAACACCTTGACATCCCTCATCCACCGTACCGGATGAGGATTCGTTTGTCATCCCGCTACCCCGATGTTCCCCTTGTCTTTCATGCCACCTCCATTCCCACACCACCGTCTTCACCTGCACCACCAGAAGAGCAGCATCAACACCGTTTCCTTGGATGAAGCTGCGGCCTAATCGGCGCCACCAAATAGGTTGTACACTAATTGCCGCATTTTCTTCTTCATTTGATCTCACGGTGCTCCTAGCACTCGGTCCCGAGCCAACACGACACGACTCCATCCATGGCAGCGCCGCCGGCCACTTCCTCCACGGCGTCGCTCCCTCGGTGGTGACGTCCACATCAGTAGGAGCTGTTGAAGCTTTAGCTCTCGCTCACGCTGCTGCTTTGCTCTTGCTCTCGGTCCCCTACCTGGTCTACTCTTGCTATTGCTCTTGCTCTTGCTCGCGCTGCTGCTCTCGCTCTTGCTCTTGCTTGCGATGTTGCTCCGATTTAGCTACACTTCAGTCGTCTGAAT
>NC_041383.1:454104501-454153801 GCF_002162155.2 Triticum dicoccoides
GGCTCGCCAGAGAGGTCCCCCACTATCTATCTTAGGGTTCAGGGTGGGGGCGGTGGTGGTGCGGTGGCGTAGGTATCTCCGTAGAAAAAGCTCGGCACAGGGGGGGCTAGAGGGATGGTCGGGGCGGCGGGGGACCGACAGTGGGGAGTGGTTTCGGGGCGGGCGGGGCGGTGCACAACCAGCCGCGGGCGGCTGTTTGGACGGTGGTGGCTGGCGGCTCAGGGGGGCGGAGGTTGAAGATGAACTATAGGCCCTTCATTTCGTATCCAACGGCTGGAAAATCGACTAACCAGAGAAGAAAAAGTCAGTCGACTGACGTGTAGCCTCACCTGATGCTGCTACATGACCAGCTGCCCCGCTCTCGCACGCGCTGCTGCTGCTGCTACTGCTTGTCTGCTACTGGTGCATTCAGTTTTGACAGTAAAATTCAGTTTCAGCAGCAAAATTCAGTTTTGACAGTTAAATTCAGTTTCGACAGTTAAATTCAGTTTCAATAGTTAAGTTCAGAGATGAGTGGCTAATGTATTTTACATCTAGCACTTTGTGGTTATGTATTTTACGTCATCTACTGGAGATGCTATTATAATTCCACTCAAGTTAACATTGTCTCTCTTGTCCTGCTTGAGCCTCGGTGTCGTACAACTCACCGAAGCTGCTCCAACGACGAAATCCTCCATCACAGCGGAGAAGTACCCCGGGCTCCATCTCCAGACGCCTAAGATCTTCTTCCCCTCCTCTGACAGCCAAGTCAGCCGAGGCATCCTCACCGACCAACCCGATCACGCTGAGATCGACATGGCTTCGCCAAAGAGGTTGTACACTTGTTGCATCTCCTTTTTACTCTACATGTTATATATATTATCCACTAGGCACACGTAGTAACGTCAAGTACGATTACTTTATCCTACTATATGACAAGCAGTGAGGTACCAGGCAACTTAGCTATCCGTGATGGACTCTCTTGGACGCCATCATTATTTATCTCTATGCATTTGAGTTGTGCATTTGTCGATGGGCCTGTGAGTTGAGCTAGTAGGGCGGTGGCCTGGGTCCAAAGTAATAGAAGTAGCACAAAAATGTTTTTTTAGTGTAGGCTTTTCCTTGCTCAAGCCTGCCTATTAGAATCACCAGTGCTTGAAAGGAAAAGTGAAGGAAAAACATAGGAATTGGAATATTTCCTATGGTACTACTATTCATGAATTTTGTTCAAAGGAATGGAGCAACGAAAAGCTGTAGGATTTGTCGCTTTAGTGTCTCCTTGAAAGAAAAACCGTAGGAATTTTAATTTCCACTTGTCCTCCTTTTAAAATTCCTATTCATGAAGCACAAGAGTAAGAGATAGGAGCATAATAACATTATAACTAGACATTTTCTTGTGGTTTGACTTAATCTCACCATGCTTCTTTGCATCCTGTGATCTTCCAATTCTTGTGAATCAAACACTCAGATTGGCAGAAATCCTGTGTTTTTAAATTCTCTGTTTTGCATGTGCATTCCTATCCTATTCCTGTCTATTTCCTATCCCTGCATTGTTAGAATCCTCCGATTCAAACAAGCCCTTACACAATTACTTCTGTTACAAATATGTGTCAAAGAAAACCTTGTGTGGTTTGTCCTTCTCCTGCTGCGTTGTGTTTCACCCCAGCTCAACTGCTCCAATGACGGAAGGGTTCACCACAGTAGGGATCCGCTCTCCAGACTGTTTTCACCACCTCAGATCTTCTTCCCCGCCGCTGGCAGCCACGACAACTGCATTACCATCATCAACTGAGCAGATGACCTTGAGGACTACACAGCTCCGCAGGAGAGGTCGCACTCTTCCGTGTCTGCTTACGTTATGCATCGCTTAATATGATGACATGCTACTTTATCGTCGTGTTCACCTATTAGACTCCGAGTCAGGTCCAAACTAATGCTGAAACTTGAGTTTTTAAATGGTTGTGGGGTACATATTGGGGCAACAATCAGTACTATCTGGTTAATCTCGGGTGTCTACTATGAGTTTCATGCTGGGTGCAAACAAACATTAAAGGAACCATTACCTGCATTTTTTAACTAAAGCTATTATTTGCTTGCTATCATTGGTTTTGGGTCTATCCACGGTTTGCTACCATCACTTTGGATTTGTGCATGCACTCCTTACATAATCTCACTATGTTTTATTCCTATGCATGTCAGTTATTGTACACAATGGAACTGAACATGTAGATCAAAAGAGACGAGACTTGCATGGCAATAAAATTTCATGCAGACGTCGCTCCATGGTGGGCGCAAAGGCAGCCCCCCTCCACCCATTTTGGATCGTAATCAAGAGGAAGATAACTGTTCTAAGGGGGATTCAGAAGGAGAAGACCACCCCTATTTACCCCCAGAGGTCTTCACTCTAACTTGGCATGCTGATGTTGGTAATATCATGCAGATGGTGCCTTGCATTGCTTACTATATACATCAAATATGTCATCTGCTTAGTTTAGACATGCTTTGTGTCAATGCCATCTGTTTAGTTTCTTTATCGTATATGTGAATCATGCAATCCCATCTTGTTTAGCTAGGCATCATATATGTGAATTTTGCAATGCCACCCTGGTTAGCCAGTTATCTTATATGTGAATTATATCATGCCATCATTTTTTATTACGTGTTAAATTTGTCAACACATTTAGTACATTCAATTACTCCTCCTGTGCATCAGCCATTCGGCATGGTTGTCGGTGTCAAAACCGGCGGATCTCGGGTAGGGGGTCCCGATCTGTGCATCATAGGCTGATGGTAACAGGAAGCGAGGGACACAATGTTTACCCAGGTTCGGGCCCTCTCGATGGAGGTAAAACCCTACTTCATGCTTGATTAATATTAAAGATATGAGTAGTACAATAATAGATCTACCACGAGATCGTAGAGGCTAAACCCTAGAAGCTAGCCTATGATGGTATGATTGTAAATGTGATCGGCCTTCTAAGGACCATCCTCTCCGGTTTATATAGACACCGGAGAGGGCTAGGGTTTACATGGAGTCGGTTACAAGGAAGGAAATATAATATCCGGATCGCCAAGCTTGTCTTCCACGCAAAGGAGAGTCCCATCCGGACACGGGCCGGAGTCTTGCGTCTTGTATCTTCACGCTTCAATAGTCCGGATGATGTATATAGTCCGGCTATCCGGATACCCCCTAATCCAGGACTCCCTCAGTAGCCCCTGAACCAGGCTTCAATGACGATGAGTCCAGCGTGCAGTCTTGTCTTCGACATTGCAAGGCAGGTTCCTCCTTCCGAATACTCCAAGGTTATTATCGAACACGTAGACCGTGTCCAGATCTGCAAAATGATCTTCACATACCACCATGGAGAGAATGATACCACAGCTGACAACTTTTTAGACGACGTGATATGTCATTACAGTCAGGTCATTATTCGAACCGTTTTCCCACAACCAGCCATAGCGCATATTGCGAGGCGGTTTCCTTGAAATGTCTTGTCGAAGCAGAGATCGTGTCCCCTTATCACGAGATTCTCATCAATACGGGTATGGGGTAATCCCATCGTGCCATCAATCGAGGCGCTTGGGAAGTAAGCGATTCTCAACGGGCTAGTGGGGAGGCGCACCACTTTCGTGGCCTCTATAAAGGGATAAGAGTTCCCCATTTTTACCCACGCCTTCTTCCTCCTTTGCCCACTCTTGCTCCCTCGAGATCTAGCACCCTAGTCCAAGTCTTCTCCGCACAACTAAACATGTCAGGAGCAGGAGGTAAGTGGGTGGCTTGCACCATGAAGGAGAAGAATATCGTGAATCTTCGGGCGGCCGGATACTTGGCCGCAGACATAGCGCACCGGCTACCAGACGACGGGCAGGTCATTCCAACTCCAGGACCCCACGAGTGGGTCGTGTTTCTCGCCCACTTCGTCCGTGGACTGGGGTTTCCACTTCACCCCTGAGGGAGTCCTGGATAAGGGGGTATCCGGACAGCCGGACTGTATTCATCGTCCGGACAATAGAAGCGTCAAGATACAAGACTCAAGACTTCGACTCGTGTCCGGATGGGACTCTCCTTTGCGTGGAAGACAAGCTTGGCGATCCGAATATTATATTTCCTTCCTTTTAACCGACTCCATGTAAACCCTAGCTCTCTGGTGTCTATATAAACCTGAGAGCATGGTCCTTAGAAGGCGGATCACAATTACAATCATACCATCATAGGCTAGCTCTTAGGGTTTAGCCTCTATGATCTCGTGGTAGATCTACTCTTGTATTCCACATATCTTCAATATTAATCAAGCAGGAAGTAGGGTTTTACCTCCATCGAGAGGGCCCGAACCTGGGTAAACATTGTGTCCCTTGCTTCCTGTTACCATCAGCCTAGACGCACAGATCGGGACCCCCTACCCGAGATCCGCTGGTTTTGACACCGACATTGGTGCTTTCATTGAGAGTTCCTCTGTGTCGTCGCTTCGAGGCTTGATGGCATCTTCAATCGTCAACAACACGGTCCAGGGTGAGACTTTTCTCCTCGGACAGATCTTTGTGTTCGGCGGCTTTGCACTACGGGCCAATTCGCTTGGCCAGTTGGAGCAGATCGACAGCTTTGCCCCTGGCCACCAGATCAGGTTCGGAAACTTGAACTACACGGCAGATATCCGCGGAGACTTGATCTTCGATGGATTTGAGCCTGCGCCAGGAGTGACGGACAGCCGCGACGAGCACGGCCTAGACCTGCTGCCGGACAGTGCCCGGGACATCATCCCCGAAGCAACCTTGGATCTAAATCCAGGGCAGTTTGCGTTGCCTATGGACAGAGGGCTGGACCTTGCTCCGCAGGCCGCACACTTATCGGCGGTAGAGCCAAACACGGGTCCCACTCCTGTGGAGGCCTGTAATCCCGGATCCCCGGACTCATATCCGGCTGTTGGTCCTGGTCCGCTCACTCTCGAGCCAGTCGAGCCAGGTTGGGCTCCGGTGATAGAGTTTACCCTTGCGGACATCTTTCAGCACCCTTTGGCGACATGCTGAACTCATTGAGGTCTCTCTCTTTGTCAGGAGACTCTGGGCCAAACTATGTCCGGCTGGGGTGGGAAGCAGGCGACGAAGGAATTCGCTACCCACCCACCACCCACTTTGTCGCCACGGTCGATGATTTAACCGACGTGCTCGACTTTGACTTTGAAGACATCGGCAGTATGGACTACGATGCAGGAGACATACAGGAGCTACCGCTCACAGGGCGGTGGACAGCCACCTCTTCATACGATATATACATGGTGGACACTCCGAAAGAAACCAACGGCGATGAGGCAACAGAGGATAACCCCTCCGAGAAGAAAGCAAAGCATGGGCGTCGTCAGCGCCGCTCCAAGCCCCGCCAAGGCAATACCGGTACCGGAGACGATAATAATCCAGACGGTGTCGACGATGAATATAACCCCGAACAGCGCGCCTTTGAGCAGGCCGAATAGGAATACGGGCACGACAACCCAGATGATCAGGCGATGGACGGGTATCCGAAGGAGGATAACTACATGCCCCTCTCCGAAGACGAGATTAGCCTCGGCGACGACAAGTTCGGCGTACCCGAAGACCCCGCAGAGCAGGAGCGCTTCAAGCGCAGGCTTATTGCCACTGCGAGAAGCCTGAAAAAGAAGCAGCAACAACTTCAAGCTGATCAAGATCTGCTCACAGACAGATGAACAGAAGTCCTGCCAGCCAAGGAATACGGACTCGAGCGCCCCACGGCTGACCGACCACCTCAAGGTCGGGACAAAACGGCATATCAACCGAAATACCAGCCCGTACCCTCGCGCCGGTTTACTACGGCCCGGGGCAATACTCAGGACCTGCGCGATCAACTGGATAACGTCACAGGACAACCAAGATCGATCTATGGATCATGGGGGCGCGCTGAAGCACACGACGAGGACCGTCATACCGGATATACTAACAACAAATCCGGCCGGGCCGAATACAACCAGTCAGACACAGCCGGACTGCGCCATGACATAGCTCGACATAAAGGCGCCGCACACCCCCTATGCTTCACTGATGAAGTGATGGATCGAGAATTCCCAGAAGGGTTTAAACCCGTAAACATCGAATCATACGATGGCACCACAGACCCCGCGGTATGGATCGAGGATTTCCTTCTCCACATTCACATGGACCGCGGAGATGACCTACATGCCATCAAATATCTTCCCCTTAAGCTCAAAGGACCTACCCGGCACTGGCTAAACAGCCTGCCCGCAAATTCCATTGGCAGTTGGGAAAATCTGGAAGACGCATTCCTTGACA
This sequence comes from Triticum dicoccoides, assembly GCF_002162155.2. Lineage (NCBI taxonomy): Eukaryota > Viridiplantae > Streptophyta > Magnoliopsida > Poales > Poaceae > Triticum > Triticum dicoccoides. The sequence continues at coordinate 454,110,781 of NC_041383.1, forward strand.
ACTTCCAGGGCACATATGTGCGACCTCCGGATGCCGATGACTTGAGCCACATTACTCAACAGCCCGGAGAATCAGCCAGGAAATTCTGGACTCGGTTCCTAACTAAAAAGAACCAAATAGTCGACTGTCCGGATGCCGAAGCCCTGGCGGCTTTCAAGCATAATATCCGTGACGAGTGGCTCACCAGACACCTCGGCCAGGAGAAACCCAAGTCCATGGCAGCTCTTACGACACTAATGACCCGCTTTTGCGCGGGTGAGGACAGCTGGTTCGCTCGCAGTAGCACTACGCCACGTTCTGGAACTTCAGATGTCCGGGACAATAATGGCAAGCCAAGGCGCAAAAGACACAAGCGACAAAACAACAGCGACAACACCGAGGATACGGTGGTCAATGCCGGATTCAGCGGATCCAAATCCGGTCAGCGGAAGAAGCCATTCAAGCGTAACAATCAAGGACCGTCCAGTATCGACTGTATACTAGAGCGCTCGTGCCAAATTCATGGCACCCCGGACAAGCTAACCAACCAGACCAAAAGAGACTGTTGGGGATTTAAACAAGCCGGCAAAATAAACGCCAAAAACAAGTACAAGGGGCTGCATAGCGACGATGACGATGAGCCCTGGCGTCGGAACACGGGGGGGAGGGGCAGAAGAAATTCCCCCCCAGGTGAAAATGGTCAACATGATCTACGCCACCCACATCCCCAAGCGGGAACGGAAGCGAGCACTACGGGACATATATGCGATGGAGCCAGTCATCCCCAAATTCAACCCATGGTCAGCTTGTCCGATCACCTTTGATCGTAGGGATCATCCTACTAGCATCCGTCATGGCGGTTCAACCGCATTGGTTTTAGACCCAATTATAGACGGATTTCACCTCACAAGAGTCCTTATGGACGGAGGCAGCAGCCTGAACCTGCTTTATCAGGACACAGTGCGGAAGATGGCCATCGATCCTTCAAGGATCAAGCCCACCAAAACCACCTTTAAAGGTGTCATTCCTGGTGTAGAGGCCCGCTGCACGGGCTCTATAACATTGGAAGTAGTCTTCGGATCTCCGGATAACTTCTGAAGCGAAGAGCTAATCTTCGATATCGTCCCTTTCCGCAGTGGTTACCACGCACTCCTCGGACGAACCACATTCGCTAGATTCAATGCAGTACCACACTATGCATACCTCAAGCTCAAGATGCCAGGCCCGCGCGGGGTCATAACAGTCAACGGGGATATGGACCGCTCTCTCCGTACAGAAGAACATACTGCGGCCCTTGTGGCAGAAGTACAATGCGGCCTCCTCCGGCAAACCACCAATCCGGCGACCACCTTTTCAAGCTCCATCAAGCGAGGGCGGAATACCCCGCAGCAAGATCAGCAGGCACGACAAGAGCAGGACTAGCAGTCCGGCCTCCGCTCAAATCCCAGCAAAGCAGCATTCGTGCCACGCGTACACAATTACGCACTCAAAATACCATGGGCACAGGCGGAGGCATATCAGGGGCTCAGTCAACAGTACAATATTGCTTCGTAACTTTTCCTTTTTACCCTTAAGAACATTGCTTTAGTGCAGCTTCTCCAGAATAGTCGGATTGTCGGACTTACATAGGAGAAGAAACCCAGGAGGCAACAGGCTTTGCGCACAACAAGAAACACCCAGGTGGAATCTATGCATGATCGTTGTTTCTGCTTTATCTATTTGTACGTAGCCTGCCCCTGGAGAGGATATGTCAAATAATCCTATTTGTCTCCGCCTAATGCATACATTGTAAACATACGCTTAAATGTATTATTTATGAATGGGAGACCACGTATAGCGTCAGCTTACTTATTTTTATTTGCGCATTTTTTGTAAATGTCTATTTATTTTTGCATCCGTACACTTTGGTACGTGTAGTTTGCCAGGGGATTTTTTTATGTTACCCCATAATACGGCAAGTCAAGTCCGAACACTTTCAACAGTGCGGCACCCTGAACTTATAGCATTATATGCATCAGCTCCGAATCATGTCTTGGGTTATGGTTGGGATAGCCCGGCTCCCTTGCTTTGGTGCCTTACGTTCTGATAATTCGGCTAAGGTACCGCAGGGAGAACTACTGCGATTGTGCCCTGGTTCTGCCGGACGAGCACCTCAGTAGAGAAAGCACAAAACTGTCCGACATGATGTGGCGAGAGACTGGTCGTTGTTCGAGAGGTCTTAAAATCCTTAAAGATTTTTCCGCTTTAGGCGTTAATTCGGCTTTGTCCGATATAGGCGTGTATAGCGCCCCAATTCGGCCTTCCGGATTCTAGGGGCTTCGCCGAAATTTAAAATCATAGACTTCTATGGCTAAGTGAGGGTTATAAAGCTGTATAGTCCGATTGCCTGGTTCGCTGCGCTGGACACCTCCTTAAGGGACCAAACATTTGGATAAAGAGTGTCCGGGTTTTCCACAACACCCCAGTACTAGTTACACGGGGGCGGAAGCCGACAACTGGCCTACTTTCAGAATTTGATAAACAGCCGCACAGATGGTAATATTTTAAATTACAAAAGTGCTACATAGCGCAAGTAACTTCGTCTTTATATTACAATCATGACAGAAGTGAATTCATTCAAAAATTATGTCTTTGCTACATTCATAGGCCACGAGGCAAGCACCCTTCATAACGCCATCATAATACTTCTCGGGGACACGATGCGGCTTGCCCTCCGGCGGCCCGTCCTTCACCATCTTCTCCGCATCCAGCTTGCCCCAATGCACCTTGGCGCGGGCAAGGGCCCGGCGGTCACCCTCAATGCAAACGGATCGCTTGATGACTTCCAGTCGTGGACAGGAATCCACCATCCGCTTGATCAGGCCGAAGTAGCCCGTGGGCAGAAGCTCGCCAGGCCATATCTGGACTATGAGATCTTTCATGGCCACTTCGGCTGCCTTGTGGAGTTCGACCAACTGCTTCAGTTGGTCACTCAGAGGCGTTGCATGTTCGGCCCCAGCATACTGGGACCAGAACAACTTCTCCGTTGAGCTCCCCTCCTGGGCACGGTAGAACTCTGCGGCGTCGGATACGCTGCATGGCAGGTCTGCGAATGCCCCTGGAGAGCTGCGGATTCGAGTAAGTAAAAGAAACGCCTCCTCCACATGTTTGATTTGCATAAAAATTTTCTTACCCGCTGCTATTTTCTTGGCCTCCTGGATCTCTTGCTGAGCCCTCTCGGCTTCGGCCCTGGCGTCTTTTGTATTTGTAAGGGCCTTTGCAAGCTCGGCCTCCTTTGCTTTAAGCTCCTGCTCCGCAGACTCGAGCTTCTTGCCGAGCTCCTGGAGCTCTTCTTGTAGCTCGCCCACTCGGGCCTCTTGCTTTTTGCGCTCCTTGAGTTCCAAGGCCACTTTTTGTTCGGCCTCGGACAACGCCTTCTTGAGAGACGCCACTTCGGTGGCGGCCTCTGTTACCACATCACGACGTCTCGTCGTTAGCATAATCAAACTTTATTTACTATTTATTATATGAGAGAGGGAAATCATTTACCTTTGTTCTCTTCGAGCTGCCTCCTCGCGAGGCCGAGCTCTCCCTGTGCCCGCTCTAAATCCTGCGTCAGGCCGGTGATTTCGGCCGTGCGAGCAGTAGCGGCCAACAGCACAGCCTGTATATTTACATTCAAAACTTATTGTTAGATTCCTGCAGATTGTAATTGACCCTCCATTTGGTTTTTCTTTCCGAACACCAAATGGAGTATCACGGGCTACTACCTATCGGGTGGTAATTTTACACATTCTTACTGCTTACCTCAAAGCATGTTAGGAGGCTGGTGCAGGCTTCGGTTAGTCTGCTCTTGGCGGACGAAACCTTCTGAATCACCGCACTCATGAGAGTACGGTGCTCTTCATCCAGGGAAGCGCCTCGAAGCGCTCCCAGCAGACAATCCGGCGCCTGGGACGCAACGGAAGTCCTTTATACAGACGGCCCTCCGTCCATAACGAGGGGCTGCCCGCCTAAGTCCGGAACCACTGAAGGCTCCGGAACAGTGTTCGGCTGAGAGCCCGGCTTGCCGTGGCTCTCATCGACACGATCCGCAGGGACCTTGAACCCCGCGAGTCCGCCGCCTGGGACGCCGCCTTGAGGCGCCTCCAGGGCCACCTCCGCCATCGTCAGGAGCCTTCGGGACAACACCTCCGTGTCTTCCGCAGGATGAGGAGACATGGTCGTCGGGAGCGAGTTCATTGCTGACTCACTCAAGGACCCGTTCAAAGACGATACTCCCGGATGGGCCCTGGCCGGACTGTATACAAGTTCGGCATTATAAACAAAATTATGAAGCGAAAATTACGATTAAGTGCGGATACTTACGACCGCACAAGGGGCTTCCTCCTGGGCAGCCACCCTTCCTCGCTATTGGCGGCGGTGGCGGAGTAGTCCGGAAGGGGTGCTTTTCCCTTCTTGGACGTCCCAGTCTCCTCCACCGAGGCGGCCTTCCTCTTCTTCCCTCCCCCGACATGGGGAGGTGGTGTTTCTCCTTGTTCCTCCTTGCCTCCGCGGGAGGAATCCGCCTCATCGTCATCAGATGACAAGGGTATGACGGGCTTACGCCGGGGGCCTCTCCTAGCCCCCTGGTTCACCGTCTCAGGCCCCCCATCCTTTCCGGATGGGGCAGCCTCTTCTTCTTCTTCTTCTTCCCCTTCGAGTGAGGAGTGTGTTTCATCATCTTCGGATGAGGCTTGCGTGACCTTACTTCGGAGACCCTTTTGGGTCCCCGGGGCCTTCTTGTCAGCCTTCTTCTCCGGCCCCTTATAGGGCAACGAGACCAGCATCTTCGTCAGAAGATCAGTGGCTGGGCTTTCCGGCAACGGAGCCGGACTATCGATCCGCTCCGCCGTCTCCACATATTCCTAAAACAAATATGCACAATTACTTGAGGTTCCCCCGCAAATATACTGAGAAGGACTGGATTCGGTGATGGCCTTAGAACTCACTTGAGTAGGTTGACATGCGGCGTGGAGCCCGCGGTCCTCGGTTATGAGAGGAGGTACCTCGGTGGCCTTGAACAACGCCTTCCATGCGTTCTTATGCTTCATGTCGTAGAGCCTCTGGAGCGTCCGGTGTTCGGCCGGGACGAATTCCCAAAGATTGAATGCCCGCCTTTGGCACGGTAATATCAGGCGAATGAGCATGACTTGGACCATGTTGACAAGCTTGATGTTCTTGTCCTTCATGCCCTTGACGCAGGTGATGAGTCCGGTCAGCTCTGCAGATTCGCCCCATAATAGGCCTTTCTCTTCCCAGGAGGTGAGCCGCATAGGGGTCCCAGATCGGAACTTGGGGGCCGGCGCCCAGTCGGCATCGTGGGGCTCAGTGACGTGGAACCACCCTGATTTCCACCCCTTCACGGTTTCCGCAAAGGAGCCTTCAGGCCAGGTGACATTAGGCATTTTGCCCACCATGGCTCCTCCGCACTCCGCTTGCTGGCCGCTCACAATCTTCGGCTTGACGCAGAAGGTTTGGAGCCACAAGCCGAAATGAGGCTTGATGCGGAGGAAAGCCTCACACACGACGATGGACGCCGAGATGTTGAGGACGAAGTTCAGAGCTAGATCATGAAAGTCTAGCCCGTAGTAGAACATAAGCCCGCGGACGAAGGGGTGGAGTGGAAACCCCAGTCCATGGACGAAGTGGGCAAGGAACACGACCCTCTCGTGGGGTCTTGGAGTTAGAATGACCTGACGCGCGTCTGGTAACCGGTGCGCTATGTTTGCGGCCAAGTATCCGGCTGCCCGAAGATTCGCGATCTTCTTCTCCGTCGCGGTGGAAGCCACCCAGTTGCCTCCTGCTCCGGACATGACTAACTGTGCGGAGAAGACCTGGACTAGGGCGCTGGAGCTCGAGGGGGCAAGAGTATGCGAGGGGAGGAAGAAGTTGTGGGTAAAAATGAGGAACTCTTATCCCTTTATAGAAGCGACAAAAGCGGTGCGCCTCCCCACTAGACTGTTGAGAATCGCTTACTTCCCAAGCGCCACGATTGATGGCACGGGGGGATTACCCATTCCCGTATTGATGAGAATCCCGTGATAAGGGGACATGATCTCTGCTTTGACAGGACATGTCGAGGAAACCACCTCGTAATACGCGCTGAGGCTGGTTGTGAATAACGGTTCGAATAATGACCTGGCCCTAATGGCATGTCACGCCGTCTAAAAGTTGTCAGTTGGAGTATTGTTATCTCTACGGTGGTATGTGAAGATCATTTTGCAGATCCGGACGCGGTCTATGTGCTCGATGGTAACCTTGGAGTATTCGGAGGAGGAACTTGCCTTGCAATGCCGAAGACAAGACTGCACGCCGGACTCATCGTCATTGAAGCCTGGTTCAGGGGCTACTGAGGGAGTCCTGGATAAGGGGGTATCCGGACAGCCGGACTGTATTCATCGTCCGGACTATAGAAGCGTCAAGATACAAGACTCAAGACTTCGGCTCGTGTCCGGATGGGACTCTCCTTTGCGTGGAAGACAAGCTTGGCGATCCGAATATTATATTTCCTTCCTTGTAACCGACTCCATGTAAACCCTAGCTCTCCAGTGTCTATATAAACCGGAGAGCATGGTCCTTAGAAGGCCGATCACAATTACAATCATACCATCATAGGCTAGCTCTTAGGGTTTAGCCTCTACGGTCTCGTGGTAGATCTACTCTTGTATTCCACATATCTTCAATATTAATCAAGCAGGAAGTAGGGTTTTACCTCCATCGAGAGGGCCCGAACCTGGGTAAACATTGTGTCCCTTGCTTCCTGTTACCATCAGCCTAAGACGCACAGATCGGGACCCCTACCCGAGATCCGCCGGTTTTGACACCGACAACCCCTTCGTCCGCGGGCTCATGTTCTACTACGGGCTAGATTTCCATGATCTAGCCCCGAACTTCGTCCTCAGCATGTCGGTGTTCATCGTCGTATGCGAGGCCTTCCTCCGCATCAAGCCTCATTTCGGCTTGTCGCTGCAAATCTTCTGCGTGAAGCCGAAGATCGTGAGCAGCCAGCAAGCGGAGTGCGGAGGAGCCATGGTGGGCAAGATGCCTAACATCACCTGGCTTGACGGCTCCTTTGCGGAAACCGTGAAGGGATGGCAGTCGGGGTGGTTTTACATCACCGAGCCGCGCGACGCCAACTGGGAGGCGGCCCCCGAGTTCCGATCCGGAACCCCCATGCGGCTTACCTCCTGGGAATAGAAGGGCCTGTCCTGGGGCGAATCTACATAGCTGACCGGACTCCAAAACTTCATCAAGGGCATGAAGGACAAGAACATCAAGCTTGTCAACATGATCCAGGTCATGCTCATTCGCCGGATTCTGCCGTGCCAAAGGCGGGCATTCAATCTGTGGGAGTACGTCCCGGCCGAACACCAGACGCTTCAGAGGCTCTACGACATGAAGCACAAAAATGCGTGGAAGGCGTTGTTCAAGGCCTCCAAGGTACCTCCTCCCATATCCGAGGACCGTGGGCTCCACGCTGCGCGGCCTACTAGTCAGGTGAGTTCTCAGGCTGCCACCGGATTCGGTTCTTCCCAATATATTCATGGGGGGGCCTTAAGTAATTGTGCATATTTGTTCAGGATTATGTGGAGACAGCGGAGCAGATTGACTGTCCGGCTCCACTGCCAAAGCCCAGCAAATGCTCTCCTGGCGGAGATGCTGGTCCCGGCGCCCTACAAGGGGCCGGAGAAGAAGGCCGATAAGAAGACCCCGGGGATCCAAAAGGGTCTCCGACATAAGGTTGCACCATAAGCCTCATCCGAAGACGACGAGGCACACTCCTCCCCCGAAGGGGAAGAATAAGAGGAGGAGGCCGCCCCATCCGGAAAGGACGAGGGGCCTGAGAGGGCGGACCAGGGTGCCAAGAGAGGCCCCCGGTGCAAGGCCGTCATACCCTCGTCGTCCGATGACGATGATGCAGATTCCTCCCGCGGAGGCGGGGGGAAACAAGAAGAAACTCCACCTCCCCGTATTGGGGGGGGGGGAGAAAAAGAGGAAGGCCGCCCCGGAGGGGGAGGCTGGGACGTCCAAGAAGGGAAAGGAGTCCCTTCTGGACTACTCCGCCACCGTCGCCGATAGCGAGGAGGGGTGGCTGCCGAGGAAGAAACCCGTAGTGTGATCGTAAGTATCCACACTCTATCGTAATTTTGCTTCAGAGTTTTGTTATAACGCCAAACTTGTATGCAATCCGGCCAGGGTCCGTCCCGAGGCGTCGTCTTCGGATGGGTCCTTGAGCGATTCGGCGATGAACTTGCTCCCGACGACCACTACTTCTCAGCCTGCAGATGACACAGAGGTGTTATCCCAAAGGCTCCCAGAGCGGGGGCTGGTGGCTCTGGAGGCGTCCCAAGGCGGCATTCCAGACGTCGGACATGCGGGGTTCAAGATCCCCGCAGACCATGTTGATGAGAGCCACAGTAGGCCGGGCTCTCAACCGAACACTGTTCCGGAGCCTTCAATGGTTCCGGACTCAGGCGGCAGCCCCTCGTTAGGGAGGGAAAGGTGTTTGTGTCGAGGACTTCCATTGCGCCCGAGGTGCCGGATTGTCTGCTGGAAGCGCTTCGTGGCGCTTCCATAGGTGAAGAGCACCGTACTCTTATGAGTGCGGTGATTCAGAAGGTTTCGTCCGCCAAGAGCGGACTAACCGAAGACTGCACCAGCCTCCTGACAGGCTTTGAGGTAAGTAATAAAAATGTGTGAAATTACCACACGATAGGTAGTAGCCCCTGATACTCTGTTTGGTGTTCGGAAGGAAAAACCAAACGGAGGGTCAATTATAAGCCGCAGGAGTCTAACACTAAGTTTGAATGTGAATAAGAAGGCTGTGCTGCTTGCCGCTGCGGTCCATACGGCCGAGATCGCCGGACTAAAACAGGACCCGGAGCAGGCACAGGGAGAGCTCGACCTCACGAGGAGGCACCTCGAGGAGAGCAAAGGTGAATGATTCCCCTTTCTCATATAATGAAGGATAGATAAAATTGGTTATTCTAACAACGAAGCGTCGTGATTTGATAACAGAGGCCACCACCGAAGTGGCATCTCTCAAGAAAGCGCTGTCCGAGGCCGAACACAAGGCGGCCTTGGAACGCAAAGAGAGCGAAAAGCAAGATGCGAGAGTGGGAGAGGTACAACAAGAGCTCCAGCATCTCGGCAAAAGGTTCGAGGCCGTGGAGCATGAGCTTAAGGCGAAAGAGGGCGAGCTTACGACTGCCCTTGCAAGTATAAAAGACACCAAGGCCGAAGTCGAGAAGGCACAACAGGAGATCTAGGAGGCCAAAAATATAGCGGCGGGTAAGAAATTCTTTATGCAAAGCAAACATGTGGATGAGGCGTTTCTTTTACTTACCCGAGTAAGGAGCTCTCCAGGGGCATTCGCAGATCTGCCATGCAGCGTATCAGACACTGCGGAGTTCTACCGTGCTCAGGAGGGGAGCTCAACAGAGAAGTTGTTCTGGTCCCAGTATGCTGGGGCCGAACATCCAACGCCTCTGAGTGACCAACTGAAGCAGTTGGTCGAACTCCACAGGGCGGCCGATGTGGCTATGAAGGATTTCATAGTCCGGATGTGGCCTGGTGAGCCCCTGCCCACCAGCTACTTCAGCCTAATCAAGCGGATGGTGAATGCCTGTCCGCGACTGGAAGTCATCAAGCGATCCGTTTGCATTGAGGGTGCACGCCGGCCCTTTGCCCGTGCGAAGGTGCATTGGGGCAAGCTGGATGCGGAGAAGCTGGTGAAGGACGAGCCGCCGGAGGGCAAGGCACATCGCTATCCGGAGAAGTATTATGATGGCGTTATGAAGGGCGCTCGCCTCGTGGCCGATGAATGTACCAAGGACATAATTTTAGAATGAATTCACTTCTGTCAAGTTTGTAATTTAAGGACGAAGTTACTTGTGCTATGTAGCACTTTTGTTATTTAAAATATTACCTTCTATGCGGCTGTTTATAAAATTCCGAAAGTAGGCCAGTCGTCGGCTTCCGCCCCCATGTAACTAGTACTGGGGTGTTCGTGGAAAACCCGGACACTCTTTATCCAAATGTTTGGTCCCTTAAGGAGGTGTTCGGCGCAGTGAACAAGGCAATCGGACTATGCGGCTTTATAACCTTCACTTAGCCATAGAAGTCTACAATTTTAAATTTCGGCGAAGCCCCTAGAATCCAGAAGGCCGAATTGGAGCTCTATATATGCCTAGATCGGACGAAGCCGAATTACCGCCTAAAGCGGAAAAATCTTTAAGGATTTTAAGACCTCTCAAACAGCAACCAGCTCTCGCAACATCATGTCAGTCAGTTTTCGGCTTTCTCTATTGAGGTGCTCGTCCGGAAGAACCGGGACACAATCGCATTAGTTCTCCCTGCGCTACCTTAGCCGATATAACAGAATGCAAGGCACCAAAACAAGGGAGCCGGGGTATCCCAACTGTAGACCCAAGACATGATTCGGAGCTGATGCATATAATGCTATAAGTTCGGGGTGCCGCACTGTTGAATGTGTTCGGACTTGTCTGGCCGTATTATGGGGCGCCATAAGAAGCCAATGGCAAAATGAACGTACCAAGGTGTATGGATGCAATATCAAAAAGACATTTGTAAAAAATGCCTAAATAAGAATAATAAGCTGACGCTATATATGATCTCCCATTCATGAATAATACGTTTAAGCATATGTTTACAATGAATGCATTAAGCAGAGATAAATAGGATTATTTGACATACCCTATCCGGGGGGCAGGCTACGTACAGATAGATAAAGCAGGTATAACGATCGTAAATAGATTCCACCTGGGTATTTCCTTCTGTGCACCTCCTTGGTTTTCTCTCCTATGTAAGTCCGACAATCCGGCTCTTCTGGAGAGGTTGCACTAAAGCAATGTCCTGAAAGGTGAAAGGAAAGGTTACGAAGGTACGTGGCGGTGATACCGCACTGCTGACTGAGCCACTGCTGCACCTCCGCCTGTGCCCATGGTATTTTAAGTGTGTAATTGTGTACGCGTGGCACGAATGCTTCTTTCATGGGCTTTGAGCAGAGGCCGGACTGCTAGTCATGCTCTTGGCGTGCCTGGTGGTCCTGTTGCGAGGTGCTCCGAACTCGCTTGACGGTGCTTGAGGTTGTCGTCGCCGGATTGGTGGTTTGCCGGAGGAGGCCGCATTGTACTTCTGCCGCAAGGGCTGCAGTATGCTCTTCCGTATGGAGAGAGCGGTCCATGTTTCCGTTGACTGTTATGACCCAGCGTGGTCCTGGCATCTTGAGCTTGAGGTATGCATAGTGTGGTACCGCGTTGAATCTAGAGAATGCGGTTCTCCCGAGCAGTGTGTGGTAACCACTACGGAAAGGGACGATACCGAAGATTAACTCCTCGCTTCGGAAGTTGTCCAGAGATCCGAAGACCACTTCCAATGTTATAGAGCCCGTACAACAGGCCTCTACTCCATGAATTACACCTTTAAAGCTAGTTTTGGTGGGCTTGATCCTTGAAGGATCGATGCCCATTTTGCACACTGTGTCCTGGTAAAGCAGGTTCAGGCTGCTGCCGCCGTCCATAAGGACTCGCGTAGGTGGAATCCGTCGATGATTGGGTCTAAGACCAATGTGGCCGAGCCGCCGTGACGGATGCTAGTAGGATAATCCTTACGATCAAAGGTGAACGGACAAGCTGACCATGGGTTGAGTTTGGGGACGACTGGCTCCATCGCGTAGACGTCCCGTAGTGCTCGCTTCCATTCCCGCTTGGGGATGTGAGTGGCGTAGATCATGTTGACCGTTTTCACCTGGGGGGGGGGATTTCTTCTGTCCCCCTGTGTTCGGACGCCGGGGCTCCTCATCATCGTCGTTGTGCAGCCCCTTGTCCTTGTTTTCAATGTTTATTTTGCCGGCCTGTTTAAATACCCAACAGTCTCTATTGGTGTGGTTGGCTAGCTTGTCCGGGGTGCCATGAATTTGGCACGAGCGCTCCAGTATACAGTCTAGACTGGATGGTCCCTCATTGTTTGTTTTTAATGGCATCTTCCGCTGACCGGATTTAGATCCGTTGAATCCGGCATTGACTGTCGTGTCTTCGGTGTTGTCGCCGTTGTTCCGTCGCTTGTGTCTGTTGCACCGTAGCTTGCCGTTATTGTCACGGACGTCTGACGTGCCAGAATTCGGCGTAGTGCTGCTGCGAGCCAACCAGCTGTCCTCGCCCGCGCAAAAGTGGGTCATTAGTGTCGTGAGAGCTGCCATGGACTTGGGTTTCTCCTGGCCGAGGTGTCGGGCGAGCCACTCATCGCGGATATTATGCTTGAAGGCCGTCAGGGCTTCGGCGTCTGGACAGTCAACTATTTGGTTCTTTTTAGTTAGGAACCGAGTCCAGAATTTCCTGGCTGATTCTCCAGGCTGTTGAGTGATGTGGCTCAAGTCATCGGCGTCCGGAGGTCGCACATATGTGCCTTAGAAGTTGTCAAGGAATGCGTCTTCCAGGTTTTCCCAACTGCGAATGGAATTTGCTGGCAGGTTGTTAAGCCAGTGCCGGGCAGGTCCTTTGAGCTTAAGGGGAAGATACTTGATGTCATGTAGATCATCTCCGCGGGCCATGTGGATGTGGAGAAGGAATTTTTCAATCCATACTGCAGGGTCTGTTGTGCCATCGTATGATTCGATGTTTACGGGTTTGAACCCTTCTGGGAATTCATGATCCATCACTTCATCAGTGAAGCAGAGGGGGTTTGTAGCGCCTCTGTGCCGGGCTATGTCGCGATGCAGTCCGGCCAAATCTGGCTGGTTGTGTTCGGACCGGCCGGATTTACTGTTAGTGTATCTTGTATGACGGTCATCGTCATGTGCTGCAGCGCGCCCCCGTGATCCGTACATCGATCTTGGTTGTCCTGCAGTGCTATCCAATCTATCACGCAGGTCCTGAGTATTGCCCCGGGCCGTAGTAAACTGGCGCGGGGGTGCAGGCTGGTATTCGGGCTGATATGCCATTTTATCCCAATCTCGAGGTGGCCGGTCAGTCGTGTGGCGCTCGAGTCCATATTTCTCGGCTGCCAGGACATCCGTCCATCTGTCTGTGAGCAGATCTTGATCAGCTTGAAGCTGCCGCTGCTTCTTCTTCAGGCTCATCACAGTGGCAATAAGCTGGCGCTTGAAGCGCTCCTGCTCCACGGGGTTCCTCAAGCACGCCGAACTCGTCGTCGCTGAGGCTAATCTCGTCTTCAGAGGGGGGCATGTAGTTCTCTACCTCCAGATACCCGCCCGTCGCCCGTTCATCTAGGCTGTCCTGCCCATGCTCCTGCTTGGCCTGCTCGAAGGCGGGCCGATCGGGGTTGTATTCATCTTCGGCACCATCCGGATTGTTTTCGTCTCCTGTGCTGGTATTGCCTTGGCGGGGCTTGGAGCGGCGCGGGCGACGCCCATGTGTTTCTTTCTTCTTGGAGGGGTTATCCTCCATTGCCTCATCGCCATTTGTTTCTTTCGGAGTGTCCACCATATATATATCGTATGAATAGGTGGTTGTCCACCGCCCTGTGGGCGGTGGCTCCTGTGTGTCTCCTGCATCGTCGTCCATACCGTCGATGTCTTCGGAGTCGAAGTCAAGCACGTCGGTTAAATCATCGATCGTGGCAATGAAGTGGGTGGTGGGTGGGCAGCGAATTCCTTCGTCGCCTGCTTCCCACTCAAGCTGGACATAGTTCGGCCCAGAGCCTCCTGACAAAGAGAGAGACTTTAATGAGTTCAACATGTTGCCAAAGGGCGAGTGCTGAAAGATGTCCGCAGTGGTAAACTCCATTACCGGAGCCCAACCTGGCTTGGCTGGCTCGAGGGTATGCGGACCGGAAACAACAACCGGATACGAGTCCGGGGGCCCGGGCTTACAGGCCTCCACAGAGGTGAGACCTGTTTTCGGCTCCACCGCCGATGAGTATGCGGCCTGCGAGGCGGGTTTCACCCATCCGTCCTTGGGCAACACAACCTGTTCCGGATTTAGATCCGGGGCTACTGCAGGGATGATGTCCCAAGCATTGTCCGACAGCAGGTCTAGGCCGTGCTCGTCGTGACTGTCCGGCGCTCCTGGCACAGGCCCGAATCCGTCGAAGATCAAGTCTCCGCGAATGTCCGCCATGTAGTTCAAGTTTCCGAACCTGATCTGGTGGCCAGGGGCGTAGCTGTTGATCTGCTCCAGATGACCAAGCGAATTGGCCTGCAGTGCGAAGCCGCCAAACACAAAGATCTATCTGGGGAGAAAAGTCTCGCCCTGGACCGTGTTGTTGGCGATTGAATACGCCATCAGGCCTCAAAGCGACGACACAGAGGAACTCTCAATGGAAGCACCAATGTCGGTGTCAAAACCGGCAGATCTTGGGTTGGGGGTCCCGATCTGTGCGTCATAGGCTGATGGTAACAAGAAGCGAGGGACACAATGTGTACCCAGGTTCGGGCCCTCTCGATGGAGGTAAAACCCTACTTCCTGCTTGACTAATATTGAAGATATGACTAGTACAAGAGTAGATCTACCACGAGATCGTAGAGGCTAAACCCTAGAAGCTAGCCTATGATGGTATGATTGTAAATGTGATCAGCCTTCTAAGGACCATCCTCTTCGGTTTATATAGACACCGGAGAGGGCTAGGAATTACATAGAGTCAGTTACAAGGAAGGAAATATGATATCCGGGTCGCCAAGCTTGTCTTCCACGCAAAGGAGAGTCCCATCCGGACACGGGCCGGAGTCTTGCGTCTTGTATCTTCACGCTTCAATAGCCCGGACGATGTATATAGTACGGTTGTACGGATACCCCCTAATTCAGGACTCCCTCAATGGTCATGGAAAAATCTGGAGTGGAAACAAGGTCATCAGAGCAGACAATGCTATCTGACGAAGCACATATCTTGCTAGTTACGGATAGGTCCTTAGAGGAGGATTCAAAGACAGATGACCAGTCCTATCCCCCCCACCCCGAGGTGCATGCTCTAACTTGGCAGGGTTATGCTGCTCATATCGTGTGTATGGTATCTTGCATTGCTATGTCATTTGCTTAGTTTAGACATGCTTTGTGTGATTGCCACCTGTTTAGTGTCTAATTACCATATATCTGAATTATGCAATGCCATCTTGTTGCAAGACATTATATATGTGAATTATGCAATGCTATCTTTTAGCAAGGCATTATATATGTGAATTATGCAATGCCATGCTGTTTAGCCAAGCATCATATATGTGAATTATATCATGTCATCCTTTTTTTGTATTTCTCATTGCATTTATCGACAATGTTTGTATATTCAACTGCTCTTCTTGTGCATCAGCCATTTGAATTGGTGATGGAGAAATTTGGAGTGAAAACAAGGTCTTCAGAGAAGACAATGCTACCTGTTGAAGCAGATATCTTGCTGGTTACAGATAGCTCTTCAAAGGAGGATTCACAGGCAAATGACCAGTCCTATTATCCCCCTGAGGTGTATGCTCAAACTTGGCAGGGTTATATTACTCATATCATGCATATGTTGTATTGCAATGCTTAGTTTTTACATCATATACACAATATTGAATGCCATCTCCTTAGTTTTTATCATATCATATATGTGATTGCCGTCTGCTCACTTGCTTAGTATATAAATCATATATTTGAATTATAGCATGCCATGATGTTTACATAGACAACATGTATCTGAATTATGGCATGCCAACCATTTTCTAAAGACATAATATAGTTATATCATCTCATCCTGTTTACATAGTCATCATATTTTGAATTATGCCATTCTATCCGTGAATTATACCATGCCATCATGTTTCCATCGGCAACATGTTTGTGATTTATGGCATGCCAACCACTTTAATAAACACATCGTATAGTTATATCATGTCATCCTGTTTACATAGTCATCATCTTTTGAAGTATGTCATTCTACCCCGTTTAGTTAGCCATCATACATGTGAAATTGTGTCATACTATCCTGTTTAATTAGCCATCATATATGTGAAATTATGTCTTGCTATTCTGTTTGGTTAGACAACATAAATGTGAATTATTTCATGCCATGTTTTCTTCCCTACTATCCATTGAACCTGTCTATCTTACAATGTCTATACATTCAATTACTTTTCTTGTTTATCAACCATTTCAATTGGAAGGGGTGATGGCAGTATCTGTGGGAGTAAAAACACGGTCTTCAGAAAAGATCATGCTACCTGTCGATGTAGATAGAACCATGGTTGTACTTGCCCAAGAACCAGCCCCACCACAGATAACCCAGACTCACGCAGATTGTACCCCTACCCAGTTGGACAAAGAACCAACTACACCCCTTCTAACCCCAACCCAGCAGATAGTAACCCAGTTCTAGTTGACACAACACCGTCTCCATCGCAAAGCACCCAAACACGAGCAGTTAGTAAGGCAACTGTAGTGCCCAAAGCACGAGGACCACCACTACGAACCCCAAGTCAACGCTTAAAGCAGAAGAAGAATTGTTCTCAGGTCAGGTTCCGTAGCTATGGTTCATACTAGTTTGCTCTTGCATCACTGTATTTACTCATACCAACTAATTTCAAATTTGAAGGATGCAATTGAAACTCCAATGGCGCAACAGGTATGTTTTAAACCTGTTTCTTTAACGTGTTTGCTGTTGTAACTTGCTCTATGTTGATTTTAGTTTCAATTGAATAAATTGGTATGTTCTCATGCCATGCACATTACAAGTGTTATTATTGTTGTGTAGTTTCCCACACTTATATTCGATCTATGCTGCTTTGTCTTAAATAGATATGATTCGAACTGTATCTACCTTGATTTGACTACATAAACTAGAATGATATAGACCATACAGTGACCATACTACATAGATATATGTTTGTTTCATGTTGTTATCTTGTCCACCTTACTACATTGTAAACCTGTGATGTGTTTGCTTGTTTCTCTTTTAGAACGCGGATACAATATTGGAGAAGAGTACCCCGTTATGCAATGGTAAAGGAAGTAATGCATATAAGGTTCAAGGTAGTGAGACATCCCTGTTGGTCTCCAAGAAAGCAGATAAAAACTATATTGAAGACACTGAGACAACCCCAAAGTCCCGTCTTGATGTAGTGTTTGAGTTACTGGCTACTACTGCTGGCACCAGCTCTTCGAACTTGCTGCCTGAAATAGTTCGGCTTCTTGAGTCTCAACTTCAAGTTGAAAGACATCGATCAGATGTTATGCGACAGGAAGTGGAAGGACCGAGGAAGTCCCAGCAGAATTCAGATGCATACTTTCTGGTGCAACAACAAGTGCTAGAGGATTTAAGCGCCAAACAAGAGAAAGTTAATAAGCTTGCTAAGCATCTTGCCAACATTATGGGTACCCAGGATATTGTTTCTTGAGCTCTTGTGAAGTGGTTCCAGTTCTGGACTAGTTTTGCTGCGGCGTTTATATGATATGCTGCTTTGTTCCCTATATTTGCACTGGTGGCGTACTTTGATGCCCAGTGGATGTAATATGTCTAATATCCGTGATAGCCTAGCATAAGTTGCTTGCTTATTTATTTCCTTATTGTCTTGTTAATTTGTTTTCTTGTAGTCAGTGCAATTCTTTTTCCACGGTTTTCTAGTGGCCGCAATAACCTATTTTTTAAAACTAGGCCACAATAACCATGGGCTACATATTTACTGTAGTTACCATGGACCTCCTACGTGTCGTAGAAGCAATGGGACTTCTAAGGGCCGTAGAAACAATGGGCCTTCTACGGGGCATAGAAACAATGGGCATTCTACGGGTTGTAGACACAATGTGCCTTCTACGGGCCGTATCATCAATGGGCCTTCTACGGGTCGCATGATCGATTGGCCAAACATGGGCCAATAACATACCACATTATGGCCGTAAATGGGCTAGAGTTGGAATCATCCGTTCATGGGCCGACCATAATGGACCGTTGTTAATCAGCCATATTTGATGACGCTATGAAAATGGCCCAACGTATTAATGGGCCACAAATGGGCCGACTGTAACCACGGGCTGAATTTGGCTCACAAGTAGAAATTGATAGTAACAGGTTGTAAGTAAACGAATGCTGGAAATGAGCCCAAGAATAAATGGGCCCTAAGAAGGCCGAAAGATAACATGGGCTGGAAACGGCCCAATGGAATAATGGGCCTTTAATGGGTATAAAGTGATACACTGTTCATTACGGGCCAGTTTCACCATGGTCCGTTAATGGGCTAAGAGTTACAAAGGGCCTCATATGGGCCGAAAGATGTCATGGGCCATACATTGGTCGGAAGTTAAAACGGGCTGGAATCATATTGGACGACCCAGATGACGCTACTGGGCCTAATTCGGATAGGTCGTAATGGACCCTGGGTTAGCGGGCTGTAAATGGGCTATATGCGAATAGGCCGTTAACAAGCTTTCCGTGGGCCGGCCCGCTACCTTTTGACCAAGTCAAACGGGCCAGACTTTTCACAAGAATGGGCCTCTATTGGGTCGTGCCACATGTCGACGTATCATAGGCGCCTTCGGTCCAATAAGTGGATGACATATGTCCCAATGGTGAGCCGACAAGTGCATCCTCGAGCCAATGATGATTTTACATGTGGAAAATCCCCATTGGTCTGGGCTGTTAACGGGTTATCAGATCCAAAATCGGACCTGATAGCTTAACGGTGAGCCATTACGGTGGATGCCACGTGTCGGTCACCCTTGGCGAAAGCACTTCTATGACACGCGATTTATCGTCATGGAAGTGGACACTTCCATGATGATAATTTTGGTAATGTAATGGAACACTTCTATGACATCACAGGTATGACTATCTTGATTCTGTCATAAAATCGTTATGGATGTACATGCATGACAGAAAACGTGACCTACTTGACAAACACGTATCATCACGAAAGTGTATTTTTTTGTAGTGATACATCAGTGTGAGCCATGGACATAGCACTATAGGTGAAATAGAATATGGTGGTTGTGGAGAAGAAAAAAAGAGGGAGATAGTCTCACATCAACTAGGCATTTCAATGGGTTATGGAGATGCCCGTCAATAGATATCAATGTGAGTGAGTAGGGATTTCCATGCAACAGATGCACTAGAGCTATAAGTTTTTGAAAGCTCAGAAAGAAAAACTAACTAGGTGTGCATCCAACTTGCTTGCTCATGAAGACCTAGGGTCATTTGAGGAAGCCCATCTTTGGAATATACAAGCCAAGTTCTATAATGAAAAATTCCCACTAGTATATGAAAGTGACAAAATAGGAGACTCTCTGTCATGAAGACCATGGTGCTACTTTGAAGCACAAGTGTGGAAAAAGGATAGTAACATTTCCCCTTCTCTTTTTTTCTATCATCTTTTTGTTTGGCTTCTTTGGCCTCTCTTTTTTTTCCTCACATGGCACAATGCTCTAATAATGACGATCATCACACTTCTATTTACTTACAACTCAAAAATTACATCTCGATACTTAGAACAAAAATATGACTCTATATAAATGCCTTCGGCGGTGTACCGGGATGTGCAATGACTCAAGAGTGACATATATGAAAGAATTATGAAAGGTGGATTTGCCACAAATATGATGTCAACTACATGATCATGCAAAGCAATATGACAATGATGAAGCGTGTCATAATAAACAGAACGGTGGAAAGTTGGATGCCAATATATCCCGGAATGGCTATGGAAATGCCATAATAGGTAGGTATGGTGGCTGTTTTGAGGAAGGTATATGGTGGGTGTATGGTACCGGTGAAAGTTGTGTGGCACAAGAGAGGCTAGCAACAGTGGAAGGGTGAGAGTGCGTATAATCCATGGACTCAACATTAGTCATAAAGAACTCACATCTTATTGCAAAAATCTAGTAGTCACCAAACAAAGTACTTTGCGCATGCTCCTAGGGGGATAGATCGGTAGGAAAAGACCATCGCTCGTCTCCGACCGCAACTCACAAGGAAGACAATCAATAAATACCTCATGCTCCAACTTTGTTACATAACGATTCACCATACGTGCATGCTACGAGAATCACAAACCTTAACACAAGTATTTCTCAAATTCACAATTACTCACTAGCATGACTCTAATATCACCAACTTTATATGTCAAAACAATCATAAGGAATCAAACTTCGCATAGTTTCCAATGCAC
Organism: Triticum dicoccoides; assembly: GCF_002162155.2. NCBI lineage: Eukaryota > Viridiplantae > Streptophyta > Magnoliopsida > Poales > Poaceae > Triticum > Triticum dicoccoides. The sequence goes on from NC_041383.1 coordinate 454,130,885, forward strand.
TTTATATGAACGTTTTTATTATATCCCTCTTGGATTCCTACCATATTAGGACTAACTTTATAACCAAAGCAAATTACCATGATGTTTAAAAAGACTCTCAAAATAATATAAGCGAAGCATGAGAGTTCAACAATTTCTATAAAATAAAACCACCGCCATGCTCTAAAAAGATATAAGTGAAGCACTAGAGCAATATTCCCTAGCTCAAAAGATATAAGTGTTGGGGAATGTAGCAGAAATTCAAAATTTTCTACGCAACACCAAGATCAATCTATGGAGTAATCTAGCAACGAGGGGAAGGATAGAGCATCTACATACCCTTGTAGATCGCTAAGCGGAAGCGTTCAAGAGAACGAGGTTGAAGGAGTCGTACTCGTCATGATCCAAATCACCGGAGATCCTAGTGCCGAACGGACGGCACCTCCGTGTTCAACACACATACAACCCGGTGATGTCTCCCATGCCTTGATCCAACAAGGAGAGAGGGAGAGGTTGAGGAAGACTCCATCTAGCAGCAGCACAACGGCGTGGTGGTGATGGAGGAGCGTGGTAATCCAGCAGTGCTTCACCAAGCACCGCGAGAGACAAGGAGAAAGAGAGGTAGGGTTGCGCCAGGGAGAGGTGGAAACTCTTGTCTCTGGCAGCCCCAAAACCTCAAGTATATATAGGGGAGAGGGAGGGGGCTGACCCCCCTCTAGGGTTCCCACTCCTAGGGGTGCGGCAGCCCAAAACCCATCTAGGGTGGCGGCCAAGGGGGGGAGAGGGGGAAACTTGCCCCCTAAGCAAGGTGGGGCGCCCCCTCCCCAAACCCTAGGCGCCTTGGGCCCTTGTGGGGGGGGGGGGCACACCAGCCCACCTCGGGCTGGTCCCCTCCCACACTTGGCCCACGCAGCCCTCTGGGGCCGGTGGCCCCAGTTGGTGGACCCCCGGGACCCTCCTGGTGGTCCCGTTACATTACCGATAACACCCGAAACTTTTCCGGTGACCAAAACAGGACTTCCCATATATAAATCTTTCCATCCGGACCATTCCGGAACTCCTCGTGACGTCCGAGATCTCATCCGGGACTCCGAACAACATTCGGTAACTACGTATATCTATTCCCTATAACCCTAGCGTCATCGAACCTTAAGTGTGTAGACCCTACGGGTTCGGGAACCATGCAGACATGACCGAGACGTTCTCCGGTCAATAACCAATAGCTGGCTCTGGATACCCATGTTGGCTCCCACATGTTCCATGATGATCTCATCGGATGAACCACGATGTCGAGGACTCAATCAATCCCATATACGATTCCCTTTGTCTAGCGGTATTGTACTTGCCCGAGATTCGATCGTCGGTATCCCAATACCTTGTTCAATCTCGTTACCGACAAGTCTCTTTACTCGTTCCGTAACACATCATCCCGTGATCAACCCCTTGGTCACATTGTGCACATTATGATGATGTCCTACCGAGTGGGCCAGAGATACCTCTCCGTTACACGGAGTGACAAATCCCAGTCTCGATTCGTGCCAACCCAACAGACACTTTCAGAGATACCCGTAGTGCACCTTTATAGCCACCCAGTTACGTTGTGACGTTTGGTACACCCAAAGCATTCCTACGGTATCCGGGAGTTGCACAATCTCATGGTCTAAGGAAATGATACTTGACATTAGAAAAGCTCTAGCATACGAACTACACGATCTTTGTGCTAGGCTTAGGATTGGGTCTTGTCCATCACATCATTCTCCTAATGATGTGATACTGTTATCAACGACATCCAATGTCCATGGTCAGGAAACCGTAACCATATATTGATCATTGAGCTAGTCAACTAGAGGCTTACTAGGGACATGGTGTTGTCTATGTACCCACACATGTATCTGAGTTTCCTATCAATACAATTATAGCATGGATAATAAACGATTATCATGAACAAGGAAATATAATAATAATAACTAATTTATTATTGCCTCTAGGGCATATTTCCAACAGTCTCCCACTTGCACTAGAGTCAATAATCTAGTTCACATCACCATGTGAGTAACATTGACAGGTCACATCGCCATGTGACCAACATCCAAAGAGTTTACTAGTGTCACTAAACTAGTTCACATCACCATGTGATTAAGACTCAATGAGTTCTTGGGTTTGATCATGTTTTGCTTGTGAGAGAGGTTTTAGTCAATGGGTCTGCAACATTCAGATCCGTATGTATTTTGCAATTCTCTATGTCATATTGTAAATGCTGCTTCCACGCTCCACTTGGAGCTATTCCAAATGGTTGCTCCACTATACGTATCCGGTTTGTTACTCAGAGTCATTCAGATAGGTGTTAAAGCTTGCATCGACGTAACCCTGTACGCCGAACTCTTTATCACCTCCATAATCGAGAAACATGTCCTTTATTTACTCCAAGGACAATTTTGACCGCTGTCCAATGATCCATTCCTGGATCATTCTTGTACCCCTTGACTGACTCATGGCAAGGCACACTTCCGGTGCGGTACACAGCATAGCATACTATAGAGCCTACGTCTGAAGCATAGGGGACGAACTTCGTCCTTTCTCTCTCTTTTGCCGTGGTTGAGCTTTAACTCTTAACTTCATACCTTACAACTCAGGCAAGAACTCCCTCTTTGACTGATCCATCTTGAACACCTTCAAGATCATGTCAAGGTATGTTCTCATTTGAAAGTACCTTTTAGCGTTTTTGATCTATCCTCGTAGATCTTGATGCTCAATGTTCAAGCAGCTTATTCCAGGTTTTATATTGAAAAACACCTTTCAAATAATCCTATATGCTTTCCAGAAATTCTACATCATTTCTGATCAACAATGTGCCAACAACATATACTCGTCAGAAATTCTATAGTGCTCCCACTCACTTCTTTGAAAATACAAGTTTCTCATAAACTTTGTATAAACCCAAAACCTTTGATCATCTCATCAAAGTGTACATTCCAACTCCGAGATGCTTACTCCAGTCCTTAGAAGGATTGCTGGAGCTTTGCATATTTGTTAGCGTTCTTCAGGATTGACAAAACCTTCTGGTTGTATCACATACAACCTTTCCTCAAGGATATTGTCGAGGAAACAATGATTTGACATCCTATCTGCAAGATTTCATAAATCATGCAGTAATTGCTAATATAATCCCAACAGACTCTTAGCATCGCTACGAGTGAGAAAGTCTCATCGTAGTCAACTCCTTGAACTTGTCGGAAAACATCTTAACGACAAGTCGAGCTTTCTTAATGGTGATACTTACCATCATTGTCTGTCTTCCTTTTAAAATCCATCTGTACCCAACGGCCTTACGACCATCAAGTATTTCTTCCAAAGTCATGGATCCTTTCTTGGATTTTATGGCCTCAAGCCATTCGTCGGAATCCAGGCCCACCATCGCTTCTCCATAGCTCGTAGGTTCATTGTTGTCTAGCAATATGACCTCTAAGACAGGATTGCGTACCACTCTAAAGTAGTACGCGTCCTTGTCGACCTACGAGGTTCGGTAGTGACTTGATCCGAAGCATCGTGATCACTATCATCAGCTTCCACTTCAATTGGCGTAGGTGCCACATGAACAACTTCCTGTGCCCTGCTACACACTAGTTGAAGTGATGGTTCAATAACCTCATCAAGTCTCCACCATCCTCCCACTCAATTCTTTCGAGAGAAACCTTTCCTCGAGAAAAGACCCGTTTCTATAAACAATTACTTTTGCTTCCGGATCTGAGATAGGAGGTATACCCAACCATTTTGGGTATCCTATGAAGATGTATTTATCCGCTTTGGGTTCGAGCTTATCACGATGAAACTTTTCATATAAGCGTCGCAGCCCCAACTTTCAAGAAACGACAACTTAGGTTTCTCCAAACCATAGTTCAAACGGTGTCGTCTCAACGGAATTACGTGGTGCCCTATTAAAGTGAGTGCGGTTGTCTCTAATGCCTAACCCATGAACGATAGTGGTAATTCGATAAGAGACATCATGGTACGCACCATATATATCCAATAGGGTGCAACTATGATGTTCGGACACACCATCACACTATGGTGTTCCAGGCGGTATTAATTGTGAAACAATTTCCACAATGTCTTAATTGCGTGCCAAAGCTCGTAACTCAGGTACTCATCTCTATGATCATATCATAGACATTTTATCCTCTTGTCACGATGACCTTCAACTTCACTCTAAAATTACTTGAACCATTCAATAATTCAGACTTGTGTTTCATCAAGTAAATATACTCAGTATCTACTCAAATCATTCGTGAAGTAAGAACATAACGATATCCACTACGTGCCTCAGCACTCATTGGACTGCACACATCAAAATGTATTACTTCCAACAAGTTGCTTTCTTGTTCCATTTTACTGAAAACGAGGCTTTCAGTCATCTTGCCCATGTGGTATGATTTGCATGTCTCAAGTGATTCAAAATCAAGTGAGTCCAAACGATCCATCTGCATGGAGTTTCTTCATGCGTACATACCAATAGACATGGTTCACATGTCTCAAACTTTTCAAAAACGAGTGAGTCCAAAGATCCATCAGTATGGAGCTTCTTCATGCGTTTTATACCAATATGACTTACATGGCAGTGCCACAAGTAGGTGGTACTATCATTACTATCTTATATCTTTTGGCATGAACATGTGTATCATTACGATCGAGATTCAATAAACCATTCATTTTAGGTGCAAGACCATTAAAGGTATTATTCAAATAAACAGAGTAACCATTATTCTCCTTAAATGAATAACCGTATTGCGATAGACATAATCCAATCATGTCTATGCTCAACGCAAACACCAAATAACAATTATTTAGGTTTAACACCAATCTCGATGGTAGAGGGAGCGTGCGATGCTTGATCACATCAACCTTGGAAACACTTCCAACACATATCGTCAGCTCACCTTTAGCTAGTCTCCGTTTATTCCGTAGCTTTTATTTCGAGTTACTAACACTTAGCAACCGAACCGGTATCTAATACCCTGGTGCTACTAGGAGTACTAGTAAAGTACACATTAACATAATGTATATCCAATATACTTCTGTCGACCTTGCCTGCCTTCTTATCTACCAAGTATCTAGGGTGGTTATGCTTTAGTGTCCGTTCCTCTCATTACAGAAGCACTTAGTCTCGGGTTTGGGTTCAACCTTGGGTCTTCACTAGAGCAGCAACTGTTTTGCCGTTTCATGAAGCATCCCGTCTTGCCCTTGCCCTTCTTGAAACTAGTGGTTTTACTGACCATCAAAAATTGATGCTCCTACTTGACTTCTACTTTCACGGTGTCAAACATCGCAAATACTTCAAGGATCATCATATCTATCCCTGATATGTTATAGTTCATCACGAAGCTCTAGTAGCTTCGTGGCAATGACTTTGGAGAAACATCACTATCTCATCTGGAAGATTAACTCCCACTCGATTCAAGTGATTATTGTACCCAGACAATCTGAGTACAAGCTCAACGATTGAGCTTTTCTCCCTTAGTTTGTAGGCCAAGAAGCTCGTCGGAGGTCTTATACCTCTGACATGGGCACGAGCCTGAAATCCCAATTTCAGCCCTCAAAACATCTCATATGTTCCGCGACATTTCAAAATGTCTTCGGTGCCGCATTTGTAAACCATTTAACATTACCCACTGAACTATCACGTAGTCATCAAAACGTGTATGTCAGATGTTCGCAACATCCACAAACAACGTTCGAGGTTCAGCACACCGAGCGGTGCATTAAGGACATAAGCCTTCTACGCAGCAATGAGGACAATCCTCAGTTTATGGACCCAGTCCGCATAATTGCTACTATTAACTTTCAACTATCTTTTCTCTAGAACGTATCTAAAAAAGTAGAACTAAAACGCGTGCTACGACATAATTTGCAAAGATCTTTTGACTATGTTCAGGATAATTAAGTTCATCTTATGAACTCCCACTCAGATAGACATCTCTCTAGTCATCTAAGTGATTACATGATCCGAGTCAACTAGGTCGTGTCCGATCATCACGTGAGACGGACTAGTCATCATCGGTGAACATCTTCATGTTGATCGTATCTACCATACGACTCATGCTCGACCTTTCGGTCTCTTGTGTTCCGAGGCCATGTCTGTACATGCTAGGCTCGTCAAGTCAACCTAAGTGTTTCGCGTGTGTAAATCTGGTTTACACCCATTGTATGTGAACGTTAGAATCTATCACACCCGATCATCACGTGGTGCTTCGAAGCAACGAACTTTCGCAACGGTGCACAGTTAGGGGGAACACTTTCTTAAAATTTTAATGAGGGATCATCTTATTCACTATCGTCGTTCTAAGCAAATAAGATGCATAAATATGATAAACATCACATGCAATCAAAAAGTGACATGATATGGCCAATCTCATTTTGCTCCTTTTGATCTCCATCTTCGGGGCTCCATGATCATCATCGTCACCGGCATGACACCATGATCTCCATCATCGTGTTTCCATGAAGTTGTCTCGCCAGCTATTACTTCTACTACTATGGCTAACGGTTTAGCAATAAAGTAAAGTAATTACATGGCGTTGTTCAATGACACGCAGGTCATACAATAAATTAAGACAACTCCTATGGCTCCTGCCGGTTGTCATACTCATCGACATGCAAGTCGTGATTCCTATTACAAGAACATGATCAATCTCATACATCACATATCATTCATCACATTCTTTTGGCCATATCACATCACATAGCATACCCTGCAAAAACAAGTTAGACATCCTCTAATTATTGTTTGCATGTGTTACGTGGCTGCTATGGGTTTCTAGCAAGAACGTTTCTTACCTACGCAAAAACCACAACGTGATATGACAATTGCTATTTACCCTTCATAAGGACCCTTTTCATCGAATCTGATCCGACTAAAGTGGGAGAGACTGGCACCCTCTAGCCACCTTATGCAACAAGTGCATGTCAGTCGGTGGAACCTGTCTCATGTAAGTGTACGTGTAAGGTCGGTCCAGGCCGCTTCATCCCACAATACCGTCGAAACAAGATTGGACTAGTAACGGTAAGCATATTGAACAAAATCAACGCCCACAACTACTTTGTGTTCTACTCGTGCATAGAATCTAAGCAATAGACCTAGCTCATGATGCCACTGTTGGGGAACGTAGCAGAAATTCAAAATTTTCTACGCAACACCAAGATCAATCTATGGAGTAATCTAGCAATGAGGGGAAGGAGAGAGGATCTACATACCCTTGTAGATCTCTAAGCGGAAGCGTTCAAGAGAACGGGGTTGAAGGAGTCGTACTCGTCATGATCCAAATCACCGGAGATCCTAGTGCCGAACGGACGGCACCTCCGCGTTCAACACACGTACAGCCCGGTGACGTCTCCCATGCCTTGATCCAGCAAGGAGAGAGGGAGGGGTTGAGGAAGACTCCATCCAGCAGCAGCACAATGGCGTGGTGGTGATGGAGGAGCGTGGTAATCCAGCAGGGCTTCGCCAAGCACCGCGAGAGACAAGGAGAAAGAGAGGTAGGGCTGCGCCAGGGAGAGATGGAAACTCTTGTCTCTGGCAGCCCCAAAACCTCAAGTATATATACGGGAGAGGGAGGGGGCTGCGCCCCCTCTAGGGTTACCACCCCTAGGGGTGCGGCAGCCCAAAACCCATCTAGGGTGGTGGCCAAGGGGGGGGAGAGAGGGGGAAACTTGCCCCCCAAGCAAGGTGGGGCGCCCCCTCCCCAAACCCTAGGCGCCTTGGACCCTTGTGGCGGGGGGGGGGGCGCACCAGCCCACCTGGGGCTGGTCCCCTCCCACACTTGGCCCACGCAGCCCTCTGGGGCCGGTGGCCCCAGTTGGTGGACCCCCGAGACACTCGTGGTGGTCCGGTACATTACCGATAACACCCGAAACTTTTCCGGTGACCAAAACAGGACTTCCCATATATAAATCTTTCCATATGGACCATTCCGGAACTCCTCGTGATGTCCGGGATATCATCCGGGACTCCGAACAACATTCGGTATCCACGTATATCTATTCCCTATAACCCTAGTGTCATCGAACCTTAAGTGTGTAGACCCTACGGGTTCGGGAACCATGCAGACATGACCGAGACGTTCTCCAGTCAATAACCAATAGCAGGATCTGGATACCCATGTTGGCTCCCACATGTTCTACGATGATCTCATCGGATGAACCACGATGTCGAGGACTCAATCAATCCCATATACAATTCCCTTTGTCTAGCGGTATTGTACTTGCCCGAGATTCGATCGTCGGTATCCTGATACCTTGTTCAATCTCGTTACCGACAAGTCTCTTTACTCGTTCCGTAACACATCATCCCATGATCAACCCCTTGGTCACATTGTGCACATTATGATTATGTCCTACCGAGTGGGCCCAGAGATACCTCTTCGTTACACGGAGTGACAAATCCTAGTCTCGATTCGTGCCAACCCAACAGACACTTTCGGAGATACCCGTAGTGCACCTTTATAGCCACCCAGTTATGTTGTGACGTTTGGTACACCCAAAGCATTCCTACGGTATCCGGGAGTTGCACAATCTCATGGTCTAAGGAAATGATACTTGACATTAGAAAAGCTCTAGCATACGAACTACACGATCTTTGTTCTAGGCTTAGGATTGGGTCTTGTCCATCACATCATTCTCCTAATGATGTGATCCCGTTATCAACGACATCCAATGTCCATGGTCAGGAAACCGTAACCATCTATTGATCAACGAGCTAGTCAACTAGAGGCTTACTAGGGACATGGTGTTGTGTATGTACCCACACATGTATCTGAGTTTCCTATCAATACAATTATAGCATGGATAATAAACGATTATCATGAACAAGGGAATATAATAATAGTAACTAATTTATTATTGCCTCTAGGGCATATTTCCAACAATAAGTGAAGCACATAGAGTATTCTAATAAATGACGATTCATGCGTGCCCCTCTCAAAAGGTGTGTACAGCAAGGATGATTGTGGCAAACTAAAAAGCAAAGACTCATATCATACAATACGCTCCAAGCAAAACACATATCATGTGATGAATAAAAATATAGCCTCGAGTAAAGTTACCGATAGACGAAGACGAAAGAGGGGATTCCTTCCGGGGCATCCCCAAGCTTAGGCTCTTGCTTGTCCTTGAAAATTACCTTGGGGTTCTGATGCGGAGCATCCCTCGCTCATCCCCATGGACGTACCTACACATCCCTCAACACCACTTGGACCAATGACAAGAGCTTGAGCTAAGGCTATTGAAGATAAGGTGAACTCGCTCCTCTCCGAACTCCCTCTTCCTACTCACGAGACATGGCTACTACCTCATACGGAAACTCTTTGTGTGATCAGGTGCTTGGAGAAGAGCCACGGAACAGCTACATGCAAGCGCCAAGGTGGCGAGGACACCAAGCGTGATGGACAAGAAGAAGATTCGTTTTGGAAGCTACAGGCCCCGAACGACCGGCCGAGCCCGGACGTCCGACCCCTGGAGGTCGCTACAGCCAAAGGAGGAGACGCCAGCCAGAGCTACAGGCGTCGGATGACCGACCCGGTCCAGACGTCCGACGACTCCCAGGACCCGGATGACCGAGCCCCTCCGGACGTCCGGTACTTCACCACCCGAGCCAAATCTACGGATGTCCGAGGAAGACCGGTCGACCGGGCGACCAGCGTCCGAGCCGAATCTACGGAAGTCCGATGATCAACGGACATCCGGACCGTCCCGAAGCCCCGGACGACCGACTCCCTCCGGACGTCCGACTCGTCCCCAACAGAGCTGAATCTACGGATGTCCGAGCTCTTTCAGACGACCGGACCTTCCCGATCCTCCGGACGTCCGACACCTGAGTGACCGCAGCCTCAGGCTGATGCCCTTGTACCCCTTCACTTTGACCCCATTTGTACTACGACTATAAATAGGTCTCTTCCACCTCCTAGCTAGGGTTAGCATTGTGATAGGTCATTTTGAGATAGAGCATTGCTCATCCGTACCGGATCTACTCCACGTGAGGGACCGTGCCTATTCGGAGAAGATACATTCGGATTCAAGGCCTCCATCCAGAGAAGACAATCAAGACCTCCTAACGGAGAAGAATGGTTTCTCTTGTATCTTACCTTTGTTGACTTTGGATCTTGTGCTACCTTATTCTTTTGATGATCTAGCCCTTGCGTGATCAATTACTTGTCGGTTGAGTGATTCTCTCGTTTCTCCCCGTGATTTCCCTTGTGTTCTTCCACGCGTTCTTCGTGTTTCTCCGTAGGATCCACTCCAAACGTGAAAGATCGTCCCCATAGGGTTCCGCCCTACATCATCTTGGTATCATGAGCCACGTTGATAACGTTTTTGGAGCCCCTACCCTTTGTTTTCTAGCTTGATTTTGTTGATTTCGTCCTAAATCCGAACATTCCCCACCAAAAATAGCCCCCAATTTTTTTGTGATTTGTTGGTGAGTTGAAATTTTGTTGGATTTGGTCCATGGATTTGTGTTTTTGCGTGTGGATCTAGCTTTCCCCACCCTCCCCACCCTTTTCCATCCACTAATCCGGTCGATTTCGACATCACCATCTTCTTCCACCCCGAAATCGCGCAGTTCATGCCGTGCCCGATTTCCCCCCAGGCACCGGACGACCGGACCCTGTCGGACGTCCGATGACCGGACGACCGTGATCCCCGGACGTCCGTGAAACTCTGACGAAACTGAATTTTGTTCAGTTCGTCCACCACCAGAGCCCCACCTTCCACCACATCTTCCAAACCCACATACACCACCATCATCCCCAATACCTCCTGTGACGATTTTGACACGTTTTGGTCTTTGAGATTTTGAGTTGTGGCTCCCGTGTCCTATTGTGTTTCGGCTATATAGGTATGGTTCGACATCATCATCACCACGGCTCATCTTTGCAAGGGTCTCATCACCGCCAAGGACGGTAACCTTGACGACATCTTTGTCATACCTTGCAATTGCATTGATACCCACATTGCCTCACTTTTGCGTAGCTTACCCATTGAGACTAGCCATTGAGTATTGCCGGCAACGTGACTTGTGCACATTAATGATCATACTCCATAGCATACATATCATACCATAGTGGTGCATATCTTGGGATGAACTGGTGTGTCAGAAAGTTGTCATCGCATATACAATTGCTATCTTGGATCGTGAAGTTTTGCATGAGAAAAGAGCTCAAGAGTGAAAGAGCCACTCAAGCTTTTAAGCAAAGAGGAAAGATAAGCAAATAGCTTATAACCAATAACCATAGTATCATACTACATTAAGATTGTCATATCGGATCATCTTGGATCATAGCACCGAAATACCATACATATAGCATACTTGGGATCGAGATCGTTGCATTTTTGCCTAGTAGGTTGTGCACAAGTTCCGTATCCGCCAATTGTGCAATCATGCTAGCATCTCTCGAGTATTGTGCAACAAGAGCATTTTCGTGGATTCCACATTTTGGCTCACTTTTGGTTTGCACAATCCCATGTATCTATTTGCGTGTGTGTTTCCGTGTGACCCTACTAGCTTGGTCTACTTGTTGCATTTGCAAATTTGTGAATCTTTTTCGACATTATTGAAGCTCACTTACAATTGCATCAAATTATGTGCCACCATCCTAACCAAGCTCCACCATAAGCTTTTACTTGTGTAGGTGTGAGAACCGACAAGGATTGGTACCAATAGTGCTATTTCATTGTCCGCATTTGCGTGAACTTGATTCATCGTCAACATCGGTCAAGGTACATTGGTATAAGTTCTTCTCTTTCTACCACTCACATTTTGCTTGGAATGATGGATAGGCCGAGTACTCCTACCAACCCACTCTTCATCGAGCAAGACGACGACATGTCATCATACGTCACCAAGAGCCACCTCTTTGATGCACAACGAGCGTTGCATCAAGAGCAACAAGCTATGAACGAACGCATCGACAACCTTGCCACCGACTTGCGACTCTCCGAGCAACGAACCAAGGACTACTTCGAAAACAAGCTCGACATGCACAAGCAAGAGAACGATGTAAGGATGGACGAGATCCGCGCCTTGTTGGTGAACCGGCCTCCTTCAATTTCTTCATACTCAAGACGGAGCCACTCAAGTCGACACTCCGATGACTCGCTCTCCGGCTCAAGTACACCGTCATCGAACACTCTTCAACGAGCCGCGCGTCAAGACCGTCATGCATCTCGCAACCCGCTACACGACAAGCATTGACAAGAGCAAGTCGATGAGCAAGTCCCTTGTCCTCACTCAAACCAAGTCGCTTTTGCTCAAGCTCAAGAATGACAATGACTACGGCGCCAAGAAGAAGAACGAGCGCGTCTACACCAAGAGGAACAAGATGCCGAGGCTCAACGTCTGCAACAACAACAACGAGAAGTGCAAGCTCTTGAGGCGCAACGTGCCCTTCAAGAATCAAGTCGAGCCATCGCCAACCACAATCGCGAACGGCGCAATCAAGAGGAAGCCCTTCGAGAAGAGATCCAAGAGAGGAACTATCAACCGCGTGCGCAACGTCAAGTTCCCCAAGCTCATTAAGCTCCACTTCGACCTCAAGTTCAACAAGAGCAAGTTGATCATGGTCTTCCTCCACACCAAGAGCAACATGAGGATGATTACCCTCCACCTCAAGGGCGTCATCATAACCATCGCCAACAACACAATGAAGAGCAACGCTATGGCAAGCTCAAATTCACAATGCCCAAGTTCAATGGAAGCAATGATCCGGAAGAATACCTCTCATGGGCATTGAAGGTCGACAAAATCTTTCGTTTGCACAACTATGAGGAAGAGGAGAAGATCGCTATGGCATCACTTGAGTTCCAAGACTATGTGCTCATATGGTGGGAACAAGTCCTTGAGCGCCGACAAGCGGGAGGTGAACCTCCAATCACCACTTGGGCTCAAATGAAGGAAGTCATGCGAGCACGTTTTGTGCCAACCTACTACAACCGCGATCTCTTCAAGAAGCTACAACTCCTCAAGCAAGGAACAAAGAGTGTTGAAGAATACTACAAGGAAATGGAGATAGCCATGAGTCGAGCCAATGTCACGGAAGATGATGAGCATACAATGGCACGTTTCTTGAATGGACTCAATCATCCCATCAAGAAGATTGCTGACTTCCAACCCTACTCCAACCTCATTAAGCTCATGCATCAAGCTACAAAGGCGGAACATCAAGTGCAAGATGACTTCAAGTACGCCGAGTACTCATCCAAGACCTATGACTTCTCCAACAACCACTCTTCAACAACTCCTCCAACATCTACATCAACCAAGCCTTCTACAAGCAACGACAACAAGTCAAGTTACAAGAAAACTTCGACAATCTTAAGTCCTCCTCCTCCTACTACAAGCAACTTCAAGCCGCAGGCTTCATCATCTACTCCGACCGATGAGACCATCAAGACAAGCTCCTTCAAGTGTTTCACTTGCGGCGGCCGAGGCCACAAGTCCTATGAATGCACAAACAAGCGCACCATGATCCTCAATGACGATGGCACATACGACTCCATGAGTGATGAGGAGATGGAAGCCCTTGAGCAAATGGCCATGCACCGGTGCGTGAACGAGGATGAAGATGATCAAGTCTTTTGTGATGAGGATTCAAGCCCCGCTCTCGTTATCTCCAAGGTCTTGACTCTTCAACATCAACAAGAAGAAGACCAAAGATACCATATCTTCCACACAAAGGCCAACATCAATGGAAGGTCCGCCAAGGTCATCATCGATGGAGGTAGTTGCCCCAACTTTGCAAGTGAAGAACTATGCTCCAAGCTTCAATTGGTCAAGAGGAAGCACCCGCACCCCTACAAGGTTCAATGGCTAAGTGACTCCGGCAATATACGAGTTGAGCATAATATCCAAGTCTCCATCAAAATTGGTGCATATGAGGACACTTTGGAGTGTGATGTTGTCCCAATGACCGTTTACCACCTCCTTCTTGGTCGACCATGGAAATTCGACCAGGGTGTCCTCCACAACGGGCGCACGAATAACTATAGCTTCAAGATGAAAGGGAAGGAATATGTGCTACGACCTATGTCCACTAGTCAAGTGATAGCTGACAAGCAAGCCACCCAAAAGTGAGTGAGAGCCACAAGCCAAACTTGAGCGCCTCTTCACCTAGAGATAAAAACCTAGTCCTATTTGCCACAAAAAGTGAGATGAGAGAAGTGAGTGAGAACCCATAGAGTGTTAGGCACTTTGTCCTTGTGTGCAAGGATGGGGAACCAAATACTAACACCTCTCACGAGCTACCTTTAGTGTTTCAATCTCTTTTGCAGGAATTCCAAGATGTTTTCCCCGATGAGCTACCTCTGGGTCTACCTCCTCTACGAGGCATTGAGCATCGAATTGACCTCATCCCCGGAGCTCCCCTTCCAAACAAAGCTCCATACTGTGTCAACCCCGAAGAAACTAAGGAGATCCGATGGCAAGTACAACAACTAATCGACAACGGTCATGTACATGAAAGCTTAAGCCCTTGTGTCGTTCCCGTTATACTTGTGCCTAAGCAAGATGGAAGTTTCCGCATGTGTTCCGATTGTAGACCCATCAAAGCTATTACCGTTCGCTATAGGCATCCCATTCCTCGCCTAGATGATATGCTTGATGAACTTAGTGGTTCCACCATTTTCACAAAAATAGATCTTAAAAGTGGTTATTATCAAATCCGCATACAAGAGGGTGATGAATGGAAAACCGCTTTCAAAACCAAATTTGGCTTGTACGAGTGGTTGGTCATGCCTATGGGTTTGTCGGAAGCTCCCGGTACTTTCATGTGTCTTATGCATTTTGTGCTTCGACCTTATATTGGAGTCTTTGTTGTGGTTTACTTCGATGATATTCTTGTGTTTAGCAAATCCAGTAAAGAACATATTAATCATGTTAGGGTTGTTTTGCAAACCCTCCACAAGGAACGTCTTTATGCCAACATGAAAAAGTGTACGTTTGGTGTTGACAAACTTTTCTTCTTGGGTTTTGTTGTCTCTTCCAAGGGTGTCCATGTTGATGAATCCAAGATCGAGGCAATTAAAACTTGGCCCCAACCCACCAATTTGCAACAAGTGCGTAGCTTTCTTGCTCTTGCAGGATTTTACCATCGCTTTGTGAAAGACTTTAGCACTATTGCCGCTCCTTTGCATGCTTTGAGTAAGAAGAATGCTCCGTTTGTTTGAGGGTCTTTGCAATCCACCGCTTTTGACGAGCTCAAATCTTTGCTTACTCATGCTCCAATTCTTGCTTTGCCCAACTTCGACAAAACTTTTGAGGTTCATTGTGATGCAAGTGGTACCGGAATTGGCGGAGTTTTGATGCAAGAAAAACGAGCAATTGCTTATTTTAGTGAAAAACTCTCCGGTGCTCAACTTAACTATCCCATTTACGACAAAGAATTGTATCCTTTAGTGCGTGTGCTACATGTTTGGGAATATTACCTTAGACCTCATGAGTTTGTCATCCATACCGATCATGAAACACTTAAATACTTAAAAGGTCAAACTAAGTTGAACAAGCGTCATGCCAAATCGAGTGAATTTATTGAATCTTTCCCATATGTGATCAAGTACATTAAGGGTAAGGAAAATGTAGTTGCGGATGCACTTTCACGCATATGCACGCTTGTCACTAAACTTGAGTTGAATGTTATTGGTTGTGAGCACGTCAAAGACTTGTGTGCTAATGATCCATCTTTTGCTATTCCTTATGCTAAGTGTTTGATGCATACTTCTTGGGAACAATATTATATCAAGGATGCTTATCTTGTGAAAGCTAACAAACTATGCATTCCCGAGTCTTCTCTTCATTTGCTACTTTTGCAAGAGGCTCATAGAGGCGGACTCATGGGACATTTTGGACGAGATAAGACATTCGCCACTCTCTTCAAGAACTACTTTTGTCCCAAGATGTTTCGAGACGTCTCACGTTTCACCGCCCGATGCTCTACATGTTGCAAATCTAAGTCTAAAGCTCAATCCCATGGTCTTTACATGCCTCTTCCTATTCCTTATCAACCTTGGGAAGACATTAGCATGGATTTTGTACTTGGTTTGCCTAGAACTCAAAATGGAAAGGATTCCGTGTTTGTTGTTGTGGACCGATTTTGTAAGATGGCACATTTCATTCTTTGCAACAAGATAGACGATGCTTCACACATTGCAAATCTCTTTTGTAGGGACATCTTATGACTCCATGGAGTACCAAAGATAATCGTCTCTGATCGTGACGTCAAGTTCTTGAGTTACTTTTGGAGGACCCTATGCGCCAAGCTCGGAATCAAGCTCTTGTTCTCATCTGCATACCATCCTCAAATCGACGGCCAAATGGAGGTGACGAACCGGACACTCCCCGCTCTACTTTGCGTGTTGATCAAGAAGAACATCAAGGAGTGGGAAGCATGTCTACCGATCGCCTAGTACGCCTACAACCGTGCAAGACATTCGACTACCGGCGGGTCCCCCTTCGAGGTCATCTACGGCTTCAACTCGTTGTCACCATTGGACATTCTACCTCTTCCTCTACAAGAGCGCACCAACATGGATGCGGGTGCACGGGCAAGCTACATCAAGAAGATGCATGAGGATACAAGGCACACCTTCAAGCGCCAAGTACAACGCCTAGCGACCAAGCTCAACATCAACAAGCAACCCATGATCTCCAACATTGGCGATCTCGTGTGGCTACACCTTCGCAAGGACCGCTTCCCCAATGAACGCAAGTCCAAACTTCTCCCTCGAGCCGATGGACCCTTCAAGGTGCCAGCACGCTACAACAACAACGCCTACAAGATCGACCACCCACGAGGCAAGTACAATGTGAGCGACATCTTCAACGTCAAGGACTTCGCGCCATACCATGGAGATGAAGCTTTTGATCTGCGGTCGGATCTTTCCCAAGGGGGGAGGGGCGAGATGATGCGGAGCATCCCTCGCTCATCCTCATGGACATACCTACATCTCCCTCAACACCACTTTGACCAATGACAAGAGCTCGAGCTAAGGCTATTGAAGATAAGGTGAACTCGCTCCTCTGCAAACTCCCTCTTCCTACTCACGAGACATGGCTACTACCTCATACGGAAACTCTCTGTGTGTTCAGGTGCTTGGAGAAGAGCCACGGAACAGCTACATGCAAGGGCCAAGGAGGCAAGGACACCAAGCGTGATGGACAAGAAGAAGAGCCGTTTTGGAAGCTACAGGCCCCGGACGACCGGCCGACCCCGGACGTCCGACCCCTGGAGGTCGCTACAGCCAAAGGAGAAGACGCCAGCCAGAGCTACAGGCGACTCCCAGGACCTGGATGATCGAGCCCCTCCATACGTCCGGTACTTCACCACCCGAGCCAAATCTACAGATGTCCGAGGAAGACCGGACGACCGAGCGACCAGCGACTGAGCCGAATCTACGGAAGTCCGACGATCAATGGACGTCCGTACCGTCCTGAAGCCCTGGATGACCGAATCCCTCCGGATGTCCGACTCGTCCCCAATAGAGATGAATCTACGGATGTCCGAGGTCTTCCGGATGACCGGACCTTCCCGAGCCTCCGGACGTCAGACATCCTCCGGACGTCCGACCCGTGAGTGACTGCAGCCTCGGGATGATGCCCTTGTACCCCTTCACTTTGACCCCCATTTGTACTACGACTATAAATAGGTCTCTTCCACCTCCTATCTAGGGTTAGCATTGTGATATCTTGCTACATCTTGAGCTTGCATTGGTTTTCCTTGAAGAGGAAAGGGTGATGCAGCAGAGTAGCGTAAGTATTTCCCTCAGTTTTTGAGAACCAAGGTATCAATCTAGTAGGAGGCTCCTCAAAATTCCCATGCACCTACACAAACAAACCAAGAACTCGCAACCAACGCAATAAAGGGGTTGTCAATCCCTTCACGGCCACTTGCGAAAGTGAGATCTGATAGAGATAGTATGATAAGATAAATATATTTTTGGTATTTTATAATATAGATGGAAAAAGTAAAGATGCAAATTAAAGTAGATTGGAAGCAAATATGATAAGAGAAAGACCCAGGGGCCATAGGTTTCACTAGAGGCTTCTCTCGAGATAGCATAAGTATTACGGTGGGTGAAAAAATTACTGTCGAGCAATTGATAGAAAAGCGAATAATTATGAGATTATCCAGGCATGATCATGTATATAGGCATCACATCCACAACAAGTAGACCGACTCATGCCTGCATCTACTACTATTACTCCACACATTGACCGACTCCTGCCTGCATCTAGAGTATTAAGTTCATAAGAACAGAGTAACGCCTTAAGCAAGATGACATGATGTAGAGGGATAAACTCATGCAATATGATATAAACCCCATCTTTTTATCCTTGATGGCAACAATCCAATACGCGCCTTGCAACCCTTTCTGTCACTGGGTAAGGACACCGCAAGATTGAACCCAAAGCTAAGCACTTCCCCCATGGCAAGAAAGATCAATCTAGTAGGCCAAACCAAACTGGTAATTCAAAGAGACTTGCAAAGATAACTCAATCACACATAAAAGAATTCAGAGAAGATTCAAATATTATCCATAGATAAACTTGATCATAAACCCACAATTCACCGGATCTCGACAAACACACCGCAAAAAGAGATAACATCGAATAGATCTCCACAAGAGAGGGGGAGAACGTTGTATTGAGATCGAAAAAGAGAGAAGAAGCCATCTAGCTAATAACTATGGACCCGTAGGTCTGTGGTAAACTACTCACAACTCATCGGAAGGGCTATGGTGTCGATGTAGAAGCCCTCTGTGGTCGATTCCCCCTCCGGCAGAGTGCCGGTGAAGGCTCCAAGATGAGATCTCGCGGATACAGAAGGTTACGGCGGTGGAAATTGTGTTTCGGGTGCTCCCTGGATGTTTTTGGGGTACGTAGGCTTATATAGGAGGAAGAAGTACGTCGGTGGACGTCCGAGGGGCCCACGAGACAGGGGGGCGCGCCCTACAGCGGGGGCGCCCTCCTATCTCGTGGAAGCTTAGGCTTCTTCTTGACTTACACTCCAAGTCCTCTGGATCACGTTCGTTCCAAAAATCATGCCTCCGAAGGTTTCATTCTGTTTGGACTCCGTTTGATATTCCTTTTCTTCGAAATACTGAAATTGGCAAAAAAACAGCAATAGGGTTGGGCCTCCGGTTAGTAGGTTATTCCCAAAAATGATATAAATGTGTAAAATAAAGCCCAGAAACATCCAAAAGGGGTAATATAATAGCATGGAACAATAAAAAATTATAGATACGTTGGAGACGTATCCAGCATCCCCAAGCTTAATTCCTGCTCGTCCTCGAGTAGGTAAATGATAAAAAGAGAATTTTTGATGTGGAATGCTATCTAGCATAATTCTTAATGTAATTTTCTTTATTGTGGCATGAATGTTCAGATCCAAATGATTCAAAATAAAAGTTCATATTGATAAAAGAAATAGTAACACTTCAAGCATACTAATCAAAGCAATCATGTCTTCTCAAAATAACATGGCAAAAGAAAGTTCATCCCTACAAAATCATATAGTTCGGCTATGCTTCGTTTTCGTCACACAAAGATGCTCCCAACTTCTATACCCCGATGACAAGCCAAGCAATTGTTTCATACTTAAATAATCTCAAACTTTTTCAACCTTCACGCAATACATGAGTGTGAGCCATGGATATAGCACTATGGGTGGAATAGAATATGATGATGGGGATTGTGTGAAGAAGACAAAAAAGGAGAAAGTCTCACATTGACGAGGATAATCAACGGGCTATGGAGATGCCCATCAATTGATGTCAACATGAGGAGTAGGGATTGCCATGCAACGGATGCACTAGAGCTATAAATGAATACTCAACAAAAGAAAACTAGTGGGTGTGCATCCAACTTGCTTGCTCACGAAGACCTAGGGCATTTGAGGAAGCCCATCGTAGGAATATACAAGCCAAGTTCTATAATGAAAAATTCCCACTAGTATGAAAAAGACAACTTATGAGACTCACTACATGAAAAACATGGTGCTACTTTGAAGCACAAGTGTGGAAAAAGAGATACTAACATTGCCCTTTTTATTTATTTTCTTTTTTTCTTTTTTTCTTTTCTTTTTTGGGCCTTTCTTTTTTTTTTGGCCTTTCTTCTTTTTTTTCTTTGGGCAATGCTCTAATAATGATGATCATCACACTTCTATTGATTACAACATATGAATTACAACTCGAAACTAGAACAAGATATGACTCTATATGAATGCCTCCGGAGGTGTACCGAGATGGTGCAATGAATCAAGAGTGACATGTATGAAAAATAATGCATGGTGGATTTGCCACAAATACGATGTCAACTACATGATCATGCAATGGCAATACAACAAAAGTAATGTATGTCATGATGATGATAAACGGAACGGTGGAAAGTTTAATGGCAATATATCTCGGAATGGCTATGGAAATGCCATAATTGGTAGGTATGGTGGCTGTTTTGAGGAAGATATAAGGAGGTTTATGTGTGATAGAGCGTATCGTATCACGGGGTTTGGATGCACCGGCGAAGTTTGCACCAACTCTCAAGGTGCGAAAGGGCAATGCACGGTACCGAAGAGGCTAGCAATGGTGGAAAGGTAAAAGTGCGTATAATCCATGGACTCAACATTAGTCAAAAGAACTCATATACTTATTGCAAAAATTTAGAAGTCATCAAAAATCAAGCACTACGTGCATGCTCCTAGGGGGATAGATTGGTAGGAAAAGACCATCACTCGTCCCCGACCGCCACTCATAAGGATGCACAAGCCAGGTACACTTCATGTTTCAAATTTGTTACACAACTTTAACCATATGTGCATGCTACGGGACTTGCTAACTTTAACACAAGCATTCTTTAAATTCATAATCACCCAACTAGCATGACTTTAATATCACTACCTCCATATCTCAGAACAATTATCAAGTATCAAATTGATCATAGCATCCAATTCACTTCCTATGATAGCTTTTATTATACCCAACTTGGATGCTCATCATTCTAGGACCAAATTATAACCATAGCAAATACCATGCTGTTCTTAAAGACTCTAAAAATAATATAAGTGAAGCATGAGAGACTAGCAATTTCCATAAAATCAAGCCACCGCCGTGCTCTAAAAGATATAAGTGAAGCACTACAGCAAAAACTATCAAGCTCAAAAGATATAAGTGAAGCACATAGAGTATTCTAGCAAATTCTAATCAAATAGGCTTCTCCCAAAAGGTGTGTACAGCAAGGATGATTGTGGTAAACTAAAAGGCAAAGACTAATATAATACACGACGCTCCAAGCAAAACACATATCATGTCGCGTATAAAAATATAGCTCCAAGTAAAGTTACCAATGAACGAAGACGAAAGAGGGGATGCCTTCCTGGGGCATCCCCAAGCTTAGGATTTTGGCTATCCTTGAATATCTTGGGGTGCCTTGGTCATCCCCAAGATTAGGCTCTTGCCACTCCTTATTCCATAGTCCATAAAAGCTTTACCCAAAACTTGAAAACTTCACAACACAAAACTCACAAGGAAATCTTATAAGCTCCGTTAGTGAAAGAAAACAAAACCACCACATAAGGTACTGTAATGAACTCATTATTTATTTATTTTGGTGTTAAACCTAATGTATTCCAACTTCTCTATGGTTTATAAACTATTTTACTAGCCATAGATGCATCAAAATAAGCAAACAACACACGAAAAACAGAATTTGTCAAAACAGAACAGTCTGTAGCAATCTATAACTAACGCAAACTTATGGAACTCTAAAAATCTACCAAAATAGGACGTACTGGAAAATTTGTTTATTGATCCGCAGCAAAAATAATCAATGCAAAATCACGTTTCTGTGATTTATTGAATTTTTTCTCGTGAGCACAAAGTTTCTGTTTTTCAGCAAAATCAAATCAACTATCATCATAGTTTATCCTATAGGTTCTACTTGGCACAAACACTAATTAAAAGATAAAAAACATGTAAACAGAAGGTAGAAGCTAAAAATTATTACTAAACAGGAACAAAAACAAAAACACAAAAAGAATTGGGTTGCCTCCCAACTAGCGCTATCGTTGAACGCCCCTAGCTAGGCACAAAAGCGAAGATAGATCTAAGTAATGACATCTTTGGCACTTGATTCATAAGTAGCTCGCATGATAGATTCATAAGGTAATTTGACTTTCTTTCTTGGAAAGTGCTCCACGCCTTTCTTTAATGGAAATTGGAATCCAGTATTCCCTTCCTTCATATCAATAATCGCGCGAATCGTTCTAAGGAAAGGTCTACCAAGAATGGTAGGGCAAGAAAGATTGCAATCTATATCAAGAACGATAAAATCCACGGGCACCAAATTTCTATTTGCAACAATGAGAACGTCATTGATCCTTCCCATTGGCCTTTTAATGGTGGAATCTGCAAGGTGCAAATTTAAAGAGCAATCATCAAAATCATGGAAACCTAGAATATCACATAAAGTTTTCGGAATCGTGGAAACACTAGCACCCAAATCACACAAAGCAAAACACTCATGATCTTTAATTCTAATCTTTATAGTAGGTTCCCACTCATCAATAAGTTTTCTAGGTATAGGAACTTCCAAATTAAGTTTTTCATCATAAGATTGCAACAAGGCATCAATGATATGTTTGGTAAAAGCTTTATTTTGACTATAAGCATGAGGAGAATTAACAACGGATTGCAACAAGGAAATACAACCTTATAAAGAACAATTATCATAATCAAATTCCTTGAGATCCGAGATAGTGGGTTCAATACTATTTAAAGTCGTGACCTCTCCAATCCCACTTTTACCAAATTTAGCATCAAGATCTAAAAACTCTGAATTCTTGGGACACCTTCTAGGTAAAGTTGACTCATCATCAGTCCCATAATTATCAAGATTCATATTGC
>NC_041383.1:454153811-454157967 GCF_002162155.2 Triticum dicoccoides
ATGCTTAGGAGAAGAAGATCTAATTTTAAGAGAATCAACATCAAGCGAAAGTCTATCAACGTTCCTAGCCAAATCATCAACTTTGAGCAATTTTTCTTCAAGCAAAGCATTAAAATTCTTTTGAGAAATCATAAATTCTTTCACACTATTCTCAAAATCAGAGGGCATCTTATTAAAATTACCATAAGAATTATTGTAGGAATTTCCATAATTATTAGAGAATTACTAGGGAACGGTCTAGCATTAAAGTTTCCTCTATAAGCATTGTTTCCAAACTATTCCTACCAACAAAATTCACATCCATAGATTCATTATTACTTTCAATCAAAGTAGACAAAGGCATATCGTTGGGATCAAGAGGAGTATTTTTAGTAGCAAACAACTTCATAAGTTCATCCATCTTTCCACTCAAACATTGATTTCTTCTATAGCATGCACTTTTTTACTAGAAGATCTTTCGGTGTGCCATTGAGAATAATTAGCCATAATATTATCAAGAAGTTTTGTAGCATCTCATAATGTGATTTCCATAAACATGCCTCCCGCAGCCGAATCTAGGAGATTTCTAGAAGCAAAGTTCAAACCGGCATAAAATTATTGTATGATCATCCATAAATTCAAACCATGAGTAGGGCAATTGCGAATCATCAATTTCATTCTTTCCCAAGATTGGGCAACATGCTCATGATCAAATTGTTCAAATTCATAATATCGTTCCTAAGAGTAATAATCTTAGCGAGAGGAAAATACTTAGAGATAAAAGCATCTTTGCACTTGTTCCAAGAATCAATACTATTTTTAGGCAAAGACGAAAACCAAACTTTAGCACGATCTCTAAGTGAAAACGGAAATAACTTTAATTTGACAATATTGTTATTCGTATCTTTCTTCTTTTGCATATCACACAAATCAAAAAAGTTGTTTAGATGAGTAGCGGCATCTTCACTAGGAAGGCCGGCGAATTGATCTTTCATAACAAGATTCAGCAAAGCAGCATTGATTTCACAAGACTAAACATCATTAAGAGGAGCAATCGGAGTACTAAGTAAATCATTATTATTGTTATTCGATAAATCACACAATTTGGTATTATCTTGCGTCATGGCAACAAGTAATCCAACACCCAAGCAAACAGAAAAAGGCAAGCGAAAAGAGAGGAGGAGATTGGTAAAGAGAGGGCGAATAAAACGGCAAAGGTGAAGTGGGGGAGAGGAAAACGAGAGGCAAATGGCAAATAACGTAAATGCGAGGGAGATGAGTTTGTGATGGGTACTTGGTATGTCTTGACTTGAGCAAAGACCTCCCCAGCAACGGTGCCAGAAATCCATCTTGCTACGTCTTGAGCTTGCGCTGGTTTTCCTTGAAGAGGAAAGGGTGATGCAGCAGAGTAGCGTAAGTATTTCCCTCAGTTTTTGAGAACCAAGGTATCAATCCAGTAGGAGGCTCCTCAAAAGTCCCATGCGCCTATACAAACAAACCAAGAACTCGCAACCAACACGATAAAGGGGTTGTCAATCCCTTCACGGCCACTTGCAAAAGTGAGATCTGATAGAGATAGTATGATAAGATAAATATATATTTGGTATTTTATA
Organism: Triticum dicoccoides; assembly: GCF_002162155.2. NCBI lineage: Eukaryota > Viridiplantae > Streptophyta > Magnoliopsida > Poales > Poaceae > Triticum > Triticum dicoccoides. The sequence continues at coordinate 454,155,404 of NC_041383.1, forward strand.
ATATAGATGCAAAAAGTAAAGATGCAAATAAAATCAGATTGGAAGCAAATATGATAAGAGATAGACCCGAGGCCATAGGTTTCACTAGAGGCTTCTCTCGAGATAGCATAAGTATTACGGTGGGTGAACAAATTACTGTCGAGCAATTGATAGAAAAGCAGACAATTATGAGATTATCTAGGCATGATCATTTATATAGGCATCACGTCCGGAACAAGTAGACCGACTCCTGCCTGCATCTACTACTATTACTCCACACATCGATCGACTCCTGCCTGCATCTAGAGTATTAAGTTCATAAGAACAGAGTAACGCCATAAGCAAGATGACATGATGTAGAGGGATAAACTCATGCAATATGATATAAACCCCATCTTTTTATCCTCGATGGCAACAATACAATACGTGCCTTGCAACCCTTTCTGTCACTGGGTAAGGACACCGCAAGATTGAACCCAAAGCTAAGCACTTCTCCCATGGCAAGAAAGATCAATCTAGTAGGCCAAACCAAACTGATAATTCGAAGAGACTTGCAAAGATAACTCAATCATACATAAAAGAATTCAGAGAAGATTCAAATATTATCCATAGATAAACTTGATCATAAACCCACAATTCATTGGATCTCGACAAACACACCGCAAAAAGAGATTACATCGAATAGATCTCCACAAGAGAGGGGGAGAACATTGTATTGAGATCCAAAAAGAGAGAATAAGCCATCTAGCTAATAACTATGGACCCGTAGGTCTGTGGTAAACTACTCACAACTCATCAAAAGGGCTATGGTGTTGATGTAGAAGCCCTCCGTGGTCGATTCCCCCTCCGGCAGAGTGCCGGCGAAGGCTCCAAGATGAGATCTCGCGGATACAGAAGGTTATGGCGGTGGAAATTGTGTTTCAGGTGCTCCCTGGATGTTTTTGGGGTACATAGGCTTATATAGGAGGAAGGAGTACGTCGGTGGACGCCCGAGGGGCCCACGAGATAGGGGGCGTGCCCTACAGGGGGGCGCCCTCCTATCTCGTGGAAGCTTCAGCTGCTTCTTGACTTGCACTCTAAGTCCTCTGGATCATGTTCGTTCCAAAAATCACGTCTCCGAAGGTTTCATTCCGTTTGGACTCCGTTTGATATTCCTTTTCTTCGAAATACTGAAATTGGCAGAAAAAACAATACGGGTTGGGCCTCCGGTTAGTAGGTTAGTCCCAAAAATGATATAAATGTGTAAAATAAAGCCCATAAACATCCAAAAGGAGTAATATAATAGCATGGAACAATCAAAAATCATAGATACGTTGGAGACGTATCATAGCTCATTTTGAGATAGAGCGTTACTCATCCGTACCAGATCTACTCCACGTGAGGGACCGTGCCTCTTCGGGGAAGATCCATTTGGATTCAAGGCCTCCATCCGGAGAAGACAATCAAGACCTCCTCACGGAGAAGAATGGTTACTCTTGTATCTTACCTTTGTTGACTTTGGATCTTGTGCTACCATATGCTTTCGATGATCTAGCCCTTGTGTGATCAATTACTTGTCGGTTGAGTGATTCTCTCGTTTCTCCCTGTGATTTCCCTTGTGTTCTTCCGCGCGTTCTTCGTGTTTCTCCGTAGGATCCACTCCAAACATGAAAGATCGTCCCCATAGGGTTCCGCCCTACATCAGGTTCCTTGGGCATCCCCAAGCTTAGGCTCTTGCCACTCCTTATTCCATACTCCATCAGATCCTTACCCAAAACTTGAAAACTTCACAACACAAAACTCAACAAAAAATCTTATAAGCTCTGTTATTATAAGAAAATAAATCACCACTTTATGGCACTGTTGTGAACTCATTATTTATTTATATTGGTGTAATATCTACTATATTCCAACTTTTCCATGGTTCATACCCCCGATATACCCATAGATTCATCAAAATAGGCAAACAACACAAAGAAAACAGAATGTGTCATAAACAGAACAGTCTGTCGTAATCTGGAATCTTCGAATGCTTCTATAACTCCAAAACTTTTGAAAATTAGGACAACCTGGCAAATTTGTGTACCAATCTTGTGAAAAAAGAATCAGATCAAAAACATGCTCCTGTGAATTATGAAAATTATTTTCCAGAGCTAAAAAAGTTTATATTTTTCAGCAAGATCAAAACAACTATCACCGTAAGCCATCCTAAAGGTCTTACTTGGCACAAACACTAATTAAAACACAAAACCACATCTAACCACATACTAGATGAATTATTCAAAGCAAAACAGGAACAAAAAGCAAAGAACAAAAATAAAATTGGGTTGCCTCCCAACAAGCGCTATTGTTTAACGCCCTTAGCTAGGCATAAAAACACGAATAGATCTAGGTATTGTCATCTTTGGTATGAAATACATAAGTAGCTCTCATAATAGATTCATATGGAAACTTAATTTTATTTCTAGGAAAGTATTCCAAGCCCTTCCTTAATGGAAATTAAAATCTAATGTTTCCTTCTTTCATATCAATAATTGCACCAATCGTTCTAAGGAAAGGTCTACCAAGAATAATAGCACATGTAGGATTGCAATCTATATCAAGAA
>NC_041383.1:454157977-454166173 GCF_002162155.2 Triticum dicoccoides
CATAATTAAATTCCTTGAAATCCAAAATAGTGGGTTCATTGCTACTTAAAGTCTTGACCTCTCCAATCCCACTTTTATCAATTTTTGCATCAAGATCTAAAAACTCTGAATCATTGGGACGCATTTTAACTAATGTTGACTCATCTCCAGTCCCATCTTTAATAAAATTTATATTGGAAAAGAAAGATTCAATAGGAGTCACATCAATCACTTTAAGATCTTCATCACTATTTTCACGAAAACAAGAAGTACACGCTTTTACAAACAAATCTTGTTTAGCACGCAACTTAGTGGTTCTTTCTTTGCACTCATCAATGGAGATTCTCATAGCCTTTAGAGATTCATTGATTTTATGCTTGGGTGGAATAGATCTAATTTTCAAAGAATCAACATCAAGATAAATTCTACCCACGTTCCTAGCAAAATCATCAATCTTAAGCAATTTTTCTTCAACCAAAGCATTGAAAATCCTTCGCGAAATCATAAATTCTTTAACACTATTCTCAAAATTAGAGGACATATTATTATAATTTCCATAAGAATTGTTGAAGAAATTACCATAATTATTAGAGGAATTACTAGGAAATGACCTAGGATTACAATTACCTCTATACGCATTATTACCAAAATTGTTCCTACCAACAAAATTCACATCCATTGATTTATTATTAATCTCAATCAAAGTAGACAAGGGCATATCATTAGGATCAATAGAAGCACTCTTGCTAGCAAATAATTTCATAAGTTCATCCATCTTTTCGCTTAAAACATTAATCTCTTCAATCGCATGCACTTTTTTACTAGTCGAAGATTTTTCGGTGTGCCATTGAGAATAATTAATGATACGTCTCCAACGTATCTATAATTTTTGATTGTTCCATGCTATTATATTACCTGTTTTGGATGTTTAATGGGCTTTAGTATACACTTTTATATTATTTTTGGGACTAACCTATTAACCGGAGGCCCAGTCCAAATTGCTGTTTTTTGCCTATTTCAGTGTTTCGCAGAAAAGGAATATCAAACGGAGTCCAAACGGAATGAAACCTTCGGGAGAGTTATTTTTGGAACAAACGCAAGCTAGGAGACTTGGAGTGGACATCAAGAAAGAAACTAGGCGGCCACGAGGTAGGAGGGCGCGCCCCCACCCTCGTGGGCTCTCGTGTCTCCCCTGACCAACTTCCTTCGCCTATATATATTCATATACCGTGAAAACATCTAGGAGCACCACGAAACCCTATTTCCACCGCTGCAACCGTCTGTACCCGTGAGATCCCATCTTGGGGCCTTTTCCGGCGCTCCACCGGAGGGGGAATTAATCACGGAGGGCTTCTACATCAACACCCTAGCCTCTCCGATGAAGTGTGAGTAGTTTACCATAGACCTTCGGGTCCATAGTTATTAGCTAGATGTCTTCTTCTCTCTCTTTGGATTTCAATACAAAGTTCTCCTCGATCTTCTTGGAGATCTATTCTATGTAATTCTTTTTGTGGTGTGTTTGTCGATATCCGATGAATTGTGGGTTTATGATCAAAATTATCTATGAACAATATTTGAATCTCCTCTGAATACTTTTATGTATGATTTGTTATCTTTGCAAGTCTCTTCGAATTATCAGTTTGGTTTGGCCTACTAGATTGATTTTTCTTGCAATGGGAGAAGTGCTTAGCTTTGGGTTCAATCTTGCGGTGTCCTTACCCAGTGACAGAAAGAGTTGCAAGGCATGTATTGTATTGTTGCCATCGAGGATAAAAAGATGGGGTTTATATCATATTGCATGAGTTTATCCCTCTACATCATGTCATCTTGCTTAAGGCGTTACTCTGTTCTTATGAACTTAATACTCTAGATGCAGGCAGGAGTCGGTCGATGTGTGGAGTAATAGTAGTAGATGCAGAATTGTTTCGATCTACTTGTCATGGCCATGATGCCTATATACATGATCATGCCTAGATATTCTCGTAACTTTGCACTTTTCTATCAATTGCTCGACGGTAATTTGTTTACCCACCGTAATACTTATGCTATCTTGAGAGAAGCCACTAGTGAAAACTATGGCCCCCGGGTCTATTTTCCATCATATAAGTTTCCGATCTATTTTATTTTGCAATCTTTACTTTCCAATCTATATCATAAAAATACCAAAAATATTTATCTTATTATCTCTATCAGATATCACTTTGCAAGTGGCCGTTGTCGGTGTCAAAACCGACGGATCTCGGGTAGGGGGTTTGCCCAGGTTCGGGCCCTCTCTATGGAGGTAATACCCTACTTCCTGCTTGATTGATCTTGATGAATATCAGTATTACAAGAGTGGATCTTCCACGAGATCGTGATGGATAAACCCTAGAAGTCTAGCCTATGATATTATGATTGTTGTGGCTACAGACTAGACCCTAGAAGTCCAAACCCTCCGGTTTATATAGACACCGGGGACTAGGGTTGTACAAAGTCGGTTACAGAGAAAGGAATCTACATATCCGAATCGCCAAGCTTGCCTTCCACGCCAAGGAGAGTCCCTTCCAGAGACGGGACGAAGTCTTCTATCTTGTATCTTCATAGTCCAATAGTCCGGACCAAGTATATAGTCTGGCTGTCCGAGGACCCCTTAGTCCAGGACTCCCTCTGTAGCCCCTGAACCAGGCTTCAATGACGATGAGTCCGGCGCGCGGATTATCTTCGGCATTGCAAGGCAGGTTCCTTCTCCGAATACTCCAACTTAGCTCTCCGAACATAGAAAACGTGTCCAGCTCTGCAAAAAAAGTACCACACACAACCGTAGAGAGTATAGTATTTCAGGACTCCAATCCACCGACAACTTTTGGTAGCGTGACATCACGCCACTGCCCGGTCATTATTCGAACCGTTTTTTAGCCTACCGCCCCAAATTTCGAGGTGCGGTTTCACTCGCACGTCTTGTCGAAGCAGAGATCGTGTCCACTTATCACAGGATTCTCATCAATACGGGCATGGGTAACCCAACCGTGTCATCTGCATGGCGCTTGGGGAACAGGCGGATTTTAAGGCAGGCAGGGAGGCACATGACTTTTACTGTCTTTATAAGGGGATACGGATTCATCCTCGTTTACCCACGCCTTCTCCTTCCTCTGCCCATCCATTCTCAAGCTCCAGCTCCCAAGCTCTCGCCTTCTCCACCCCCCCCCCCCCAAAAAGCACTCCAATCATGTCCAGATCTGGAGATGGATGCAAGTGGATGGCCTCCTCCGTCAAGAAGAAGGACATGAAGGAGCTCCGGGAAGTCGGGTACCTGGCCAAGGAGATTGTTCACCGACATCCGGCCAAGGGACAGACCGTCCCTACCCTAGAGGCCCATGAGAGGGTTGTGTTCCTCACACACTTCGTCTGCGGGCTGGGATTCCCTCTCGACCCGTTTGTCAGCGGACTGATGTTTTACTATGGGCTGGACTTCCATGATTTGGCCCCCAACTCTATCCTCCGCATTTATTGTCGTGTGCGAGGCCTTCCTCCGCATCCCACCTCACTTCGGCCTATGGTTGAAGACTTTCACTATGAAGCCCAAGGTGGTGAGCGGCCAACAAGCTGAGTGCGGGGGCGCCATGGTGGGCAAGATGCAAAATGTCACCTGTCCTGAAGGCTTCTTTGTGGAGACTGTGAAAGGGTGGCAATAGGGGTGGTTCTACATCACCGAGCCGCGCGACACCAACTGGGCGGCGGCCCCCGCGTTCCAATCCGGCGTTCTGATGCGGCTCACCTCCTGGCAAGAGAAGGGCCTGACCTGGGGTACTTCGGACGAGCTGACTGGGCTCCAGACATGCGTCCAGAACATGATAACCAAGAGAATCAAGCTTGTCAACGTGATCCAGGTTATGCTTATTCGCCGGATCCTTCCCTGCCAACGCCGGACTTGCTATTTGTGGGAGTTCGACCGGGCCAAGCACCAGATGCTACTAGAGCTCTTCGGCACGATGCCCAAAGACATCTAGAAGGTGCTCTTCAAGGCCGGTGAGACACCACCGCCCATGACCTAGGATATAGCTTAAAACGCCAGGCTAATTTGGTAAGCTCTTTCATGTTTTCAAGGTATATCCTTTACTGGCATATTTTGGGGAGAGTATCTAAGCCTCCCTACCAATTTTTTAGGCCTGGATAGAGATAGAGGGGTGGATTAACTGTCCGGCTCCACTACCCGAAGAACAAGAAACCCCGCTTCTGACGAAGATGCTGTTTCCGGCGCCTTATGAGGTGCCGGAGAAGAAGGCCAAAAAGAAGGCCCCAGGGACCAGAAGTGGTCTCCATCACAAGCGCACTTTGGACATTACGTCCGAAGATGCCGAGACGCACGCCTCCACTGAAGACGATGAGTAAGAGGAGGAGGAAGAAGAAATCCACCCCCCCCCCCCCTGCTAGGGGGAGAAAGAAGAGGAAGGCCTCCACACATGGGGAGGCCGAGCCGTCCAAGAAGGGGAAAACTTCCCTTCCGACAACTCCGCAGCGGCCACCAATAGCGGAGTGGAGTGGGAGCCCAGGGTCAAGCCCCTAGCCAACTCGTAAGTGTTTGGACACAGTAATATATCCGGCATTTTTACTTTATTGTTTTTAATGTGCTGGATTGTGCACTTGCAGCCCGGCCCAGTCCAACATCGCACTATCCTCCTCTTCGGACGGGTCGCTAGACCCGTCGGCGATGAACATCATGTCCCTTCCGACGGCCTCCTCCCCCAATGTTGCGGACAACACGGAGGTGTTGTATCGAAGGATCCCAGGCCAGGGGAGGCTCAAGAGGTCGTCCCGGTGGTGCCGGAGGGTAAAACCCCAGTTGTCGAACACACTGGCGATGGGGGCCGTATCCAATTCAGCCCCCAACCGAATACAGCTCTGGAGACCCATGTGGCTCTGGATTCAGGCAGGCCGCCTCCTCCAAACGAGGGGGTGAGCCAACTCCACCGGTGACCTTTGTCCATCCAGAGGCACCAGATATATTGTTGGAAGCGCTGCGAGGCGCTTCCATTGTTGAAGAACACCATACTCTTATGAGTACGGTGATTGAGAAGATCCAGTCCGCGAAAAGCAGACTGACCAAAGCCTGCACTAGCCTTCTAATAGGCTTTGAGGTGAGTAATGTAATTGTAAAAAGAATATCACAGTACAGACAGTAGCCCCTGATGCTCTGTTCGGTGTTCGGAAAGAAAAGTCGAACACAGGATCAAAATGATTTCCGGAGGAGTCTAACATAAGATGTCTATGTGAGTAAGCAGGCGTCGCTGCTGGCTGTTGCCGCTCATACTGCGGTGGTCTCCAGACTAAAGCAGAATCTGGAGCGGGCCGAGGAAGAGCTCGGCCTCGTGAAGAAGCAGCTCGAAGAAAGCAAAGGTATGTAGTAACCTGCGTGTATATTTAGAAAGGATGAATGGTTTGTGCTGACTAAAGTGTCATGAACTTTATTAGGGGCCATGACCGAGGTGGCGGCCCTCAAGAAGGCGTTAGCCGAGGCTGAGGAAAAAGCGGCCAAGGAACACGCCGCGTGCGAGAAGCAGGAGTCCCGGGTCAGTGAGGTCCAGCAAGAGCTCCAGGATGCCGTCAAGAAGTACGTGTCCTTAGAGCGTGATTCTAAGACTCAAGAGTCCAAACATGCCAAGGCCCGCCAGAGCATGCAAGAAGCCCGAGCCAAAGCCCAGAGCGCCCTCCAGGAAATCCAGGCAGCCAAGAAGATCGCGGTGGGTAAGGTTTTTATTATGCAAAGCAAGTATGTGAAGGAAACGTTCCTTTTACTTACCCGAATTTGGAGTTCTCCAGGAGCATTTGCGGATCTGCTCGCAGCATATCAGATGTTGTAGAGTTCTATCGAGCCGAAGAAGTGAGCTCTACGGAGAAGCTGTTCTGGTCTCAATACCTTGGACCAGAACATCTAGTGCCCTTTAGCGACCAGCTGAAATAGCTGGTCGAGCTGCATAAGGCGGCCGGACTAGCCATGAAGGACCGAATAGTCCGGCTATGGCCTGCCGAGCCCATGCCCAGCAGCTACTTTGGACTCGTGAAGCGGATTGTGAGTGCTTGCCCATGGCTTGAAGTTATAAAGCGGACGGTCTGCATTGAAGGTGCGCGGATGGCCTTTGTCCGCGCCAAGGTGCACTGGGCGAAGATGGATGCCAATAAGCTGATGACTAAGGGGCCGCCTGAGGGCAAGGAGCACCGCCGACCCGAGCTATATTCTGATAGTGTCCTAGTGGGATCCAACCTTGTGGCGGAGCAATGTGCGAAGGATGTTATATTCCCCTGAAAACATTCATGTTATCCTATCATGTAATATGAAACAATGTCGTTATGTAATATAATGCTTATTACTTTAAAATTTTACCTCATGTGCGGCCATTTATGAAATCTGAGAGTTGGCCAGTCGTCGGCTTCTGCCCCCATGTAGATAGTACGGGGGTGTTCGGGATAAATCTAAACACTCTTTGCTCCACCTTTTGGTACTTAAAGGAGGTGTTTAGCACAACAAACCAGGCAATTAGACTATACGGCTTTATCACTCTCACTTAGCCATAGGAGTTTGACAATGAAAATTTTGGCGCAGCCCCTGGTGTTCGGAAGGCCGAACTTGGGGCGCTATACGCGCCTAATCGGATAAGAACCGATTCCTTGCATAAAGTGGAAAAAATCTCTAAGGATTTGAAACCTCTCGAACAACTGACCAGCTCTCGCCGCATAATGACAATCAGTTTTCGGCTTTCTCTACTAAGGTGCTCGTCCGGAAGAACCGGGACACAATCGCAGTAGTTCTCCCTTTACTACCCTAGCCGATATAGTGTAACGTAAGGTAGTAAGAACAGGAGCCGGGCAATCCAACTATTGACCAAAGACATGATTTGGAGCCGATGAATATAATGTTATAAGTTTGGGGTGCCGAACCGTATTGTAAAAGTATTCGGACTTTATTGCCATGTTAAGGAGTGTAATGAAGCCCCTAGCAAAGTAATTGGTACCAGAGTGTACGGGTGCCATTGATAAAAAATACAAAGACATGGAAAAAATCAAGGAATAAGCTGAAGCTGCAAATTATTTTCCATTGTAATTTGATTAATACGTCGAGGCGTACATGTACAAGTAATGCGATAAGAGAATAAGGCTATTTGACATGCCATGACCAAGGGCGAGCTGCGTGCGGGTATTCAAAATAGGTATAATTATCGTTAGCAGAGACCACCTGGGGGTTCCCTTGTACGTCAAAGCTCTGCCTCCTTGGTGTATCCGTCCCGTGATGGGTCCGATGATCAGGTTATCAGAAAAAGCCTTGAGAAGAGAAGAACCTGAAATAAAAAGAAAAGGTTAAGGTATACGGGTCCGGGAGCGGGTGAGCTGCATTGTGGACCACAGTCTAGCTGTGCCTTGGTCCATGCCCATGCTATTTTGAGTGCGTAGTTATGTATGCGTGGCACGAATGTCAACGCTTGATTGGGACTGGGACAAAGGCCGAATTGCTAGTCGAGCTCTGGACGAGCTGGACGGTCCTGCTGCAGAGTAGTTCGGACTCGCTTGACGGTGTCCGAGGGCTTTACTGCCGAATTGAGGTTCTGCCTAAAAAGGCTACTCTATACTTCTGCTGCAAGGGCCGCAGTATGATCCTCAGTACGGAGGTAGCACTCCGTATTTCCGTTGATCGTTATTACACCGCGTGGTCCGGGCATCTTGACCTTGAGGTAGGCATAGTGTGGCACCACCTTGAATTTAGCGAATGCGGTTCGTCCAAGCAGTGCATGATAACCACTACAGAAAGGGATGACATCGAAGGTTAACTCTTCGCTTCGGAAATTATCCGGGGATCTGAAGACCATTTCTAGTGTGATTGAGCCCGTGCAGCAGGCCTCTACACCTGGTATGACACCTTTAAAGGTGGTTTTTATGGGCTTGATCCTTCAAGGATCGATACCCATTTTGCGCACTGTATCCTGATAGAGCAGGTTCAGGCTGCTGGCACCATCCATGAAGACTCACGTGAGATGGAATGCATCAATAATTAGGTCAAGGACCAGTGCGGCTGAACTGCCATGACGGATACTGGTCGGATGATCCCTGCGATCAAAAGTGATCGGACAGGAGGACCATGGGTTGAACTTTGGGGCGACTGACTCCATCGCGTAGACGTCCCTGAGTGCACGCTTTCGCTCCTTCTTGGGGATATGGGTGGCGTATATCATGTTCTCCGTTTTAACTTGG